>NC_083243.1:177773038-178073038 GCF_032191835.1 Heteronotia binoei | reverse complement strand
CATTCATGAGGAACAGGTGAGGAGGGGAAGCTCAAGAAAACTTCTAGGATAGGAGTGGCTAAACTGCAGCTCAGGATCCACATGCCACTCTCTCACACTTGTGTAACTCCCAGAGGTCAAGGAGGAACAATTCAGGCTTACTCTCAAATAAGCGTGCTTAGCATTGGGACAGTCAGCCTCTGAATGCTGACCCATAGGTAGGCGACTATTTCCACTGTGTGTGAAGTGGGAAAGGAGGAGAAAATAGGAAGGCTTGTAAGCTCTTCTCCTCCACCACAGAGGTCACCTGGAGACCTAGAATGGGGGAACAGAGCGCAAGAGCCAAGAGAGCCACTGGAAAGAGGGACAGAATTAAAGAGAGCCTAATACCCAGGCAACCCGGGCCAGGATCCAGGTTGGGCCACCCCCAAAGTTCTTGGCAAAACCCAAGTCCCCTGTATTGAACTGGTGGGGCGTCCGGATCACCTCTGGCATCTCCTGCAAGTCTAGGGCTCAGTCCAGGAGTTTGGACAACCGCCAGCCCATTAGGAGCTTGGCCGGGCTGTGGCCAGTGGCTGAGCAGGGGATAGTGTGCTGGGCCAGAAGGCACTCGGCAAGGCAGGCCTCCCAGTCCCCTTGGATGATGTAGTGGAGCGAGTCCTTAATCAACTGCATCATCCTTTCGGCTTGGCCATTGGTGGCCAGATGTAAGGGGGCTGACCTAATGTGTCTAATCAAGTTTCAGCTGCAAAAGTCTTGAAACTCACCCAACACAAAGGCTGTCCCGTTGTCGGAGGCGAGGGTGTCTGGCAGGCTGTGTGTTGCAAAGCCGGCACCTCAGCACGTGCCGTCTGGCAGCACGTGCGCTAGGACCACCCCCCATATGGAGAAGCATCGCAGGCCAAAATGATGGGCAGCCGCTCATCGAAATGCAGCAGCAAGGTGTTGGAGGTTAGAAGATCCTTTACTGCCTGGAAGGTGGTGGCTTGTCGGCGGCCCCAGACCCACAGAGCTCTCTTGTCCAGTAACATATGGAGAAGCTCGGCCATGGCCGCCTTGTGAGGAAGGAAGGCATGGTAAAAGTTCAAGAGGCCAAGGAAGGCTTGTAGCTCCACCTTGTTGTTAGGGGGCAGTGCATCACAGATGGCCCTGACCTTCTCCTGCGATGGGTGGATCCTGCTAGAGTCCACAGAGTAGCCCAGAAAGTCAATTTTTGAGACCCCCAGTAGGCACTTTTTGACTTTCAGGACAGCTGAGTCAAAACGCTGGAGCACAGCACAAAGGCTGAAGACAAACTCCTCCTCAGTCACGGAGGCGATCAGCACATCATTGAAAAATGGCTGGACCCTGGGAATACCTTTTAAAAGGGAGTCCATTAAGTTCTGGAAAATCCCCAGGGCCATGCTGACCCCAAACTGGAGGTGCTTGACTCTGAAAGCACCCCATGTGTCACTATCATTTGAGCCTCGGCTGTGGCAGTGTCTACTGGGAGCTGTTGGTATGCCTGGGCCAAGTCCAATTTGCTAAAAATTTTAGCTCTCGCCAGTGAGGCTAGCATGTGGCTGACCACCGGGACCAGGTATGCATGGTCCTGTAGCGCTTTGTTAATGCTGCATTTGTAGTCCGTGCAGATGTGACCATCGAGCTTCACTGGGATGATGATGGGTGTCTCCCAACGTGCGTTGGCGACTGGCACATAGGCTCTGACCTTACACCTATCTTGATCAATTCTGGACTGTGCAGCATACAATAAGACACTAGATGCAATATGCATGCCCTTGATTAAGACATAAGGCTGTAGAGGCCTCAAGAATATCTCTAAGCCTTTGTCGCTTCATTAAATTTCCTTGTGGTCCAGCATTGTTCTATTATTTTATTCTATTCTGTATTATGAGCTAATATGTGTACTTTCTGACCTCTGAAGAAGACCAATCTAGGTCAAAATGCATCAGATCAAGTTGAGTGTTCCCTTTGTGGTTTTATGATTATACATAGGATAGAGGCTTACGACGGGCCCTTCAATGGTTTTAGCTTTCTACAATAAATACATGTATGTTGGTTTATGATTTATTTTACACTTTGTTTTTAATGTTTGGCCCTTTAATTGCATATTAACCTTTCAGGTTTCTTACTCTAAGACTCCAAATGAGTACTCAATGATGGCGACCTCATGGTGTCAGCTATTTTGTCACTTTGTTGCTCCACCTGATGCCTGGTGGGTCGGTTTGGAATGGCAAACCCGTGCCAGGTGGCCTGTCTTTCCACACTGGTGGCAGACGGCATCCCAAAATTTGCAGGAGCAGTACTCGTGGGGTTCCCCTCAGCTGTTGCACTCTCAGGCAGCTGCTATTTCGGTAACACATGGTGGCAGCCGCTTCGGGGCCGCTTGGTGGAGTTTGACGTGTCGTTGCCATCGAAGTCCTTGGAGGCTGATGCGGTGGCGGCCTGATGAGATTTCTCCTTATGGGATTTCTCGTAAGTGGCAGCTTCACTGAGTGCCTTTGTAAGCATGAGGTCCTCATGGATCACCAGGTTCTATGCATCTTTCCGTCCCGGAAGCCAGTCACAAAGCAGTCCAGTAGGGCTTCCTTGAGGTCCGAGAATGCACAATGGAGGGCCAGGCAGTGAAGCTCTGCTAGGAAAATGGCAGCCGTCTCCCCGCCGCTTGTGGAACTCATTGTGTCAGGTCGTGTGTGTTGGCTGGGGCGAGAAGTGGTTGGCTAACTTCTCCACTATCCCTTTGTAAGTGGCCTCAAATGTGGCAGGCGAGATGAGGCCCTCAGCCAACCGCAAGGTTGCCATGCCACAGATGCTGAGCAGGAGCGATTTCTGCTGGTCTTCATGAGTGATCTTGCAGTACCGGAGGAAGTAGTTCAGCATCTTCTCCCAGGAGTCCCAGTCCTCAGGGTGGTCTGGGTTGAATACCGGGATGTCGAATTGCGGTCTGGGAGTGGCAGCCATAGTAGGGCAGAATTGCGGTCTGGGAGTGGCAGCCATAGTAGGGCCGGCTGGCGGTTGCGCAGCAGTACTGGAGCTCAGTGCGCTGGATGAGGCCAGTTGGTCCTGGGCTTCGCTCATCCAGATCCCATCCTTGTCGCCACTATTATATAGTGGGTACAATGCAATGAAGAGGCGAGATGGCAGTGATCATAGCTCTTTATTAGGCACAGCACAATATAGGGCTGCATTCTAAGATTGACGAACTGGGCCAACAGGGCCAACTATATACAACTCAGGGTTCCCGCGCAAGCATGTTATTGGATCATTCAAACCAGCAGGGGGGCCATAATTGGAGCAGGGCAGCAGGAATTTGGATCCTGTTGCCCATTGTTCCCAAGTCCCCAAGCTCAGTCCTTATGGCTGTAATGAGCCCAGCAGGAACAGTCATATAAGTCTTCACTTTGGTCCCCATACACAACGGTTTCATAGCTCTTGTAGGAGCTGTATTTACTGTCAAGGCAAATAAAGATGCATAATAATGCAAATGGAGATCAGTGATTTATATAGCACGTGTGTGTTTTCTTCTCCCACTGGTGCCAAAAAAAATAATTCCCTAACCTTTCCCCATGCTGGTCTTATGAGGGCCATTACTCCCAGCTTTTGTGTTTTTTTAAAACTCTCCTAAAATGGTTGTATTATAAAGTGCGTACATATGTATTTTATCTTTCTGTACAAAGAAAGCATTAAGAGTTTTAATAAAGATGTGTAATATCTGTTCATGTTTTGCGGTTCTCAAATATTTGACATTTATTCTATGTGGCTCTTACATTAAGCAACTTTGGCAACCTCTGCTCTAGGAGGTGCTACAAGGTCTGCCTATTTGCCTGGGCTTTTGAGGGGATTTGAATGGCAGACATCTTTTAAGGGGGGAGGGGATTTGGGACTTCCTATTTTATCTTTGGTTTTAGTTGGGGATGCTTTAACTATTATTGTAAGCAGGGCTTTTTTTTTGAGCAGGAATGCAGTTCCAGCTGGCTCGGTGTCAGGTGGTGTGGCCTAATATGCAAATGAGTTCCTGCTGGGCTTTTTTTGTAGAAAAAGCCCTGTGTGAAACAATGGAGATGTCAGGGGTGTGGCCTAATATGTAAATGTTCAGGCTGGGCTTTTTCGACAAAACCCACAGAATTCCAGAGTTCAATTGGACACAAAGACCCCAGACTTTTATGTTTTAGTTTCTAATTTCAAAGCAGACCCTTTGGACTACTAATTTCAATGAGAATTCTGCGCTTGGGGGAGCGTAAGTTTAATCCTTTTCTAGCATGCCATTTCCATGATCTCAATCTATCTTCCCTCCCCCAAGAAAAAGCTACTATTAGCTCTGTCAGGTACCACACCTGGGCTTGGTCTTTTGTCTTGTTGGACAGATAGTCCTTTAAGGATAGAAGCGGATTTAGATTTGGAGAACAACATGGAGCAAAGGGTCTGCAACTTTTCCCCCCAAAAAGCCATTTTCCCAATCAAATTAGCAGCACCGCACAGTTATTTCGATGCTTTTAAAAAGCCTGACCACAAATCTCTTTGATCCTGTCTCGTTTAGCCTGAATAAAGGCATGAAATTTAAGTGGGACTGCAACAGTGGGGGGGACACCTATTTAAGGATACGTACTTGAAAGTTAAAGGACTTCTTTTGAGCTTCCTGTTTAGGGGTTATTGCTGCTCATGAGAATGCTCACGAGAACTGGACATGTAGTCACAATGTGACAGAAGCAGAACTTGGTTGGAGAGGACCTTTAAACAGGCGATATTTCCAAGCAGTTTCTGGTGGCTTAATCAACTCTCGGGCATTTTCTGCCTCTATGGTTGTTTCCTGCCTCAAAGAACACAGGAAGCCGGCATTGTTGAAGTCTCAATAAGCATTTCCACCCTGTCTGAGACATCGGAAGGCAAACTGTGCACCTGACCAGGTCTGATAAAAAGAACTTGGCTGAGCACATCACCATATGTTACCGCCCAGTAACTTCCACCCGATCTCTATCAGCTGTGTCAGATGGACAGTGTGAACTGCTGGGGTAAGCGCTGGGCCACCCCACTCCTTCCGGAACACGTGTAGGTGTTATTTGTGTCACGTGCGAGATGAGAATGTGTCCCTGCAAAGAATCTGCTGTTCAGATTTCCTTGCTCACACTGTCAATACCCTGAAACAATCCCTGCACCTTTTTTTGTCAGGAGTACAGTACAGCAATTCTTAACAGCAGCCAAGCAAAGCACTATGTGAAAGTGGGAAGCAAGCATAGTTACTTTTAAGTAAATCTGTAAGCATCTCTGGATTGTTTTTCCCCAGCTCAAACAGCATTAAGTGCTTGGCATTCTCCAGAAATTACTGAGGGGCAATTCATACTGGGGAGGGACGGTGGCTCAGTGGTAGAGCATCTGCTTGGTAAGCAGAAGGTCCCAGGTTCAATCCCCGGCATCTCCAAAAAAGGGTCCCAGCAAATAGGTGTGAAAAACCTCAGCTTGAGACCCTGGAGAGCAGGGGAGGGACGGTGGCTCAGTGGTAGAGCATCTGCTTGGTAAGCAGAAGGTCCCAGGTTCAATCCCCGGCATCTCCAAAAAAGGGTCCCGGCAAATAGGTGTGAAAAACCTCAGCTTGAGACCCTGGAGAGCAGGGGAGGGACGGTGGCTCAGTGGTAGAGCATCTGCTTGGTAAGCAGAAGGTCCCAGGTTCAATCCCCGGCATCTCCAAAAAAGGGTCTAGGCAAATAGGTGTGAAAAACCTCAGCTTGAGACCCTGGAGAGCCGCTGCCAGTCTGAGAAGACAATACTGACTTTGATGGACCAAAGGTCTGATTCAGTATAAGGCAGCTTCATATGTTCATAGGTTCATGCCACCATTGTGCTCTTGGTGAGCCATTGTGTGAGTGGCTGTTATGTTGTCAATGCACCCAGTGCAGAAATATTTGGAAGGTGTGTGAAGTAGGTGTGCTGAGAATTTTGGAACAACCTTGTTCACCAAAAGAACACACCTTGTTCAACCACTATAAACTATTCATGAGTTCAGTCTTGAATCACTTCAACTAATCACTGCCCAACATAAGAACCAAGTTCGGCAGTTTTCCAGATGTACAGTGGCCATGGAAGATAAAGTCACAAATTTACCTCTTGTGTTCTCTTTTGCACCTGCATGGTAGGTGAAATCAGCCTCCATGAAGGGTCATTGTTGGGCAAGAACCTTGTATTGCACAGAGCTCACAATTTGTCCTGTTTGTGCCTACACAGTAGAAAGCATCAATTTTAAATGATCTGCAATGGATTCACTGCCTGCCTGTTCGGATGCTTTAATACAATCTACTCAGGGGTGTCAAACATATAGCCCAGTGGCCAGAATTGGTCCATCCAGGGCTCTTTTGCAGCCTGTAAGCAACTGGTCATTACCTTTTACACAGTGTATGTGTGTATATAAAATTTTTTGCCACTGTGTGACACAGAGTGTTGGACTTGATGGGCCGTTGGCCTGATCCAACATGGCTTCTCTTATGTTCTTATGTTCTTTATTGCTAAATGACAGCAGCTGTGCATTATGACCCTGTATATTGTCCCAGTGATAATGAGTAATCGACAGTGGAAGCGGAAGGGTGGGCATCAAGGAGACACTTTGAGGAAATACTGTAAGAGTATTAATAAGAACATAAGAGAAGCCATGTTGGATCAGGCCAATGGCCCATCCAGTCCAACACTCTGTGTCACACAGTGGCCAAAAATTTAAATAAATAAATATATATATATATATATATATATAAATATAGCAACTGATGGACCTTTGCTCCATATTTTTATCTAACCCCCTCTTGAAGCTGGCTATGCTTGTAGCTTCCACCACCTCCTGTGGCTGTGAATTTCAAATGTTAATCACCCTTTGGGTGAAGAAGTACCTCCTTTTATCCGTTCTAACCCAACTGCTCAGCAATTTCATCGAATGCCCATGAGCTTGTATTGTGAGAAAGGGAGAAAAGTACTTCTTTCTCTACTTTCTCCATCCCATGCATTATCTTGTAAACCTCTATCATGTCACCCCACAGTCGACGTTTCTCCAAGCTAAAGAGCCCCAAGCGTTTTAACCTTTCTTCATAGGGAAAGTGTTCCAAACCTTTAATCATTCTAGTTGCCCTTTTCTGCACTTTTTCCAATGCTATAATATCCTTTTTGAGGTGCGGTGACCAGAATTGCACACAGTAATGTTTAAAGCATGTTTGTATTTTGAATAAAAAATGTTGTTACTTGGGTCTATCTCCAGTACTGGCATTACAGTTTATAGCACACATTGTTAGCAGAAATGTTTGGGGGAGGGGGTGTATCCTTTTTTTATGGGAGGATTAGCAGGATTTTTTAGGAGCAGGACTCCCATAAAGTACATACCAGCACTAGCTCAGAGATATATATTTTGAAATGACTAAACCAATGGTAATAAAGAAAATAATTTTATTATAAATAAAATATAATAAAAACGCACACAATTAAATTACCACATAAGAACATAAGAGAAGCCATGTTAGATCAGGCCAATGGCCCATCCAGTCCAACATTCTGTGTCACACAGCGGCCAAATATATATATATATATATACACACACATGCTGTGGCTAATAGCCACTGATGGACCTCTGCTCCATATTTTTATCTAACCCCCTCTTGAAGGTGGCCATCTGTGGGATGAAAAGAGTTTTATACCTACCTGTCCAAATTGTAAAAGTCCATGGAGAAGAACAGAACAGCCAGCGCTCTACTGTGGACGGTACCCAGACAGAGCTTGGGGGTGCAAGTCTGAAGGTATCCAGACTGAACACAGTAGGCCAAGACGTATCTTGAGGCAAAGGTGGTCAGGATGTTCCTTGGAACAACGTATGATTAGATAAGAGGGCTGTGAGCAGTGTTCCCTCTAAGCTGAGTTAGTGTGAGCTAGCTCACAGATTTTTAGCCTCCAGCTCACACATTTTTGTCTTACCTCAGGAAGGATGAGCCCAGAGCACACTAATTTATGCGGTAATTCACAACTTTAATGGCAGTAGCTCACAAAGTAGAATTTTTGCCCACAAGACTCTGTAGTTTAGAGGGAACATTGGCTGTGAGACAATGTATGCAAAGATGAGCAGATGGGTGCTGCTGAGACAGACAAAGGGTCTCAGGAACCCAGGGTGATTAGCTTGGACGTAACTACTAGGTGCTGATAGCCTGTTTCCAGAAAGGTGGTGAGAGAAGAATTGAAACTAGGTAGGTGGTTCGATTATTCAAAGGGGAGCAAAGAGAGTAATTAATATTTGAGATGCAGCACGAGAATCGGGAGTTGGAGTCAGGGTGTTGGTAGGAAACGCTGATATAAATACACCTGAAGGTGTTATTGACAGAAGACAAAAGGTTTGATGAGAGGACAGAGATTCAAGTTAAAAGACTTTTCTTAATCTGTGCATTTCCTGGAGGCTGGAAGGATGATTAGATTACCTAGGTGTCTGCTTGCTTCGAAACCTGGGGACCACACCTTAGCCAGAGATAACGAGATGAACATATGAAGCTGCCTTATACTGAATCAGACCCTTGGTCCATCAAAGTCAGTCTTGTCTACTCAGACTGGCAGCGGCTCTCCAGGGTCTCAAGCTGAGGTTTTTCACACCTATTTGCCTGGACCCTTTTTTGGAGATGCTGGGGATTGAACCTGGGACCTTCTGCTTCCCAAGCAGATGCTCTACCACTGAGCCACCGTCCCTCCCCTGCTCTCCAGGGTCTCAAGCTGAGGATTTTCACGCCTATTTGCCTGGACCCTTTTTTGGAGATGCCGGGGATTGAACCTGGGACCTTCTGCTTCCCAAGCAGATGCTCTACCACTGAGCCACCGTCCCTCCCCTGCTCTCCAGGGTCTCCAGCTGAGGTTTTTCACACCTACTTTCCTGGACCCTTTTTAGTTGCAGATGCCGGGGATTGAACCTGGGACCTTCTGCTTACCAAGCAGATGCTCTACCACTGAGCCACCGTCCCTCCCCTGCTCTCCAGGGTCTCCAGCTGAGGTTTTTCACACCTACTTTCCTGGACCCTTTTTAGTTGCAGATGCCGGGGATTGAACCTGGGACCTTCTGCTTACCAAGCAGATGCTCTACCACTGAGCCACCGTCCCTCCCCTGATGAAGGCATACTTGTCTGCATTGCTCAAGGCTTGTATGTGCTGAGCCTAGGGGGATCACAGTGTGTTTGGGAGCTGGGTCAGCTTAACCAAATTACTGTCAGCCTCCATTTTGTGTGCCAATACTGGCACAAGATTTCCAGAGTGTAACAGTGTCACCTGTGCCAAGTATTATTGAAAGTTGCTCGTGCTGCAGTGCAGCCTGGCTATGCCCTCCACAAAGCATGTCTAAGAATAGGGCATACAGGGCCAATAACAACATGGTCCAGCCCAGAAAAGTGACATTTATGTCAGATCCAGCCAGCCCTGTAGCTAGGGGCCGTGGGGGAAGGGAGCCATGGGAGGGCCATGGGGGACGGGGCCATGGGGGTGAGAGCAGGAAGCTGGAGAGGCTGGGGGCCACCCCTTTTCCTCCCCCTGTGTGATTTAGAGCCAGCCAATAAAATGACTGGCTTGACCTTTAAATGGCGCGGGACAGGCAGTGACTGCTCTTGGGTGCCCCTCCTGTGCAATTAGATTGCACTGGAGTGGGAGGGAGAGGGGTGGCCCTGGGATGGGGGGTGAGGGGCCCCAAAAACTGTCAGGGGGCCAGGCCCCGTGGGCTGCTTGTTAGCTACAGGTCTGGTTCCAGTCCTCTCAACAAATGAGTTTAGCACCCCTGGTCAACATGTTAGTATTACCGGTTATCTCCACAAGGAGAACAGTGGAGTTTCGCTACATGGCGGGGGAGCACGAGGGGGGTCTCTGCCCTCCCCGGGCTCACCAGGTTGCGTGGAAAGTACCGGACCTGGACCCTTGACTGTTGGATCCTGTACCCGGTAGGGCGATTGCTGCTCTCAGTGTCACATCTGGCACGGCACTGCTCCGATGCCAGCGCTTGGCTTTGCACTTTGACTTGCACTTTACTACTCTTATCATCCTACCTCACATCATACCACACTCAATACCCTACCTTGCACCTACTTTAATCTGGAAGAACTTATACTGCACTTTAATAACATCTTACCTCCACACTCATGATAACATCTTACCTCCACATTCATGAACTACTAGCTTAAAATTGATTTTTAATTAACTCATTTGATTAGTCTATTGTGTATTTATTGTATATATTGGGTTTGAATTATATAATTTTTATTGGCAAATTAAATTGAAGATGATTAATAGGGTGGGATTTACAATTAATTACTGCCATCAGATCTAAATTATCTATTTGACCAATTAATATACAAGGGAAATTGAGGGTTGGGTTTTATTGGGTTGATTTGAATGTTGGGCGGAGTGGACTGGAGAGTATTAGTGATTGCTGTGCACTGGTGGTGGCTAAGACAGCGGCTACTACCAGTGGGGAATGACTGGTCTAGGGGTTCTAGTGCTGAGGGGGAGGTATGGCGGTGGGAACAGACGATACAAGGGAGGGGGACCAAGACAAGTTAGTGCTCGTTCACCCTCCAATCTGTGTCCCATCCCAACGGTGACAGGTAGTAGGGTCAGGTTGAACAACCCGCCTCCGTCATTGGTGTTATGCAATGCCAGGTCCATTAACAGTAAGACCTCAGTCCTTCGAGAGTTTCTAATCGAACAGGACATGGACCTGGCATGCGTGACCGAAACCTGGGTTCGAGAGGGAGATACAGTGGCCCTCTCACAAACAGCTCCCCCAGGTTATTCGGTCTTTCACCAATCGCGGACTAGCGGGCAGGGGGGAGGAGTGGCGTTATTTATACGTGAGGCTTACTCCTTTAGGGCGCTCCTGACTCTAAGGATCGAGGGTATTGAATGTGCCGGTCTGGCGTGGGAGGCTGGAGAGGGGTTGGCGATCTGGCTGGTATACCGTACGCCTAACGTACCAGCCAGCGCCTTACCGTCCCTACTCGAGGCGGCGACAGGCTGGGCGTTGGAGCACCCAAGGCTGGTAATCCTGGGTGACTTCAACGTCCATGCTGATGACCCGGCCTCTAGTCAGGTGGCGGACCTAGTGTCATCCATGGCAACTCTAGGACTCTCTCAATTGGTCACAGCCCCCACTCACCAGGCCGGGCACATGTTAGACTTGATCTTTGCAGCCGGGGTTACGGTGGACAATATAACCACCGAAGTGGTACCATGGTCGGACCACCTCACCCTTAGGGCTCGTGTAGATATGCCACCCCAAACCTGTTTAGGCGATGAGCCTATTATGGCTCGCCCGCGGAGCAGATGGACCTGGAACGGTTTCAAACGGTTCTGCGGGATCCCTCACCCTCTGGCGATTCCCTCAATGGCCTGCTTGAGACCTGGAATAGCCAGCTCTCTAGGGCCATTGACGAGATTGCACCTCGACGACCTCTACGGCCTCGGATTAGGCTGGCTCCATGGTACACCCCGGAGCTACACCAGCTGAAACAAGGTCTCAGATGGCTAGAGAGGCAATGGTGGCGTACCCGTGACGAAGCGACTAGAACATCTTATAGGGAGTTTATGAGGTCCTATGAGATGGCAGTCAAGGCCACAAAGAAAACATACTTTGCGGCTAAGATTGAGTCTGCAAATTCGCGCCCGGCACAATTATTCAGGATAATTCGGAATTTTACTACATTGCCACAAGGCAAGCCAAATGTTAAGGAATTGGAGATAGGCTGTGAGGCTTTTGCGAAATTTTTTGCAGACAAGGTCCAGTCACTCCGCCACGACTGCCCTGCCATATTAGATACAGTAAGCGAACTCGAGGCCCTGTGCGTATCTTCTGGTTTGATCCTGGACTGCTTCGACCCACTCAGCTTGGAGGAAGGTGACAGAATCCTTGTCAGTGCACACCCAACTACTTGTGATCTGGACCCATGCCCCTCCTGGTTAATTAAGGCTTGCCGGGAGGCGCTAAGATGTCCTATACGGGACATCATAAATAGATCTCTTTCGGAGGGCTCTTTTCCAGCGCCCCTGAAGGAGGCAGTGGTCCGCCCTCTCCTGAAAAAGGTTATATCAGATCCGGCCGAATTGGCTCACTATCGGCCGGTCTCAAATTTGCCCTTTTTGGGCAAAATCATTGAGAGGGCTGTGGCATTGCAGTTAAAGGGCTTCATGGATGACGCTTCCACCTTAGACCCATACCAGTCCAGCTTCCGCCCGGGCCATGGGACGGAGACAGTGTTGGTCGCCCTCATGGATGACCTCCGGCGACATCTGGATCGAGGTGGCTCGGCGGTATTGCTGTTGTTAGACCTATCAGCTGCATTCGATATGGTCGACCATCAGCTGCTGACCCGCCACCTCGTCGATGCAGGAATTCGGGGGCTAGCCTTACATTGACTTTCCTCCTTCCTTGAGGGTCGGGGACAAAGGGTAGCAATTGGAGGAGAGCTGTCCCAGAGACACCTACTCAATTGTGGGGTGCCTCAGGGGGCAGTTCTTTCCCCGATGTTGTTTAACATCTACATGCGCCCCCTTGCCCAGATTGCCCAGAGGCACGGGCTGGGTTGCCATCAGTACGCCGATGACACCCAGCTCTATCTATTGATGGGCGGCCGGACTGACGACGTCCCTATAAATCTGGACCGGGTGTTGCAAGCCGTGGCAGGTTGGATTAAACTGAGTGGGCTGGGGCTGAAGCTGAATCCAGTGAAGACAGAGGTCCTCTGCGTAGGTCGTGGCGGGCTGGGAGGGGAGATCTCCCTACCAGCCTTTGACAGTGCATCACTGATACCAGTGCGCAGGGTCAAGAGCTTGGGAGTGCTACTGGAGCCTTCCTTGACAATGGAGGCACAATGGAACGTAGCGACCTGGCAACAGTGATCCATGCAACGGTCACCTCGAGATTGGACTACTGTAATGCCCTCTACATGGGGCTGCCCCTGTGCTGAACTCGGAAACTGCAGCTAGTGCAGAATGTGGCGGCCAGGCTATTAGTGGGACTACCTCGGTGGGAACATGTACAGCCTAGGCTGCGGGAGCTGCACTGGCTGCCAATTGTGTTCTGAGTTCGTTACAAGGTGCTGGTTATCACCTTTAAAGCCCTATATGGCCGAGGACCTGCCTACCTTAGGGACCGCCTCTCTCCATATGTTCCCCAGAGAGCACTGAGATCTAGTTCTCAAAACCTTCTAAAAATCCCTGGACCAAAGGAGGCCAAACTGAAAACAACGAGGGAGCAGGCCTTCTCGATAATGGCTCCCCATTGGTGGAATCAGCTACCAGAGGAAGTGCGAGCCCTGCGGGACTTTAATCAGTTCCGCAGGGCTTGTAAAACTGTCCTCTTCCAACTGGCTTATAAGGTGGAATCCTGAAAGTGACATCTAGCCATCTTGATATATATGTATTGTATTGTAGCACCTTCAATCTATAGTAGTTTTAATTTATTTATTTAACTGTGTTTTAACTGTATTTTATTATATTAACTGTATTTATTGTAATCATGGTACACACCATGTCTTGTGAGCCGCCCTGAGCCTGCTTCGGCGGGGAGGGCGGGATATAAATAAAAGTTGTTTATTATTATTAGTAGTAGTATTAGTATTAGATTGAGGAAGAATCACACTGCTACAGCACCAACCCCAAATCAGACTTTTCCCTGCAGCCACTGTGGCCGGACCTGCCTGTCCCACATTGGTCTTGTCAGCCACCAGCGAGCCTGCAGCAGACGTGGACTACTGCACCCTTCTTAAATCTTCGTTCGCGAAGTCAAGCCGAGAGAGAGAGTATTAGTATTAGTATAGGCTCCATGTGCAAGGCATCCCTTTATTATTTTCAGAGGAAAAAAATGATTAAAATTATTTATTTAAATGAGAGGAAAATAAACTCCCAAGAGGTTGTGTGAGAATGTGCACGCACATTCAGTAGTCATTATTGGTCAAACATTCAGATGGCCTCAGATCCGCCCCCCCCCCCATACACACAAGTCCTTTATTTCTATGCTAACGTAATAATTCTTTCTTTAACAATGGTGCTAATACACAGCAGTGAGAGAAAAGCTAATGCAGTTTGTGCATTCTGTTCTGGCACAGGAGTGGGATTTCTATGGTGGACATGGTCGAACGTGAGCCAACAGCCCACTGAATCCAGAATGGTAACCATCACGGCACAAGAGAATGATGCCAGCCAAACCAGCAAGTGCTTTGAGCACACTTGGTATGAACCCAAAGTCTATACAGACATGAGCTGTTCACAATCTGATTATTTTTGAAATGCTGTGGTGGGCTCACCAACTCCATTGAATATGTGAAGGTCCTCAGCCATTTCTTTAACCACAATATTTTAAAATTACGATCTTGCTTGTAATCCATAATTCCTAAGAGGGACGCAAAGTACAGAAACTGAGGTGGAGGGAACTGCTCCTTCCCAAACTGACAACCTCTTTCCTAGACATTTTTTTGCAAGACTTTTAAAAATAACTCCCAGACTTCAGCTGCTTCATCTGACTCTAAGAAATGATGCCACGACTTGCCAGAAAAATCCTCCTGGTTTTAAAGAAGGGGTTTTGGAGGGTTTTTTTTTTTTTTAAAGATAAGTGTCAAGGTTTGGTGGGGTCATGGGCAAGGCTGTAGCAGAACCAGTGAACCACTTAACACTGCTTGCCTTTATGAACCGAGCTCTCTGTGTTTCAAGCTATGTGTTCCCCTGTATATAACAAACACAAGGAGGCCAACTTATTTTATTGGAAAAACTACAGAGCACACGCTATCTTGATTCAGTCTGTGTATTCAGGACAAATTTTGAAGGTCCCCAGAGAGGGGAAAGGGTGGAGAAATAGAATGGGTGTGCTGTACTACATGTTCACTCAATTAGCATTTCAAAGGTGGCAACAACACCCTAAGCAAATACAATTATAGTATGCTCTAGAGGTGATGTTTATTTGGAGGGGCTACTAAATGAGAGGCATATGTTCATGGAATACAGTAGGTTAATTCACATTCCGAGTCCTTACTGAAAATGCTGCCAGACCTTAAATATTCATTGCTTCAACTTTAAATCTAACTCAAGAATGAGCATGTGGGTTCAGGTAGCCTCAGTTGGATTCCTTGTCCTACATCCTTGTGGCCATTTCACATGCGATATAACTTGGGGCTTCCTGGTATTTCCAAAGTATGCCCACGAAATGCATACTTTGTAAGTCTAGTAAGATGTTCTCTGGTACAAATTAAAAAGTTCTGTTTCTTAGGAGGTAACCAGTTCATTCCAGCAACTCTGAAAATTTACAATGCTAAAATCCTCCCTCAGTTGCTATATGGAATACCTTGGTGGATTGGAGCCTTTAGTCCCTGTGTGGAGAATGTGCGATCATCATTCTGCCGTCAGATTTTGGGTGCTCCCAAATGTGTCCCCTACTCATCCATTTGGGCAGAGCTAGGTTTACACCTTCTAGAAACCAGAGCCTGGATTATGGCTTTTAAATTCTGGTTAAAAATTCATTTCAGAACAGATTCAAAAGCAAACAGGTTTTAGGCAGGGGAAATCAACCCCCGACCACTGTTTAGTTCTCTTCCACTAAGTTAATAAGTACACAAGATGCAGGAGGTCTAAATTATATGCAACATTCCTGGACCTTAAAGGAGCTGTTGACTTTATATCCAGAAACCTATTACGGGAAAAAATGGCTGATACATCTCTGGATAATTGGTTACTATTTTTAATTAGTAGATTATATATGACCACCTCATGCCAGCTTAGATATTCTGCTTCGGGGAGTTTAACACCAAAAATCACCACTAGGAAAGGGGTGAAACAGGGCTGCGTCCTTGCAACTCTTCACTTTAATTTCTTTTAAAGTGATTTTGCAGCATTCTTGTCTCCAGTCGATGGCCACTGCCCCAAAACTAGGCTTCACTAAAGTCCCAATTTTTCTTTATGCAGATGATGCAGTCCTGCTTTCATGCTCTCGTGTGGGATTACTTCGTTTACTGAACAGATGCCAAGAATACTGTAAAATTAATCAACTAGAGTTCAATTCAAAATCCTAGTTTTCTCCAACTTCAGGAAACAAGTTAGAAGAAGAAGAAGAAGAAGAAGAAGAAGAAGAAGAAGAAGAAGAAGAAGAAGAAGAAGAAGAAGATGATGATGATGATGATGATGATGATGATGATGATGATGATGATGATGATGATGATGATGATGATGATGATGATATTGGATTTATATCCCGCCCTCCACTCCGAAGAGTCTCAGAGCGGCTCACAATCTCCTTTACCTTCCTCCCCCACAACAGGCACCCTGTGAGGTGGGTGGGGCTGAGAGGGCTCTCACAGCAGCTGCCCTTTCAAGGACAGAGTCTCAGAGCTGCCTACAATCTCCTTTCCCTTCCTCCCCCACAACAGACACCCTGTGAGGTGGGTGGGGCTGGAGAGGGCTCTCCCAGCAGCTTCCCTTTCAAGGACAACCTCTGCCAGAGCTATGGCTGACCCAAGGCCATGCTAGCAGGTGTAAGTGGAGGAGTGGGGAATCAAACTCAGTTCTCCCAGATAACAGTCCGCACACTTCACCACTACACCAAACTGGCTCTCCAGTTGACCATGAGACTGGGTGACCATGAGATTGAGCATATTAAACACTACAAAAACCTAGGTTTGTATTTCCAAGCCACTGCAACATGGATCCAGGGCTGGATCTAAGGCGGGGCAGAGGGGGGGGGGTTGCTTGTCCCGGGCACTGACGGAGGGGGGGGGTGCCAAATTGAGTATGGAGTCACTGTATTCTATGGGACCATAAGATAGAATGGGCCTCATTCAGGGAATACCTGGTGTCATTCCATACTTTGACGATATTCTCATAGCAGGAAATTTTGCCCCCCCCCCCCCTCAAAAAACATGCACATCCGGTCCTGCATGGACCCGGCAGCGCAGAGCAATAATTAACGACTCTAAAGCAAATGTAAATGCACTTCTGCATTTTTTTTTCCTCTGAAAGAGGGAATCGATACATTCCAGCTGTTTTGAAAGCGTTCAATCAGAAAATAGGCCCCCAATTATTATATGGTGACCCCCCCATCTGGATTGACTCAATAAATAACGCAGCTGAGCAGGTACAATCTGGCTTCTTATGGAAGGTCTTGGGCATCCCCTTTTGTGTCCCATATGCAACTTTATGCCCAGAATGTGGCCAGAATTTTATGCTCACAAGAGCGTGGCTCGTGACATTCAAATTTTGGCTGTGTTTGCGTTATAACTCTGACCCTTCCAGCTACTGCTTCCAACTATTAACTGAATCTAATAATTCATCCTGGCAAGCTAACATAGGATGCAAACTGGAGACACTGAGTATTTCTCTTGAATCTCTCCTTCCTCTTTCAGAAACAGAGGCACTGCAAATAATAAGGGATAGACTGTTAGAGGCAGAACTAGTGGAATTGCACAGCGCAGCCAATAAGACTTGCTCCCCCCTCAACCATGAGATATTATCTGTTTTGGGTCATCCTCCCAGCTACCTTTACCAGCTTCAGAATTCAACACAACGTAGAACCTTTTCACTTGCTAGCCTTAATGCCCTCCCTCTCAGCAGTCCTAACAGGAAGAGTAAATGGCACATCTTTCTTAATAGATTATGTCCCTGTGTAAGTGATCTCTTTGAGACAGTATCTCACATGTTATTAGAACGCTGTTACTACGTCAATGTACGTTTTATCACCAATTCTTGGTAGTATTTTAGATTTACCTCATACAAATTGTTGTTTTTTTGCTAAACAATACTGATGATGATGTTACTGAAATTGTGGCAAAGTTCCTCCAGGCAGCTCTACTTATACGTAGTACTATGGTAAACTAAGCTATTTTATAATGATTTCATTCATAACTTTTAAAGAATGGAACTGAAAGATAAAATATGTTTTTAATACATGTGCATGTTTTATTTCTGCATTTTCTTTTATCCTACCCTTTTCTATACTAACAGTTTCATAATGCCAACAGAAGATAGAAGAAGATGATGAAGAAGATATTGGATTTATATCCCGCCCTCCACTCCGAAGAGTATCAGAGTGGCTCACAATCTCCTTTACCTTCCTCCCCCACAACAGACACCCTGTGAGGTAGATGAAGATATTGGATTTATATCCCGCCCTCCACTCCGAAGAGTCTCAGAGCGGCTCACAATCTCCTTTACCTTCCTTCCCCACAACAGACACCCTGTGAGGTGGGTGGGGCTGAGAGGGCTCTCACAGCAGCTGCCCTTCCAAGGACAGAGGCTCAGAGCGGCCTACAATCTCCTTTATCTTCCTCCCCCACAAAAGACACCCTGAGAGGTGGGTGGGGCTGAGAGGGCTCTCGCAGCAGCTGCCCTTTCAAGGACAGAGGCTCAGAGCGGCCTACAATCTCCTTTACCTTCCTCCCCTACAACAGACACCCTGTGAGGTGGGTGGGGCTGGAGAGGGCTCTCACAGCAGCTGCCCTTTCAAGGACAGAGGCTCAGAGCGGCTCACAATCACTACACCAATCACTACACAATCACTACACCAATCACTACACCAAATTGGCTCTCTTCCTTCCCCACAACAGACACCCTGTGAGGTGGGTGGGGCTGGAGAGGGCTCTCACAGCAGCTGCCCTTTCAAGGACAGAGGCTCAGAGCGGCTCACAATCTCCTTTATCTCCCTCCCCCACAACAGACACCCTGTGAGGTGGATGGGGCCGGAGAGGACTCTCACAGCAGCTGCCCTTTCAAGGACAACCTCTGCCAGGGCTATGGCTAACCCAAGGCCATGCCAGCAGGTGCAAGTGGAGGAGTGGGGAATCAAACCCGGTTCTCCCAGATAAGAGTCCGCACACTTAACCACTACACCAAACTGCAATGTAATGACAGGAAGCAAAGAATACAAGTAAATGAACAAGTCTTACAATGAAAGGCAGTAAGCAGTGGGGTCCCACAAGGATCAGTATTGGGGCCAGTACTATTTAATTTATTCATCAGTTATCTCGAATGGGGGATAATGCAGTGGGGCCAAGTTTGCCGATGACACCAAATTATTCAAGACAGTGAAAATTAAGGCTGACTGTAAAGAACTCCAAGAGAACCTCCACAAACTGGGCGAAACTGTGGAACTTGCTGCCGGAGCACGTAGTGATGGCTACAGGAATACTCATCTTTAAAAGAGATTAGATCCATGGAGGATAAGCCTGTCAATGGCTACTAGCCACGGTGGGTGGGGGGAACCATCTGTTTGAAAGCAAGCTATGCACATTACAGGCATTATAATGTTAACTCTTGTTATCAAAGATTTCAGGTTTTCACGGCTGGTAACATCATTAGGGTTTGTAGAATCTTTCGGGCTCAAGTGCCGTGTTCTACTGGAGAAAGTTTTCCTTCCAGACGTTTCGTTCTCAGCTGCGGAGAACATCCTCAGTGGCGTTGCAGCCGGAGCAGGCGCTCAGACCTTCTTGGCTGCTGTGCATTGAGTGAGGCCAGGGCTGCTCTCAACACACCCCCTCCAGCCTAGAAATAGCAGCTCTCCAGCAGCCCTGGCCTCACTCAATGCACAGCAGCCAAGAAGGTCAGAGCGCCTGCTCCGGCTGCAACGCCACTGAGGATGTTCTCCGCAGCTGAGAACGAAACGTCTGGAAGGAAAACTTTCTCCAGTAGAACACGGCACTTGATCCCGAAAGATTCCACAAACCCTAATAATTAACTATTGTTGCTTACCAGAAAAGAGGATGTGATGTATTGTGGCTTAAATCCAATGAGGAACTGTCTGTCGCAAACCCAGGAAAATGCAAACACTGTATTAGCACCTTGTGTGCCAGATAGCTTTGATCTAATATGCAACCTGAATTGTCCTATTTCCTGCCCCAACGTTCTCTGGGAAGAAGAAGCAGAAGGACAAAGCGTTGCAAAAGTAGCCACGAAGCAGATAGGACGTAGATGCAGAATGCAGTGTTTTATTTCTTTTACTCCCAAGTACCTTTTTCCTGATGTTTTATACTAGTAAACTTTATGTCTTTCGACAAGCAATGGTCTTTGACTCCTTTATGCAAACTCCTCGCCTCTAATTTAAACAGATTTCCCAACGCCATCACATTCCAAGGCACGAAGCCTCAGAATCCCAGAGCCAGGAGGCAATACCAAGGGAAGGCCTCAGCCTCTATGCCCTGTTGTTGGCTGTCCAGAGTAACTGATTGGCTACCGTGCAACACAGGATGTTGGACTAGATGGACTATTGGTACGATCCAGCAGGGCTCTTCGTAAGCGCTTATGTTCTTAAAGTGTGGATGTAGACAGCAGGAGAAAATTACTGTGCTGCATTGTCTATGTGTACCCATATGAATCAGTGCACATGTGCACACAACACTGGTTCTACACACCGTTTGGCATGCAAGCCCCATCTGCTATAATATATCTACAAGTCTATGCCATTCTCCCCATACCACTATATAAGGAAAATGTGTAAAGCAGTCCTCAATTACAGTTTAAAGCAACAGGAGTTTCCTTCCTAAGCTGGTGAGGAAACTCTGGAGATGATTTGCATTGACATAAGGAACATCTCATTTTCTTGCTTGTGACATCTTGCATTACTGACATAGCGAGTGCCACCAGAATGTATCTCATTTCCTGGCCACGTCCAGCACTTCTTGGCAAAGAGCAGGAAAACTGAAGGCTGATCTAAGAGGGTCACCTAGAGTACTACTACTCCCCTGGGTACTTCCCTACTCCGTCTGAGAGCAAAGGAGACTAGGCGCTGTTTCAGTTCACCCAGGACGGCTAGAGAGATAAGAAGTGTTCAGCATGACACCTTGTGGCCAACTGATGAACTGCAATCATATGAAACCACAACAAAGCTGTTAAAACAAGTAGGCTTATAGCAAAGAAATACAATCTACCATGTATCAGTGGTACATAATGGGCTACAACCGATTATTTACCCTACTTGTACACTTCCCATAATGAATCTGGCCCTCTGTAACATACACCCCACCTCATGTTTCTAATTGTTTGCAGATGTATAGAAGAAAACCTCACCACTGAATGAACAGATGATACAGACAAGCAGGACTTAAGTGACATAGTTATACGCATGTTGCAGTAAATGCACCAATTACCTTGAAGGAACAAACAGTCATCATATTACATCATCCAGCCACATACTGGAGCTGCAGAACTTCTACCTAGTTCTCCACCCAGGCTGAAATGGGGAGACCACTGTTCTTCATTTCACAAATAGCATGCAAAACAGGTAAACTAGGATTACAATTCAGTTCTAAAAATCTACGGAGAACCCCCTTGATCTGAGAAAAACCTTAATTTTGGCATTAGTGTGAGGGTAACCCGCTCAATAATAAATATGATATCTTCCTATGCACAGGTGTTTCAGGACAAATCTCCAGACAAAGTTTCTTCAGCCTGATGTTATAATCATGTTGCTTCCCCCATTTGGCTGAGGAAGACCAAACCTACTCATTACGAAGCGAGTTCTGCCCTGTGTGCTTCCACAGTTTGTTCTCTGCCCAAATCAACTCCTTCTTTTTGCCCAGCAAACAAGTAACATTGACTTCTTGACTTTATTCGCCCATGCAATCTCTGTCTAGGCCTATTCTCACTCACCTCGGCAAGTACTACCTTCCCGGGTAATGGCCTGTCGACATATCCCACATGGTTTCACTTTCTTAAAGCTCTTCACCTTGAAAATGTGGGAAGTAGAAGCTTCAAGGTCCTCTGGCTGCAAAACAGAAAAAGAAAGATTCACCGTCAAAAAACAGTAAGGAGCACAACTGCAAAGCAAAAAAACAAAAAATCTTAACAAATTTAAAAGTGGTCTAAGTACTGCTTTTGTGGATTGTTATCCTGCCTTCCTTTCTTCCATCATTGAACGCAACATGGCATATGTTAGAGCATTCTGTGAAACAAAAAGTTGACATACAAATGAATGAAACTAAAATGGCTCCTAAGAGGCCTCCTAGCTGAGCACTGGCGCTGATCAATCAGTCCTGTTTAGCTTTACACTAGGATGCTACGTCTCACTCTTCCCATCATACTCTGGGATGCTACGTCTCACTCTTCCCATCATACTCTGGGATGCTACGTCTCACTCTTCCCATCATACTCTGGGATGCTACGTCTCGCTCTTCCCATCTATGCTAGGTCTCACTCTTCCCATCATGCTCTGGGATGCTACATCTCACTCTTCCCATCATACTCTGGGATGCTACATCTCACTCTTCCCATCATACTCTTGGGATGCTACATCTCACTCTTCCCATCATACTCTTGGGATGCTACATCTCACTCTTCCCTTCATGCTCTGGGATGCTACGTCTCGCTCTTCCCATAATGCTCTGGGATGCTACGTCTCGCTCTACGTGGGAAGGGACGGTGGCTCAGTGGTAGAGCATCTGCTTGGGAAGCTGAAGGTCCCAGGTTCAATCCCTGGCATCTCCAAAAAAGGTCCAGGCAAATAGGTGTGAAAAATCTCAGCTTGAGACCCTGGAGAGCCGCTGCCAGTCTGAGTAGACAATACTGACTTTGATGGACCAAGGGTCTGATTCAGTAGAAGGCAGCTTCATATGTTCATGTTCATACGTCTCGCTCTTCCCATCATGCTCTGGGATGCTACGTCTCGCTCTTCCCATCATGCTCTGGGATGCTACGTCTCGCTCTTCCCATCATACTCTGGGATGCTACGTCTCGCTCTTCCCATCATACTCTGGGGATGCTACGTCTCGCTCTTCCCATCATACTCTGGGATGCTACGTCTCGCTCTTCCCATCATACTCTGGGATGCTACGTCTCGCTCTTCCCATCATACTCTGGGGATGCTACGTCTCGCTCTTCCCATCATACTCTGGGGATGCTACGTCTCGCTCTTCCCATCATACTCTGGGATGCTACGTCTCACTCTTCCCATCATGCTCTGGGATGCTACATCTCACTCTTCCCATCATACTCTGGGATTCTACATCTCACTCTTCCCATCATACTCTTGGGATGCTACATCTCACTCTTCCCATCATACTCTTGGGATGCTACATCTCACTCTTCCCATCATACTCTGGGATGCTACGTCTCGCTCTTCCCATCATACTCTGGGGATGCTACGTCTCGCTCTTCCCATCATACTCTGGGATGCTACGTCTCGCTCTTCCCATCATACTCTGGGATGCTACGTCTCACTCTTCCCATCATGCTCTGGGATGCTACGTCTCACTCTTCCCATCATGCTCTGGGATGCTACGTCTCACTCTTCCCATCATGCTCTGGGATGCTACGTCTCACTCTTCTCATCATACTCTGGGATGCTACGTCTCGCTCTTCCCATCATACTCTTGGGATGCTACGTCTCGCTCTTCCCATCATGCTCTGGGATGCTACGTCTCGCTCTTCCCATCATACTCTGGGGATGCTACGTCTCGCTCTTCCCATCATACTCTGGGGATGCTACTTCTCACTCTTCCCATCATACTCTGGGATGCTACTTCTCACTCTTCCCATCATACTCTGGGATGCTACATCTCACTCTTCCCATCATACTCTTGGGATGCTACGTCTCACTCTTCCCATCATACTCTTGGGATGCTACGTCTCACTCTTCCCATCATACTCTTGGGATGCTACGTCTCACTCTTCCCATCATACTCTGGGATGCTATATCTCACTCTTCCCATCATAAACTGGGATTAAGTTTTGGTACCAAGGGTCTGTCCAACTCAAGGATTACCTCCTATTGCAGCTCATGCTCACCCTATGAAAAATTCTGTCACTATGACCACATCACATTTAGTGCTTGGAAAGGTAGAGGGGTTTTTTGGCAGCTCCTCAGTGAAAACAAAAGGTACTCGGATCAAAACTCTTTTCTGCCAACATTCATTCAAACTCAAAGAATCACTGTCCGAGCAACTGCACAGAGTGGAAGATTTACCTGAGCACCGATCAAATGACACTGTGCAGACTTGTTACGTATAAACGAGGGTGAACTGTAGAACATGAAGCAGCCTTAAGGCCCCAACAGGCCCTGATTTTTAAAACTGCTGCTAGAACCCCAGCATTAGCAAGCCTCAGTTGAAATCAAGCCCTTTTCTTTTTGAGTGCTGTAAATTGTTCTGTTGTGATTGGAAACACCTATAAAGCCAAACGGATGGGGGCAGTCCCGTTTGTTCCTTGTGTGTCTGCCCCCATTCACATACAAATGGAGGATTCACCTCCCTTCAGCGGTACATAAGCCATGCTGTGGAAGTTAGATATTTCACCCTCTATTCCATAAGTGCATGGGACAGACACACAGACGGAAAACACACATGCATTGTTGAATGCCGGAAAGCTGAGATGTGAATGCAAATCAATATAATAATAACAATAATAATAATAATACTTTTTATTTGTATCCCGCCCTCCCCGCAAGGGCAGGCTCAGGGCGGCTCACAATATTTATGCAGGGCCATCGGTTGATTCAGAAACTCAGTTCGTGAAGAGACATTCAGAATTTTATGACATGTGCGCACAGCAGCAAAAGAATAAAGGCTTTAAATGACATGTATTAGTTTGATGAATATTTCATACTTGGTTTTAAGTATTCTTACACCAAAGGTATATTTCTTCCCTTGCCCATTGGGTGGCAGTATTTGATGATAATCTGCCAGCAAACTACACTCTGCATAGAAGTAGCTCACAGACCCCAGGCATGGCCAAAGTGCTTGTGTAACTTTATTACATTTTTTAAAACAGTACTCTACTACCTTTTGCCCACTGGGCCCTGGGCTAAAAGTCTGAGTCAGCTACAGTGTCTTATGCTGCTTGGGACTAACTTATTTGAATAATACTGAAGTGAAATCCCCCCCTTAACAGAAGGGGGAAGAGTAGCTCTCAAAGCAAGTATCCAAGCTCAACCCCTCTTTTTTCAGCATTACGATCTTGTTCAATGTCACGTCTCCAAATGCTACCCCTCATTACTGGCTCTCTTTCCCATCCCACATCACACAGAAAAACTAGCCTTCAAGGAACTTCTCAAACCTCAAAGAGTCCTAACTAGATATGGTGATCCCTTCCATCCCCAAAATACAGGTTGAGTGTTTGCCTCCTCTTAACCTCCAAGGTTATGCCAACTACAGGTACCATCATGCTGAGGTGGCATCCTACTGGGGCTGGATGGAAAGGAAATCAACCCCCAGTTATATCTGCCACCCACTCTCAAGGGGATAGGGAACACCTGAGGTAGTAGTATAAGGACACCAGCTGTCTCCTCCCAGTGTCCTTTCCTATTTTCCTCTTGAAAAAGCAAGTTCGGGAGCAAAATATTTCTCTTTCTACTGTGTATCATGACCGATCTAAAGATACTTTAGCCTATGACAGGATTTGCTCATGCTTACTGTGACACCATCCGGGTTCTATGCAGATAAGGGGAAAAAGCTGCTAAAAATGCTACTTTAGAAATCCCTATCCCTACTATTACACATTGTTATTTGCCAAATGACTTTGAAGTAGACCATCTGTTTTGATTCACACAGCCAACTAATTCTCCTTTCAGCCCCAGGTCAGTTTTTGTAGGCACCCTGAAAATAACACATTCCATCGTCCCATGATAATCTATGGTATGGATTCCAGACTTCTTAACTCAGAGCTCTCCCAAACAGTAATGTGGATGAGAATTGTCAAACGCACACCATTCTGATGTCCTTCCTTTAGAAGCATGGGATAAATCACCTCAAAAAATGTGAACAAAAGGGAAGGGGGTTGAACTGTATATTTAGTTCTTAGATTACGCTAAAAGATAAAGGAAAGGTACTGTTATATATTGTACATAGTTCTGTAACGAAGCATGCTTCTGCCCTTCAGGATCCTAATGCCTATGCTTAGATTCGCTGTTCCCTGTAAAGCAGCCAATCAGGGCTCCGGGCATTCATCTTCATTATGCAAATAACAGGATCCCGTAGAGACCAATAGGGCGGCTTCCCGCCAACTTAATGGGTGTGGCTTGGTGTTTCCTGAGTGTATATATTCCCTGTTTGTCTGTGTGTTTCCCCAGTCCCGGTTCGAAATAAAACTGAGTTGCATCTTATCCATGGCTGAACTCACTATTTTACACTGGCGACAAGGATGGGATGTGCCTCCAGAAACTCCAGAAACGGAGTTATGCAACTCCAGAAACGGAGCTGAACACTAAGCCAGTTACTTGGGCAGGCAACCCCAAGGTCCACGCTAGCTGAATCACTGCTGGAATCAGAGCTGAAACACTGCTGGAAAGGAGCTGTCACCCATCCGGCACAACCACAGCTACTACTGTTCAGGAGTGAGATCCAGCATGACCACGAAGGTCCAGTTCAATCCATTCAACGCATCCAGTGATGACTGGGACTCCTATATAGTGCGTTTCCAGAACTACCTGACTGCCAACGACTTCACCAATGCAGCAACGGTGAAAGCAACGTTCCTGAGCGTGTGTGGCTGCTCTACATTTGACACAGCGAGGGCTCTCGTTGCACCAGCCGAGCTCAACACCACATCGTTCAAGACCATCAAAACCAAACTACGCTACCATTTCGCACCGCAGCCGTCGAGAATAGCATGCCGCCACGCTTTCTGCAAACACGGCCAGGAGCCTTCTGAAACAATCGCCGAAGACGTCACCATTTTAAGGAAGGGATCATGTCAATGTAAATTCACCAATCTCGAAGAAGCATTATGTGATAGTGCTAATCTGCAAACTCAAAGATGAGAAACTTCAACGTCGGATGTTTGCAAAAAAGGACTTGGATTTTAAAACAGCCTTTGAGGAAGTCGTTGCTTCTGAAGCCGCCAACCAGTCAACACGTGAGGTTCGGAAGGCGCGAAATCCCGCTCTAGCTACCAAACCAGAGGCTGTGCATAGAGAGAGCTTGAGTGAGAACTCTGATTGTGAGGACGACATCCACTGTACCAAAGCGACGGCACCCAAGCAAAGGCAGCATATGGTGAAACTTGAAAACCCGTGTGCCAGCTGTGGGGGCTCACATCTTCAGAAAAAACCTGCAAATTCCATGACGCTTGCTGGCGAGACTGCAGAAAATCCAGGCACATTGCCCGCGTCTGTCGCAGTTCCAGGTCTAACACACAGCCATCCTCACTGACCACAAGACCAGTTCAGTCACTACGTGTTCAAAGGGTGCAACGCAGTTTACCATGATCCTGCTCAGCAGTGCAAAAAATCCAGCTCAATTTAAAAAAAAATTAAGGTGACCGTCAACATTGAAGGCACCCCTCGTGAAATGGAGGTGCACTCCGGTTCCATGTTCTCAATAATATGCACGGAGACCAACAGGAGGATCTGCACTAAGCAACAATGGCACCACCTTGAACCATGCGAGGTCCATCTTTTTGACTACCAGAAATGGCGGGCGCCAATCTCTGGCATCGGATTGTTTCGAGCAAAATATTAAGAGTTTTGCGGTCTCCTTAACTTGGTTGTAGCCAAAGGGCCTAAAGTAAGCTTGCTTGGACGTGACTGGTTCAATGCGTTGGGCACCCAAATCACAGAAGTTCAACAAATCAACCAGTCACTTTTGGACTCAATTTTTGGGGAATTCAGGGACGTTTTGGACAGGTCCCTTGGACAATACAAGGGTCCTCCTATTGCACTGCATCTAGATCCAACAGTCTCACCAGGCCAACTAAAGGTGCACTCAAGGCAAAGATTGATGCTGAACTCAACTGCCTCCTCACTCAAGGAGTCCTGGAACCAGTGGCCAACGCAAAATGGGAAAACCCCATCGTCACGCCAATCAAACCTAGTGGGACTGTGTGAATTTGTGCAGACTATAAATGCACAATAAATAAAGCTCTACAGCAACACTCATATCTGGTGCCAGTGGTAAGCCACCTCCTTGCATCACTAGAGGGAAGCAAAGTCTTTGCCAAAATAAACTTGGCGTAAGCATATCAGCAGCTGCCAGTAGATGCCGCCGCCACAGAGGCCCAAACAATCATAATGCACCGTGACATGTTCAGAGTCAAGCATCTCCAATCTGGAGTAAATGTGGCTCCAGGCGTTTTCCAATAACTTACGGAGGGCCTCATTCAGAATACCTGGTGTCATTCCATACTTTGACAATATTTTCATAGCAGGAAGCACCACTCAGGTACTGGGTGACTTCCTCCGCAAAGTACTCCAAAAGCTGCAAGAAGCTGGACTAAAAATGCAATGTGAGAAGTGCTATTTTGGGGTTCCGCAAATCGAATTCCTTGGGTACCTCACTGATGCAGATGGCATCCACCCCATGGCGTCAAAGATCCGAGCAATCCAGAATGCGCCACCGCCCACCTCAAAAAAGGAACTCCAGTCATTCCTCGGACTTTTAAATTTTTACTGTGCCTTCCTCCCACACAAGGCATCACTGTCTGAGCCAAGGCACCACCTCCTAGAGACCAAACGTCCGTGGTCATGTGGCATGAAAGAAAACAAAGCTTTTGCTGCTGTTAAAGAACTACTATCATAATCAAGCATCCTCGTCCACTACGACGAGAAAAAACCACTAGTTTTGGCTTGTGACGCGTCACCCTAGGGTATCGGAGCTGTCAGCCACAGACTACATGACGGGTGGGAAGCTCCTATAGCATACTATTATTAGGCTCTCTCACCAGCAGAGGAGAGCCCAAATTGATAAGAACATGAACATATGAAGCTGCCTTATACTGAATCAGACCCTTGGTCCATCAGTATTGTCTTCTCAGACTGGCAGCGGCTCTCCAGGGTCTCAAGCTGAGGTTTTTCACACCTATTTGCCTGGACCCTTTTTTGGAGATGCCAGGGATTGAACCTGGGGCCTTCTGCTTCCTAAGCAGATGCTCTACCACTGAGCCACCATCCCTCCCCTGCTCTCCAGGGTCTCAAGCTGAGGTCTTTCACACCTATTTGCCTGGACCCTTTTTTGGAGATGCCAGGGATTGAACCTGGGACCTTCTGCTTCCCAAGCAGATGCTCTACCACTGAGCCACCGTCCCTCCCCAAGCTCTGGCAATCATTGCAGACATCAGAAAGTTCCACGACTACATCTACAGTCATCACTTTGAAATTGTCACAGACCACAAGCCGCTCCTGGGGTTGTTCGCGGTGGACCGGCAGACCCCACAAATCCTGTCACCTCAAATGCTGTGCAGGGCTGTATCCCTGGGAGCCTACGATTACATTCTCTGCCACCAGCCTGGGAAGACTGTTGGACATGCCGACGCACTCAGTCGCCTGCCCTTGCCAAAGCAATCCACCATCACTACGCACAATCTAGGCATCATAATGATGGAGGCCCTGCCAGGACCACCCCTGCATGCATCCGATATCACGGCCTTTTCCACCAAAGATTGCACCATGGCCTGTGTACTCAACTGGGTGTGGAGGGACTGGCCGTCCAGCTCAATCGATAGAGAGTTCCAGGCATACCAATCCTGCCAACATGAATTCTCCATCCACAAAGGGTGCCTGCTCTGGGGAAACTGAGTCGTCGTTACCCCCAAACTGCGGAAGAAAGTGCTTGAGGCACTTCATGAGGGGCACCCAGTCATTGTAAGTATGAAGACCCTGGCCAGAAGCTATGTCTGGTGGCCAGGTATGGACTCGAAAATCAAAGCATGGGTCTGATCCTGCTGCCCATGCCAAGAGTCACGACCAGCAATGCCCCAAGCCCCAGTACACCATTGGGAGTTGACCCACACACTGGTCTCTGCTCCACATAGACCTTGTGGGACCATTCCAGGGACAAATTTTCCTGATCGTTGTGGACTCATTTTCAATATGGCTGGAAGTGGTACCCATTTCAGCCATGACATCGGCCATTGTCATCAGGACACTTTGACGTTTGTTCGCCACCCACGGACTGCCTGACACCATCATATCTGACAATGGGACAGCATTCACATCAGTAGAATTCCACTGCTTCGCAACCACCAACGGCATCTGCCTGGTGACATCTGCACCATTCCACCTCTCGACAAACAGGTAGGCTGAGAGAACCACAAAGGAGTCACTGAAGCAGACGGTGCATGGGGACTGGCACTTGAAACTAGCAGATTTTCTGCTCTGCCAAAACATCATCCCCCACATGGCTACAGGGAGGAGCCCTGCTGAACTGTTACTGGGCTGACATCTCACTACCATGCTGGACCGGCTCCACTCTGACCTAGCTCCTGACCACCAGTCTGAAGGGAGCAAACTGGGCATGCCTCGGGCGTTCCAGCTGGGGGACGCTGTCTACACATGGAACTTTGGCAATGGCCTGGCCTGGATTCCAGCCACCATTGTAAAGGTAACTGGGTTGGTGTCCTACCATGTGGCTATGGAAGCTAGGGTAATCTGGCATAAGAAGAAGAAGAAGAAAAAGAAGACTGCAGATTTATACCCCGCCCTTCTCTCTGAATCAGAGACTCAGAGCGGCTTACAATCTCCTATCTCTTCTCCTCCCCACAACAGACACCCTGTGAGGTGGGTGGGGCTGAGAGGACTCTCACAGCAGCTGCCCTTTTAAGGACAACCTCTGCAAGACCTATGGCTGACCCAAGGCCATCCCAGCAGGTGCAAGTGGAGGAGTGGGGAATCAAACCCAGTTCTCCCAGATAAGAGTCCGCACACTTAACCACTACACCAAACTGGCTCTCAAGCACATTGACTAGCTCCGGCGCCATTGGCCAGAATGGGACTGCCCCACTGACAAAGATCCAGAGCCCCCAGCGGTTCCACTTGTGCCCAAATCAACCAACATTGAATCCCCAGTGGCTCCAATCTTACAGAACTCCACTTCTGTGAAGCCTACACCTTCCACTCCTCAAGCGGACCCAGCAGAACAGAGCCTGAAGCAGGACTCAGAGATTGCACCTTCCTCTGTGCCCTCCAACAGTCCGACAACAGCATCAGAGCCAGCTGCTGTTCCCACACTGAGGCACTCACAGTGAAGCTAAACAGCTCCATGGTACCTAAAAGACTATGTACCATAAATAATTGCTAACAGCTTAGTGTTATTTTTTGTTTGCAAATAGTTATTGTGTGCCTTACTTAGGGGAGAGGGGTGTTATGTATTGTACATAATTCTGTAACGAAGCATGGTTCTTCCCTCCAGGATCCTAATGCCTACACTCTAATTGGACGTTCCGTGTGAACCAGCCAATTGAGACTCCGGGCGTGTATCTTCATTATGCAAATAATAGGATCCTGGAGAGATCAATAAGGCGGTTTCCCGCCAACCTAACGGGTGTGGTTTGGTGTTTCCTGAGTGTATATATTCCCTGTTTGTGTGTGTTTCCCCAGTTTCAGTTCAAAATAAAATTGAGTTGCATCTTATCCATGGCTGAACTCACTATTTTACAGATACATACTCACTTTCTCCATGTCATTCATGCTACAGTAATAACTCAGAAGTGGGAGAGCTGCATGCCGTTTTCCACCTCAGGCCGAGCCTCAGGCCAAAATCTCTCTACTAAAAGAGATCATGAGACTTGATTACCTCTAAGATAACCGCTTCCCCCTCCCTCCTCTAGCAGTTTTCACTCTCTCCTGCTTCAAAATAAGCTTGGGGGAAAGGGAGCTGTTTCTTTAATTTGGACATGAAGAATGAAGTATGATAAACTCTTGTGCCTGAAATCCTGACAACAGTGATTTTTTCCCTCCATAAAAAGGCCAGAACACTCTCCAGAGATAGTCTCAGGTGAGTAGCCGTGTTGGTCTTTAGTTCAGTAGCACCTTTAATACCAACCCGGGGGGGAGGGGGGGCAGACACAATCTTTTGATTATCAAAGATTTCAGGTTTTCACGGCTGGTAACATCATTAGGGTTTGTAGAATCTTTCAGGCTCAAGTGCCGTGTTCTACTGGAGAAAGTTTCTCTTCCAGACGTTTCGTTCTCAGTTGTAAGCTGCAACGCCACTGAGGATGTTCTCCGCAGCTGAGAACGAAACGTCTGGAAGAGAAACTTTCTCCAGTAGAACACGGCACTTGTGCCCAAAAGATTCTACAAACCCTAATATTTCGATTGTTTCCACATGGCAATGGTTCAGTGCTTTACAACCATTGCTGCTGCCAATGCAGAGCTTCTTGCACTGGCAACAGAATTTCCACACAGGAGCTTTCTGCAGTCAGTCCTCTGTAAGCCATCATTTTCCTCCATATTTTTTTTCTCCATTGTGTCACTGGAAGGCTTTTTTAAGGACATTTTTAATTACTGTGACAGGCATTTATTTTTAATAGAGTTACAGCATTATAGTGATAACACTATAGCAACTACTGCTTTGTAAATATATATATATATATACACACACACACACACACACACACACACAATATCTCTTCAATGTCACAGCAAAGAAGATGGCAGCCTTGAGCAATGACAGCTGGAAAACGGCACCAATGCAGGAAGGACCTTGGGAAATGTGCACCTTCCTGTTACAGCTGCCAATCTTTAGGCTGGGCCAGGAGACCTCCCAGAACGACAACTGATTTCCTGACTACGGAGATCAGCTCCCCAGCTGATTTGGAGAGTTGAGTCTATGTCATTATACCCAGCTGATGTCCTTCTCCTCCCTAAAACCCAGGCTCCACCTATAAATCTCCAGGAATTTCCCAAGCTGGAGTCGGCAATCTTACTTCCCCGTCCAGTTAGCACTAAGGCTGTGCTCTTCCCCAAAAGATTACAGCAAAGCAGCTTTGGGAAAGAGCAAACTGACGACAGGAAAAAGATGACTGGAGTACTCAGGGCCGGCCCATCCACTAGGCAGGCCTAGGCAGCTGCCTAGAGCATAGGCTGGGGGAGGGTGATGGATTGGGCCCTCTGACCCGCCCCTGTCTCCAGGGAGGCCCCTGGGAGCCCGGAAGAGGATGTGTGCTGCCCAGCCTCTTCCGCGATGCCCACCGCACCACACCCGCTACCCGCTGGTCCTGCACAGCCAAAGGCAGAGGGTGGGGAGGCACGTGTGCTGCTGCGTCATTCTGCTTCCGCTTTCGGAAGCCAGCATGACAGCGCTGCAGCATGTGCCCTCCCCACCCTCTGTCTTTGCTCGGCAGGGGAGTGGGGGCAGTGGGGCCCCTAGGGTGCGCAGTAACCTTGGGCCGCTTCTAGGAGTACCATTTGAGCGTAAGGTTGTGTGAATGCTCCCCAAAAAGCATCCTAGTTTGGATGCTAAAACAGAGAACAAACTCCAGTGCCTATACTCTCTCTATATATATATACTTCTGCTGATGATACGCACACACACACATCACTGCACAGAACAATCACTGTATAGGACTCAGCTTAAGTTTGCCATGTTGCAAAAAGCAGACTGGTGCCACTGCTCTAAAAATCACCGACACCATATACAAAGCAGCCACAGTTTTTCCTCCCTGGTCCTTTTCCTGATCTGCACCCCTTCTCCACGATGAGTAGCGTTCCCAGATCTGTGACACAGCAGGCTATCAAATTAAAGGACCTATGGGGCACAGGAAGTACGTACTTAATTTTGCACAGCATTAGGAGGTTTGCAAGTCTCCACATAGAGAAAGCAACTTGTGGCCTACAGGTTAGCAAAGAGCAGGAGAAGTTAGGTGGGGTGGTTAACTGTTGAAAAGTCCCATTAATTTTTGAATTCCTCATTCTAAGATGGGCACCACTGTGGATTCTCAGAAAGTAAAGGCCACACCGGTAAAGGTCCAACAAAGGACTGCCAGGTAAAGCCTGCAGTTCTGAAATTACAGCTATTCTCCAGACTCCAGATATTAGTTCCCTTTAAACAAAGGGCAACTTTGGAGGGCAGGCTACATGGCATTACATCCTTGCTGATCTCCCTCCCCGGGCACCACACACTCCAAATCTCCAAGAATATCTCAAGTCAATACTAGCAGTTCTAGCCCAAGGAGTTTTCTTGGACAAGTTGGGGTTGAGCTCTAATGCCCAGAGGATGACAAAGGAGATAATATAGACATCCTCAGGTCCCAGAATCCTCAGATTTCGCAGAATTGGAAGGCTTTGCAGAGCATACAGTCAACATTTCTTGAGATTGGTGGAGTCTGTAGCTCACTTGCAGTGTCCCTAAACAGTGAGGCCATATCAAGGGTAAAGACAATTACACATGAGAGCTGCTGCCAGTCAGAGTAGGCAACAGGGACCTAGACAAACCAAAGGTGTCTCAGTCTCAAGAAACGTTCACTGTATGTTCTGCAAACCCCTCCAATTCTGTGAAATCCTTGGGACTTGAGGATGTCCCTTGTCATCCTCTGGGCATTAGACCTCAACCCCAATTGGTCCAAGAAAAACTCCTTGGCCAGAACTGCAGCAAGGTCTCTCTCTCTCTCTCTCTCTCTCTCTTTCGGCTTGACTTCGCGAACCAAGATTTAAGAAGGGTGCAGTAGTCCACGTCTGCTGCAGGCTCGCTGGTGGCTGACAAGACCAATGCGGGACAGGCAAATCCGGCCACAGTGGCTGCAGGGAAAAGTCTGATTTGGGGTTGGTGCTGTAGCAGTGCGATTCTTCCTCCATCTCCTTTTGTCCTCAAGACCAGCTATGCGTGCGTTCTCAAAGGAAGAGACAGCCTGGTGGATGGTGTGCCTCCATGCGGTCTATCTCAGCATAAAATAGCTTTATGTGAGAGTGGAAAAATATAACACAGACAAGTCATCAAACAGGTAAGTAAGCCAAGTTGCCATTTACAGAAGCAACATCTTGCCTGCTGCAATGTGTAGCCTGAAAGTTTAACATGGCAGGTGTCTCATTTTAAGGACATGTCTAACTTTAAAGGGCCGCTTTTTAAAAGCCTGTGAGAAGGTAAGCATGATGGTGGGGATTCCCAGCCATCAGTAATTTGGCAAGAGAAAAACAGGGAAACAGATGCATCTGCCAAGATCAGCCTCCAAGATCAGCCACAGGGACCTTTCCTCTCCCCTTCTCTCTCTGTTCAGAGGTAATCATGAGGGAACATGTGAAAAGCCTGTCCCAGCATCCAAAATCTCTCACAGAGCTTCACAATCTCTTATTATAAAATGTCACAACTCTGCAAACAACATTTCAGAGCTCATATCTCCGGAATGCCTTATTTTTCGATGTCTGGAAACACTACTAGGGAATGACAGGAAGGAAGGGCAAAGGAAGGCCTGGGCTCGCTCGCTTTCTTTCTTCTAAATATTTTGACTAAGATTATGTTGCTGGATTATCTGTCATACGACAGCCAAGCGCATTCAGTCTGACCCCAAACATCAAGGCTAGAGTTGCCAAGTCCAATTTCAAGAAATATCTGGGGACTTTGGGGGCAGAGCCAGAAACAAGGGTGTGACAAGGATCATTGAATGCCAAAGGGAGATCTGGCCATCATATTTAAATGGATCGCACATCTTTTAAATGCCTTCCCTCTATTGGACAGAATAAAGGATAGGGGCACCTACTTTGGGGGGGTTCATAAAATTGGGCCCCTGGTCCAATCCTTTTGAAACTTGGAGGGTGTTCTGAGGAGATCCACTGGATGCTACGTTGAAAATTCGGTGCCTCTACCTCAAAAAGCAGCCCTCCCCCAGAGCCTTAGATACCCGCAGATCAATTCTCCATGGGGAATAATGGAGTGGCCCAGCAGACATTTCTCTCCCTCCCCCTGCCCCCACTTTCTGATGACCCAGAAGTGGGGGAGGTCCTCCAAATCAGAGGATCCCCTGCCCCCACCTGGGGATTGGCAACCCTAATCAAGGATGAGTGTTTCTACTTTTTAGAAAATCTCACATATCAGGATGTTCTATGATACAGGTCCTTAGAGGGTTATTTTGTTTCTTGACACATAAATTCCCTCCCCTATTTAAAAGCAAAACAAAAAAAAAATCTTTGGGGCCTTTGACATCCAGCGGTCCCAGTGGAGAGATTAGGGTGCAGTTACTGAGTTTAAGCTATCACTCAGGCTAGTCTTCCCCCTGTCACTCCACACCTCATGCCCTAACACCACCCAGCTGTTTGGAAGTTCCCAGGCCTTGACCCTCAATCCTTCTCAGTTCACCTTGGCTTTAAGGGGGCTGCAGTAGCAGACTCATCCCCCTTTCCCAGTCCCCTCCTTCTGTGGAGGCAACCCAAGAGCCAGGTCACATGAGCCTCATGGGGTTACCAGGGGGCAGCCAGCAAAGGGCAAAAAGATTGAGGATATGTGAAGGAGGGGAGGTTAATCGTGCACTCCCTCCCCCTGCAAAGATAAAGTTGTCAGTATAAAAACTAAATCTCTCATTCCATGGTGACTCAAGACCTAATTAGATTACCAGCTTTGTCGAGCAGCACTCAGACACTCCGTGAGGCATTGAGAGGAAGTGGTGCAGCTCCTTCAGACAAGGGTGGTGGGGGGTTTTGTTTTGCTTGGAGGTGAAAACATGCTTTGAGGGGTGCCATGGCCCATTTTATCTGCATTGCCCTCTTTCAAAAACCCCTAATAAACTCTAAAAAAACATTTTTAATATTTTAGAACCTCAGCACTGAAGAGATAGCCATAAAAACATTACTTGGCATATATCGCACGAAACAAACACACATCTATCTATATCAATACACTTTCGTCCAGAATAACGGCAGTCCTTGGTCTTCAAGCCAGCTAGGGAAAGCTCCTAAATACTGTCATATTAAAACTCTGGAAGTCAAGAAAACACTCTCAAGTGAAAACAAGAAATTAATTTACCTGACAGTGTCCCCCTCTCCTCTTCAGATATGTTAAATGGGTAACAGAAATTATTTAACCTCCCCCCACGCAGACTCACAACCTGTTTTTAAGGTATCCAAGTTTTTTAAAGAAAGAAATGGCATTTTTAAAAAGTGAGGCAACAAGAGAGATCCTCTAATCCCTTCAAGCGCCAGACTTAAGACAAAGAGAAAGGAACACACACAACTTTCTGATCTGCGCTGGATAGAAGGGGCTGGAGGAGATATGTGCAAATCTGCCTTTTGGGCAGACCAAAGCAAATAGTGGCAGTGGTCCAAGAGAGGAATTTTCATCTCCCTTGTCAATTATGCAAGAGTTCCCAAGAAAGCCTGCCTGATATATTTTGAGTGTTCTTGGCTATGAATAACAAAGACACATGGAGACAGCATAAAATTAGTTTCCTTTTAGACAAAAATACTCTAATATATTTAATTTTGTTCATTCAGAAGAATGCAACCAGAAGGAATACTATAATGTTGGTCATTGGGTAATTTTTGTTGCTGTCATCCTTCTAATACTTTGCTGCCCAAAATGACACACACACACACATTTTTTCTTGACTACCCCAGATTCCAAATATTTGCAAGCAAGCAGCTCTCTCTCACTCCCACACAGAGTCAGATAATACAGAAAGGTGGGCATTCTAAAACTGATGCTGTCAGTCTGTGAATACAGGGAAGTAGATCAATCTAACCCTTCCTCTCTCGCTGCACAACCTTTATCCAGCTTCTAATTGAAATGGGCCAAGAGGTCTCCAATACTCTGCCAAAATACAGAACTGTGGCATAATGAGATCTAGCACAGCATTTCGTCAGCGCAGAATTCCTGTAGAAGAAGTCGACTTAAATGAGCTTTCTCTGTATATAGGATTGGAAAACAACAGTGATAGCAAGTTAAATTAATGGTATATAACTTGAGTCCTCAAAAGCAGAAAAGCTAAGAAAAGCTCAGTGAGAGAAAATTGTTTAGCTGCACTCAAGAAGAGAAACTATATAATATAATAAATGCATGCTGCTGTCCCTCCCCCCCACCCCGCCTGCAATTAATTCCATCATAGCCATTTGCCTCTGTGCTTCAGTTGTTCTATCTGCAAAAGGGATAAAGGATCATGTTCCTAGTTCATCCACTAGTCCAGAAAGCAGCATTTTATTTATTTATTTATTATTTGTATCCCGCCCTTCCCACAAGTGGCTCAGGGCGGCTCCCAACAATTAGTCAAACATAAAATTAAACAATATTTAAATATATAAACAGTTAAACATTTAAAACAGTTAAAACCTTAAAAACCAGTAAACATTCCAAATATATATATATATATAAAACAGTACTAGCAGTACTAAAACAGTACTAGCTAGATGCAAATCTTTGTAGTTACTAGAAGTCTCTCAGCCAAGCAGAGTCATTTAGTGTAAGCATGGAAGTGTTTACAGTGATGCTAGGGATAGGGTGCCTAGAATGGTGTTGCCCACAAAATCAAGCAACAGAATTTCAGATGAGGGTTTGGCCTTCTTCCCACCCATAAGATCTCTCCGAGTGCCTCCCAAACAGGACCAGAGCCAATCACCTTTCCTTCCTCTATCAAGAGAGCAAACAAATGCCTACAGGGCCTCTCTCTTTCTGCCCTGCCAATATTGTTTTATTTCACTCCAGGTCAGCCACTCCCAGCTGCTCTTTCCCAAAACCTAGCCTTCATACCGCTTCAGTCTAAACAACAGGATTACAACCAGACAGCCTAAAGGCCCAACCAGCCTGGGAACCTAGCAGTTATCCTCTGATTGCCCAGAAGCTTGCTAATTTTTCCTTACAAGAAAAGGGTGGAGACCCACCAAGCGCTGTTTGTAAAATTCAACACCACCTGAGAATCCCAGAGCTTCCTTCAGAGTCAGGGGCCATTCTAAGGGGACACCAAGAATGGACTTGGGGTTAAAGAAACATAGGCAGGCTTCAGTCAACAAGGATGGAACTGGATCCTTGGATCCTTGATGGCTGATTCCTATCTGAATGGAGATTCCAATGCAAATACTTAAAATCCAAAACAGGACTGGGGAGTGGAGGCTGAGAGAATGCATCTTGGGTACACACAAGGCTGTGCCCAGCTTCACACAAAGTTCCTGGCAACCACAGTTTAAGATTCCTCAATTGCAGCGTGTGATCTAATACGGTTTTATAGCTGCAGTAAACTCAAAACCAGAGGTGGCCATAAGAAGAGGGACAAGGGATCTGAACCCACAACCCACATGACTCTGAGACCTCGACTTTGAACACTCCATTCCAGATGACACCACTATCACTACATGCTTATCACCACAGGCTCAAACGTCTTAAAAATTGCCTATCTTGTCATAGATATAATAAAAGCCTAACGGGTGGCTCAATCCTCAATTTTTATTGGAAGTTGTGGCTACCGCAGGAGTGGCCTTGCACTCTGTCTGTCACCACTCCCCCCTGTCATTGGGTAGCCTCGCTGTGACCTGCCTACTGCCGGCCCTGTCAGGCCAGAACCCCATCAGAACACCTTTGAACATGACAGTTCTAAGAGGTTCTCCTGGAGCCTTACTGATTACTACTGCCTCTCCTGAGCCCATTCTCCCCGCCAAACAACGCTGCCACCGTTTTACCACCTCCAACTAACACTCCCCACCAAAGTTGCACTCATCCAGTACACACATCTGCCTCTACTGTTTGAGAAACTCCTCCTTATGGGGCAATATTCCACCTCTTCATTTATAGTACAGTGTGTGGCTGAATCCAGTGTGAACTAATACCACGTGGCAGACATACTTGCTTAAGTAACCTGGAACATTGTTTAATAACTATATACACCGAAGCAAACTCTGACAGAAAAAAAGAAAGACCTTCAACTGTGAAAGAAAAGAAATGTTCCATCATAATGGGGGAGGGGGGGCGGCGGAAATTCAACAGCAGCAGAAACAGACTCTATACTGACTCTGTATCATCTTTCCACCTGCAAATAGTCTTCACTCTTTCTATTCAAATTAGGCTACAGTGGGCTGCTTGCTTTAAGAGGCAGGAAGCCATCTTGCAAGTGGGAAGGGGTGAAAGGCAGGCTTCTAATGGCTGCCTAACTTCCTGCCTGCTTGCCTGTCTTCCTTCCTTCCTTTCCCTTTATTTTATTCCTTTCTCCCAAACTTTAACATAACAATGACTTAATTCATTCCTCTCATTCTTTCTCTTTCTCTTTCATTCTGTCTATTTTTCTTCTCCTTTTTATTTCTCTCATAGGTCTCATTTTGGGCAAGAGTTCACAGGAGTGGAGCTCCAGAACCTCTCAATTTTATTGTGCTCTTTCTTAACACCACCGCCCCCCCCCAAAAAAATACTCGCTTCTGGGCTCCATTGTTCAAACCCCCTGTGAGAATTTTGCTGAACTCTAGGATTTGACAAACTTTCTAATATTTTCCCCCACAAAAAATTGGGGAAATAAGCAAAACATATAAAGCAGACAGATGGAAATCTTCAGGAGAAAGTAATTTTAAAATTATGATGGGAGTAAGGTGACAATTATAATTCAAGAAGCATGCTAAAGTAGATGCTGAGCTGATATAATATAATGTGGCATATGCAAAGAGTTATGCAAATTAGTTGTACTAATAAGCTCTGGCACCTCTTCCACAAAATGACCCCTGCTCTCATTCCTTCCCCCCCTCCTCTTTTTTCTACCTCCCTTCTGTTCTTTCTCTCATTCTTTCTCTGTATCTCTATCTTTTTATGTCATTCTGGCTGTGATCACACACACTAAATAATGCACTTTTAATTAGGGCTGCCAGGTCCAATTAAAGAAATATCTGGGGACTTTGGGCGTGGAGCCAGGAGACTTTGGGGGTGGAGTCAGGAGGAATAGGGGTGGAGCCAGGAACAAGGGTGTGATAAGCAAGGGAGTTCAGGCCATTGCATTGAAAGGGACTGTCAAGCATCTTGTTTCCTTCTTGGTATAGCTGCATTGTTAACTGTTATTCTAATGTAGTGCACATCAAAGCCATGTAACCTCTTCCTTAGTTCTCACTAGTAGCAAATGCAGGAATGCCCTCTTTGAAGATAAGGTCTCCTGGGATACTTCCCCAGGCTCAAACCTGGACCCAGGATGTTGCTAAACCGCAGGAATAGATAAAGCAGCTAGCGTGTTAATTTCACACGCCTGTGTAAGAATTCCTAAGATACCTTTGATGTGCCTCTTAAAGAGAGTATTCTATAGTTACACTGTATCACTTCCAATCTGGTGCCTACCCGAGCACAATGGATTATCAATAAACCAAGACTTTGTTTCAAAATCATTGACTGGTTATTTTGAGATCTGATGCTTGACAGGGACCACACGCCTTCCTTTCATTAGAAATAATGAAAGATAGGGGCACCTTTTGGAAACCTCAGAGAATTGGACCCCTGGTCCAATCTTTTTGAAACTTAGGGGGTGTTTTGAGGAGACGCACCAGACACTATGCTGCAAATTTGGTGCCTCTACCTCAAAAAACAACTCCCCTAGAGCCCCAGATACCTACAGATCATATCTCCATTATACCATATGGGAATTAGTCTCCATAGGGAATAATGGAGTACCCAGCAGACATTTCCCTCTCTCCCCCTTAACCCTACTTTCAATCCACTTCCAATGCACTTTCCAACTGGATTTTACTGTGGCCGTTTTCGCACTCACGTTTTACTGGCGCCACGACCCTCCTGACGCCGGCGAATCTGCATGGATTTCGCACCAGAAGCGCCGGCGTACCCAGAAGCGCCGGCTACTTCCGTCGCTAAGCCAGCGCAAACGGAAATCGCAAAGATGCAGGAAAACGTTTGCGCTGGCTTAGTGACGGAAGTAGCCGGCGCTTCTGGGTGCGCCGGCGCTTCTGGTGCGAAATCCATGCAGATTCGCCGGCGTCAGGAGGGTCGTGGCGCCAGTAAAACGTGAGTGCGAAAACACCCTGTGTGAATGGCAAAATCCAGATGGAAAGTGCCTTGAAACTGCATTATTTAACGTGTATGATTGCAGCCTCTGTCTGTCTACCTTCCTTCCTTCCATTTCTCTTTGGCTGTTTCTACACTTGGCAGAAAATCCTGTCTTTGTGCATATTCAAAAGTTATTGTTTGCACTGCATATCGCTGTCACTTCTGTCTTGCTGTGCATTTTCTTAAGTCTTCTACATTTATTTTTTTGAATGGGCAAAAAAACACTTTCATCCAGGAGCTGCCCTGCAGTTCTCAAAAGTACTTTTGAACAGGAGTTTTCTTGAACATGCGGATCTAAGTTTGTAATTGTAGAACTTTCCCTCTGAGTTTTGAAACTACTCCCCAAAGCCCCATCCATTGTTCACTTGCGAGAGCACTGATTCAGGAAGCCACTTGGTGCCCTGCTCAGAGATGCCACTAGGTGCACTGCTGAGATGTGTCGATGTGGGCTCTCCTCCAAGAAAGGCTTCCTTCACAAGAAAAGCCCAGCTCAGAGGAGAATGTGCCCCATCCAGCTGTTCTCGCCGTCAAGGTGAAGGCAGCCGGGCAGGGTGTTGGTGCAGTGTCTCCAAGCCAGGCTTCCCTCGGAAGGGAGGCCCAACTCAGAGATGAACGCGTCCCGCATGGCTGCTCTTGCCTTCAAAGTGAATGCAGCCAGGGAGGGCATCAGCACAGCTTCTCCAAGCATGACTTGGAAGAGAATGCGCCTGCAGTGCATTCTCACAGGTGCTCTGCACCTCCAAGAGTGCGCTACACAAGCCTGGCTTGGCTGGAGCCTGCCCACCCCTCCTTCCACACTGCTGTACCCGCTCCCCCTGTGGGCATGGATGCGGTGGCAGGGCAGACACAGGTTGGCCTGGGGCCCCCAAAGCCCTAGCACTAAGCCTGCCAGGATCCTGGGATCCTGCACCAACACCGTGCCCGGCTGCCTTCATCTTGGTGGCAAAAGAAGGTGGCTTCCAAGTGGCGGAGAGGTGCCCCACTACCCTCTTCAGCTGCCTGGGTTCCAGGGAGGTGAAGGAGGTGGCGTGCGGCAGCAATGCGCTCACTGCCACATGTGGGGGCAGGAATTCTTACCTGGGGCTTCCTTTTTTTCAAATATAGAAGTAAAACTCTGCAAAAGGTGAGGAGCATATTTTAAAATGTAGAAGCATTTTGAAAGATGAGAGTTTGTAGCAGGTGGATTCAGTGCTCTGTAGATCTGGAACAAAGCTGAATGCAGGAAGGGCCTTTCACTCTTTTCTCCCCATCTTTACCCTACCATTCTTTCTCTCTCTCTCTCTCTCTCTCTTTCTTTCATTCTATTTGTCTATCTTCCTTCCTGCCACCTACACATTCATCACCCCCATCCCAAATATTTTTTTCTAGGGCCTGTTGTATTTCTTCCTACAACAGGCTTTACTGCTAGTCCAGTACATAACCAACAAAACTGCTAGTCCAATACATAATCAACTGTCTAGAAAGGCTCTGAAAAGATCTTGAATCTCCATACTGCTGGAAATGTGATCTTTAAAAATCTGCTTCATTCCCAGACATGCCCTCTTTCTCCCAGTATATTGCATTCACATACTGATTGAAGAAGTACACACACAGAACAGAACAGCATGAGTCTTGCAGGACAATCAAATATGAGTTGCTTCCTAATCAGGATATCAAGGAGAAGAATGGGGAGGGGAACAATATATGTATGCTTGTCCTTCCCATCTAGCTTTGCTTTGGGTCAAGGTAAAACGATTCCTAGGAAAAGCAAAGCCTCATGATAATTGTATTGCAAATTTCCCACCACTAACAACAAAAACTTGTCCAGCCATCACGTAGACAAGTAATAAAAACACAGAGGATTTAATCAATTATTTATAATGGAATGAGTTTTGACAATATAACTGCCACCAAAACCTGAGGCTCAAAGCCATTTTACAGAACTGGTTCACTTTTCGGGTTTGAAATCTGAAAAAAAGTCAAAACCACTCTGAAAAACCAGAGAGCATCTGGTCATGCGGCTGGTATGGGCTAAAGAACATTTGTGTAAAAAGATGGGGAGATGGGGGAACAACCAATCATGTCATTTTCAAACCTGGATACACACATGGAAATCACATCGTTTGTATCAGTGCAGATAGACTCAAAGGGCTAAAGAAAACATTACATTGCAGCTGCAAGTTAACTTAATTGCCTTTTCTTAGCCTTCACGAAGAAGAAGATTGCATTGAAGTAAGATCTGAGGGAAGAGATGCATGACCTTTTCCCTGCCAATCACCGCTCCCTGAAAAATCCCCCCTCCCTCATGCTTTTACTTCTCCAACCATCCAGGTCCCTATTTATCTTATGCAAATAGTACAAGAATCATGTTGTGTGGAGGAAGTAGCTGAGGGAGGAATTACTGAGGGAAACCTCACACATCCTCTACCCACATATTCTTTTCTGCTGAAGGCACTCCTCTTTTGCAGCACTTTGCAAGTGAGAAGAGAACACCAGTCTATGGTTACTGAGCTGAAGCCTGATCCAAACACACACACACACACACTTTGTTGTTGTTACTAAACATCCTACAATATCACCAGCAAGGGCCTAAGAAGTGCATGACCAATCTCAGCTGGGTGCTAAACTGCTTGCAAACACGGCATTCCTTCATCAAAGAATTTTTAGGGGTAATAATGGAGGAATCTTTAGAACTGACCTAGAGTCAGTTTGGTGTACTGGTTAACTGTGTGGACTCTTATCTGGGAGAACCGGGTTTGATTCCCCACTCCTCCACTTGCACCTACTGGAATGGGCTTGGGTCAGACTCAGCCATAGCTCTGGCAAAGGTTGTCCTTGAAAGGGCAGCTGCTGTGAGACTCAGCCCCACCCACCTCACAGGGTGTCTGTTGTGGGGGAGGAAGATAAAGGAGATTGTGAGCTGCTCTGAGACTCTGAGATTCGGAGCGGAGGGCGGGATATAAACCCAATATCTTCATCTTCTTCTTCCCTGACTTATTTCCCACCCACCACTGTGGAAACTTTTTTAAAAGGTTTCATTTAGTATAGATTCACATGCACCTAAAACTTCAAATCAAGCGTATGTTTTTCCTCGTACAAGAAACTTATGCATGTGTTAAGTATACAGTTTTAGTATGTGATTCCTGCCTGGGTCATTGGAGCCATGAGAGCAGAGCTTGGAGACTTGGGAACAATGGACAGTAGGATCCAAACACCTGCTGCCCTACACCAATCACAGGCCCCCTGCCTGTTTGAATGACCCAATAACATGCTTGCCCAGGAACCAATAATTGTATATAGGTTTGGCCCATGGGCCCATTCTCCAGTCTGGTTCGGGCAGCTCTATACCATGCTGCCTTTAATAAAGAGCTGTTATCGCTGTTGCCTTGTCTTCTCGATGCTTTGAACCCACCATGTTATAGTGGCGACGAAGGTGGGATCCTGGTAGGTGATCAAGCAACTGGCACCACACCGTGCAACGGCTGCTTCCCGCACCATGCATCACACCACCATCGCTGAAGAAGGTCGCCGTGCCAGGAACCGAAGATGAGCACTCCTGCGGAATCCAGCACATTCGCACCAGCATCGGCTCCTCCAAGGCCTGGTCCTGACCAGGCCACTGCACCAGGGCCCCACAGGCACCTTTCGGAGTTCAATCCCGCTCAACTGGAGCGGTGGGAGAGATGGGAGAAGAAGTTAAACTTCTATCTCCTCTACCACGACATCACGAATGAGCTAAAGAAGAAATAGCTTTTGCACAGCTTCTACGGAGAGGACACGCTGGAGTTAGCGGAGAACCTGATGTCGCCCGTGTCGCTGACCGACAACGCTGCCACCTACCAGGTCATCACAGAGAAGTTTACAGAGCACTTCTTACCCCGGCCAACGTGGATGTCCAGGTGCCTGGAATTTCACAAGTGGGTACAGAGCTGCGCCGCCTCACCCGGGAGTGCGCCTTCGTTAGCCTCGAAGAAACTCTACTGGACCGTTTCATGGCTAGCCTCCAAGACAAGAAGCTACAAGTGAAGCTGATGAGACACAAGACCCTGGCAGACACTGACATCTAGCATGCATTTGCCGGTCGAAGTCGCTGTGCCAAGGGAGCACCTCACGACAGAAAGATGGCCACCGCCACAAGGTCACACTCGTGGAAGACATCCAGGTGCTCACCATGGCGGGGGATCAAGTATTCCAGCTTCCCATGCCCTCACCTGACAAATTCAAGGTGATTGTGTTAATAGAGGGCAGGCCCTGTGGAATGGAGGTAGACTCAGGGGCGGGCCAGATGGTTATATCAGCCCGGACATTAAGGGAATTGTGCCCGAGGAGGGAATCCCAGCTGTCCCTGTGTCCGTTCGTAGTCCACAACTTCCAGAAGAGGGAGGATGCCGTCCTAGGGGTGGGAAAGGTCCATGTAAAATACGGGCAGTTTTCAGGCAGGCTTTCCCTAATAGTAGTGGAGGGGGACCTGGGGCAGTCCTGGTTCAAGGCCCTGGGGATCCAGTTAACAGGTATCCACCACACCCCTTCCTCAAAAGACTTTCAGAGGGTGTACGAGGAATTCCCTGCCGTTTTTGACAGCACCTTAGGAACGTGCACCAGAAACCCTGTGAAACTACAACTGGACCCCAATGTACAGCCCATTAGGCTGAAGTGAAGACCTGGCATGTCCCCCTGATGCTAAGACCCAAGATTGAGGAGGAGTTAGACCGCCTCATGGCCCAAGGGGTACTGGAGTCACTGGCAAACGCCAAATGGGAAACCCCAATTGTCACCCCAGTTAAGCCCAAAGTGTGCGCATTTGTGCTGATTACAAATGCACAATTAACAAGGCACTGCAAGGTCATGCTTATCCAGTGCCCATGGTTGGTCACGTGCTGGCCTTGCAGGGGCTAAGATTTTTGGAAAGCCACCACAGAGGCCCAAACCATCATCAAGCACAAGGGGGCTTTTCGGGTCAAACGGCTGCAGTTTGGCATCAGTGTGGCCCCAAGGTTCTTCCAAAACTTAATGGATTCTCTCCTTAAAGGAATTCCCGGGTCCAGCCATTCTTCAATGATGTGCTGATCGCCGCAGCCACAGAGGAGGAATTTGCATCCTGCCTCTCAGCTGTATTGCAGCGTTTCGACTGGGTGGAGTTGAAGGTTAAAAGGGAGAAGCGTGAGTTGGGGGTTTCCACCATTGATTTCCTGGGGTACACGGTGGATGTAAAGGGAATTGACCCGGCACAGGACAAAATCAGGGCGATATGTGATGAAGCAGCCCCCAAGAACAAAGCGGAGCTACAGTCATTTTTGGGACTCCTCAACTTTTACCACGCCTTCCTTCCCCACAAGGTTGTGGTAGTGGAGCCTCTGCATCACCTCCTGGACAAGAGGGCTCCGTGGGTTTGGGGTCACTGGCAAGTGAAAGACATTTTAACTTCTAATAACTTATTGGCATACTTCGACAAGCGGCTGCCCGTTGTCTTGGCCTGCGATGCGTCACCATACGGGGTAGGGGTGGTCTTGGCATACGTGCTTCCAGACAGCTGTGAGGTCCCGGTAGCTTATTATTCCTGGACTTTGCAAAAGCTGGAGCGCAATTATGTGCAGATTGATGAGGGCCTGGCTATAGTAGCAGGGGTTAAAAAATTTCATGATTATTTGTATGGCAGGACCTTCTCTATCCACATAGACCACAAGCCCCTTCTTGGACTGTTTGCCCCCGACCGCCAAACGCCGCAAATGCTCTCCCCAAGGGTCTTACGGTAGTCCATCTTTTTTGTGGGGTACCAGTACGACCTCCAATACTCACCTGGGAAGGCGATGGGCGACACGGATGCATTGAGCCAGCTGCCGCTGCCTTCCTTGGACCCTGATCCTGCTCTGGCATATCAGATCATGTCATTGGAATCTCTTCCAGACCGCCCAGTGCATTCCACGGACATTGCCCGCTGCTCCAGGAAGGACAAGACCTTCTCATGGGTTCTGGACTGGATGTGGAGGGGATGGCCTACCGGCCAGGTGAAGTCAGAGTTTTCTGCGTTTGTGTCCCGCCAGGACAAATTATCTGTGTATAAGGGGTGTCTGTTGTAGTGTAACAGGGTGGTGGTACCCCGGTGCTGAAGCAGCAGGTCCTCAATGCGCTGCATGAGACCCATCCCGGAATAGTGCGCATGAAGGCGCTGGCCCGTAGTTATGTCTGGCGGCCAGGGATAGATGATGCCATTGAGTCCTGGGTAGCCTGATGCCAGCCATGTCAAGAGTCCTGTCCAGCCCCGGCGAGAGCCCCAGCCCAACACAAAACCTTTGGTCCCGCCCGCACCTCGATTTTGTGGGGCCGTTCCAGGGGCAGATAGTCTTCCTAATCGTGGACTCCCACTCCAAGTGGTTAGAAGTAATCCCAGTAGTGTCCACCTCCACCAGGGCTACGCTAGTGGCGCTCCAAAGGGTTTTCACCACACACGGCCTGCCCAAAACCCTTGTCTCGGACAATGGGATTGCATTCACTTCAGCCAAATTCCAGGACTTTTGTGGCCACAATTTAATAAAGTATATAAGGTCAGCCCCCTTCCATCCAGCCACAAACGGCCAAGCAGAACGGATGGTGAGGGCAACTAAGGAATCACTCCACCACATCATCCAGGGTGACTGGGAAGCCCACCTAGCAGAATGCCTACTAGCCTACCATTACACCCCTAGTACTGTTACCGGCCGGAGCCCAGCCAAACTTCTCATGGGTAGGAGGCTTAACACACTACTCGACCACATGCACCCGAACCGGGTCCCAAACCTACAGGAGCTACCAGAGGCGGTCTGGGCAACCCGGGGGTTCAATGCAGGAGACTTGGTGTATGCTAAAAACTTTGGGGAGGGCAGCATGGATACTGGCCGGAGTCTCCAGGGTACTTGGGGCAGTCATGTATGAGGTCACCTCAGAGGGGGAACTATGAGGTGACACATGGACCAGTCACGGTCATGTGAGGCACCAGAGGTTGGAGAGGTGAGCCCAGACGACTTGCCGGTCGCCACCCCAGAGCCAGAAACAACAGAAGCTCCCGCAGCCGCAGCTCAGCCACCACCCAAGATTCAAGGGGAACCAGAACATCCAGTCACAACTGAGACTCTGGGAGAACCCGAACTGCCGGCTAAGGCACCAACGCCACTGCCCCCACCCCCGCTCGCAGCACCCTAGACCGCAACCGCTCCACCAGCGGCTCCAGCGCTCAGACGGTCAACACGCAAGCACCGCGAGCCTGCGTACCTACAGGATTATGTGCAATAGGGCTTGCGAATTTAGGGGGGAGGGGTGGTTTTAGTATGTGATTCCTGTCTGGCTCATTGGAGCCATGAGAGCAGAGCTTGGGGACTTGGGAACAATGGACAGTAGGATCCTGCTGCCCTACACCAATCACAGCCCCCTTGCCTGTTTGAATGACCCAATAATGTGCTTGCGCAGGTACCAGCAGAGACCCAATAATGTGCTTGCGTGGGAACCAGTAGTTGTATATAAGTTTGGCCCATGGGCCCGTTCTCCAATCTGGTTCAAGCAGCCCTATACCATGCTGCCTTTAATAAAGAGCTGTTATCACTGTTGCCTCGTCTTTTCGATGCTTTGAACCCACTATATTATAGCACACATCTGAAGAAGCAATTCTGAAAGGGCCACAACAGCCTCCCATTTACCCTCACAACAGCCCCGTGAGGTAGCCTGGCCTCAGAAAGATTTACTGGCCGAAGGTAACCCACAGCATAGTGAGGACTTGAGGTTCTGACCGATACCTCAGCTCAAGTGGTCTATTCCCCACCAGTTGCTGCATTCTATTTTGACCTGAAGCTCCTTCCAATTTCCCTCACTGCTTCCTGGTCTTGTTTTTTTAGAAACCAGGAAGCCATGAGGTAAATTGCAGGGAGCCATGGGTCAAAATGTGTCCAAACAGCAGCTGGTGGGAACTCAATTGTTTGAGCTGGGGAAAGCAGAAACCCAGGCGACTGCTAGTGCGGAGTCGGTCTCTATTTCCCAGATCTCAGACCAAAACTTTAACCGCTACACCAAGCTGGCTGAACTCTGATTAGCAGCAGCTCTCTGAATCAAGTCTTTCTCAGCCCCAAAAGTCTAATCAGCACAGGACTCCTGCATAAAATTGAGAATGCACTCTAGAGCAGGGGTGGCCAAACTGGGGTTTGGGAGCCACATGTGACTCCTTCGCACATACTGTGTGAACCCCTGCCACCCCAGCTTGGAAAAGGCACTTGTCTCTTTAAACCCTTCTCCAAGCCAAGCCAGCCCTTCCTCTTCTTTCTTTGCTTCCACTTCTTTCATTCTTTGTTTCTACCTATCTCTCTTTTTCATTTCTTTCCAATTGAGGGAGCTAAAGAATACTTTGTCAAAATGTACCGCTTTTAAGAAAAGAATTCAGGAAACAAATAGTTCTAGTTATCTAGTCGTTCAGTTTACCACCATCAAAGATCAGTTAAAAACTGAAATAAGATGTTGCGCCAGCAGCTCAAGGCTGCTTTAGTGAATCAGACAAGGGCGTGGTCAGCATCTCAGCCATATTCGTGTCTGTGGTTCTCAAACATCTGATGTTTATTCTACGTGGCTCTTATGTTTAAACAAGTTCGGCCACCCCTGCTCGAGAGCATCCCTAGGATCACGAGCAATAAACAGGAGCTCGGTAACAGACAAATGAACAAGTGAGGTTTTCCAGAGAGTACCATTAAGTTGTGATCTCTTCCAATATAACCATGGCATTCGTTTCAGAGATACAGTAATACTCTGCATGTTACCTGAAATGATCATTTAGGACATGCAGGATACGGCATCACATGGAAAACTGGATTTACACATACTGTTTTATTTGCCTCTTAATTATTTTTAAAATAAAATATTTATAAAATTTATACCTTGCCTTCTTGCCCTCATCAGGGCCACAAAGGAGACTAAAATTATTTTAAAACATAATAGAAAATGTCTTGAAAAGCATTTAAACCAAACAACAGCAAATCATTAGAAAAAAATTAAACCAAGCTATAAAAAACATTAAAAAACATAAAAAAGCAACAATTAAAACATAGGGCAGGAAGAAGATATTGAAGAAGAGTCTCAGAGCGGCTCACAATCTCCTTTACCTTCCTCCCTCACAACAGACACCCTGTGAGGTGGGTGGGGCTGGAGAGGGCTCTCACAGCAGCTGCCCTTTCAAGGACAACCTCTGCCAGAGCTATGGCTGACCCAAGGCCATGCTAGCAGGTGCAAGTGGAGGAGTGGGGAATCAAACCCGGTTCTCCCAGATAAGAGTCCGCACACTTAACCACTACACCAAACTGGCTCTCCGGAAGAGAGAGGAAGGAGGGATCACTGAGGGAAGGCCAAATGAAGCAAAAAAACCCAAAAAAACTTTAACCATTGGCAGAAGATGTGGCCAGACTCCAGGAAGACAGTCCTAGAGTTTTGGTACCACAACTGAGAAGACCCTCTGCCAGGTTGCAATCCACCTATCTCAGAAGGCAGAGACACCTGAAGCAGGACCTTGGAATATTATCACAGTGTTCAGGGATATGGGTATGCTGGTTCCAAGTCAGATAGGACTTTAAAGATCAAGAGTAGTACCTTGAATTGTGCCCGGAGATAAAATGGGAGCCTGTGTAGATGGACCAAGGCTAGAGCTATACGGTCCCTACACCCCACTCCAGTCAATATTCTGGCTGCAGCTTTTTTACCAACTGTAATTTCTGAACACTTCTTAAGGGCAGCCCCACACAGAGTGCATTACAGTAATCTAAACAACATCCAGCCAGGGCATGCATTACTGTAGCCAGGTCTTTTTTGCCTAGGAAAAGCTGCAGTTGGCTAACCAGTCAAAGCTGATAAAGGGCACTACTGGCCAAAGCTGCAATCTGCTTATCCAGGGGCAAACTGGGTCCAAGAGCACTCCAAAACTATGGATTTGTTCCTTCAAGGTGAGAGCAATTCCATCCAGAATGCGTAACTTCATAAGTTCCAGGTCAGACATCAGTGGGACTTCTGTCTTGTCAGGATTAAACTTCAGTTTATTATCTCGCATCCATTACAAAAATGCCACCAGGGAATAGTTCAGAGTTTCTATAGCCTCCCTGGGATCAGCCGGAAGTGCAAGTCATCATCCACATATTGGCGACCACCCAGCCAAGATCTACAGATGACTTTACCCAGCCATTTCATGTAAATGTTGAAAAGCATAAAAGACAAGATGGAGCCCTGCAGGACCCCATGGGCCAGAGGTCAAGAATCCCTGAAATCTGAAAAATCTCATCCACTGAAAAAATGTGATGGCAAGAGAATTATTAAAAGCATGCCACCAAAGCTGGGCAACAGATAGACCCAGCCTAGGATTCACAAAAAGAAGCCAATATTAACCACCCTTAAGTAGAATCTTTCAGACAGACATTGTGTTTCTAATAGAGTCATCACTGTTCCACACCTCTTTTCCACTCTTCTTCATGTGACACTATGACAATATGCATTTTTCCGCCTTTACCAACTAAGAATGCAATGTGAGGTAGGACTACACAGCAAGATATTACAGCATGGATTTTGTATGTTACCAGGAAAAGACAGAAATGACAACAGAATAGGGAAAAATCCAAGCCTCCTGTAAAATCTATTTCGATTCTCATAACCTTTTTTCATACTTCAGAATCTCTGAAGGGTGAAGGGAGAGGAAGAGAAAGCCAACTGAAATATATTAAGAATTTTAGATATGTTAGAAGTGAGAAGTAGCATGGGATAAGCAGAAACAGAAGAAACACACCATAAATCACTTCATTATGCCAAATATGCAGGTAGGTGGAGCTAAGGATGTCAGAGTTCATGCCCATTATTTGTTATCTGGGGATAGTATTGCTAAATTGATGTTCCTGTCACCTTAGCTGACCTGGAGATCCAGGAACTCCAGGCAGATTAGGACAACAAAAAGGGAAACATGATGTCCAAAAGACTACCAGACAGAAAAACAGAAAACAGAAAAAATATCAGGAAAAACACAAGTAATTTTGCACTGGATATAAAGAAGAGTGAAACTTTCAGAAAAGCTTTATTTTTAAAGGGGTCTTTTGTAGAGCCAGCATAAGGTATCTTCTTCACAGCATTGACACACTCCTTTAGTTTAGTAAACTGATGTGAATGATAGGCTCCATCTCACCAACCCCTCCACCCCTGTCTTCATGCCACATGCCAGGAAAGTCACCAAACCTCCCATCAGAGAAAGTGACAAGACGCCTGTGGGGGCTCTTTGACTCAACCGCTCTTTCTCTCAATATCCCAAGCATCTTCTCTAGCACTTTAGCCTGTTGACCTTGTCAATTATTCCCTCAGGCTTGTGACCTCTGAGTCCCCTGGGGAGAATGTATCTGAGCCAAAGAGCTTTCAGAGGAAATTCAATCACAGAAGTGGGAATGAGGGAGGGGAAGATTATTGCTATTGCCTTAAATGAGCCACATCTATATTGTTCCAAGTCAGTAGACCTCACACAGGTTGGAGTCCAGAGACAGGCCTGGATCTGATGACAGGCTAGAAAAACAGAATGTAATATAAGTGAAGAGAGAAACAATTGGAAAGGAGGATTATCTCTGAACCAGCAGAGCCACAACAACTCCTGTTTCCATTTCTTGCAAGAGTTTCTTGCTGCCCCACAGCTGACAACACCAAACTTCAGCAAAGTAACAGATAACTTAGTAGCTAGTCCCTAGATCAGAAACATTAAAGAAAGATAAGACGCCCCAAATTAAGGGAATAAGTTAATCATCAACATAAGAAGACAGATCAATGCCCACAGATGCATCCATTAGGATGTTCTTCTCTTAAGAGAGGAAATATTTCACTCTGGGGCTGGATTCAGATGGGCAACTCGCCACAGCAGCCTCAGCTTTTAAAAAACCCAGCACAGTCTGAGGCACCTGCAAGCAGATGGCACATGCCCAGCTGTCGAGAGAGACATGGGTTGCATGCACACAAGAGTAGTGGTAACACCGCTCGTGTACCTGGAATGCACTTGCAAGGCACACCCCGGCCATTCAGACAGTGTGGAAATGTGCCATGAAAGCATTTCAGCAGTTTGCCACCAGGAAGTGGTGTTGTTGTTCAGTCACACAGTCGAGTCCAACTCTTCGCGACCCCATGGACAAAGTCACGCCAGACCCTCCTGTCTTCCACCATCCTCCGAAGTCTGCTTAAACACCAGGAAGTACCCAGTGACTTTTTGAGGCAGTGTAGAGCTGCGGGAAAATGAGTTGCACTTGCAACTCAAGGCCCAGATGCGCACATGTAAATGCGTCTTTTAAATCTGGGAATGGGGGTGGCTGTGTCAGGCCAAAACACCAATCTGACTGCAGCCTCGGACTGAGCCCTTTAAAATGGACTGAATCTTCCCTCCCCACAATGCCCTAAACAGCCCTAGTCTAGTCACCAAGATGCAGCTTGATAAAAATTAACAGCTTATACATTCTAAAAGATACCTTGAGTTGGATCCAACCAGCTTTCTGCTGAGGAAAACAGACAAATAGGTCCCCTCTTCGCACCAAAAATGGCTATGCCGGTGCTTAGAAGGGGGACCTACATTTACAAAAGCCACACAGGCTACAGGCTGTAACACACAAGATTGAATCAGAAGGCTGGCTAGATCCAGCATCTTAGCTTTGCATATGGTAGAACAAAAAACCTCTGGCCGCTAAGCATGACGTAATAGCACGACATACCTTTGTGAAAATAGATTCAAGCGTTGGTCTGAAGCAACAGAACAAAATTTGAGTTCAGTGGCCCCTTTAAGACCAACAAAGTTTAATTCTGGGTATAAGCCTTTGTGTGCATGCACCCTTCTTCAGATACATTGCAACAGGCTTCCCCAAGCCTTCCATATAAGTAAGGAGGTGTTAGTTGCCAGGGAGGGCTAGTTAGAGTCAAGATACATTAAGTATAGCTAAAATTGGATTAAAGCCGTTGGTAAGATCTATGAATGACAGCAAATCAGCATACAAATTAAAGAGTTAACAAACGGACGTGAGAACAGCGTACCTGATGAAGTGTGCATGGACACGAAGGCTTATACCTAGAATTAAACTTCGTTGGTCTTAAAGGTGCCACTGAACGCAAACTTTGTTCTGTATCACTGAAAGTTTATACGCTACATCCCACAAGAGGAAAAAAACCCACAAAATCCTGTGCTAACTTACATATGAGAAACAAAAGTATGTACACTAAAAATAACTCATGTTTTCACACTAATAACAGTAGCTGAAATAACGGCAAAAAGGACTGTTTTCCTGATTAAATTCCTTCCAGGATTACTCCTAGAAGTGTTTCCTCAAAATCAAAGGCAAGCTATCAAAGAGCCGATGTTAGGCTGCTGCCTCAGAAGGTGTATCTGCTGCACTGCTGATAGCAGAAGAAATGCAGATCTGACCCAGATATACACTGCTGCTAAGTTCTCTATCACAAACCTCACTGAAATGAACAGCTCCACAAGAGCAGTACCATGATACCGTTCCAATAAGGCTTACGCAGGGGAACCGCCCTCGCTTAATTAAACTGAGTTTAAAAGTTTCAGTTGCTAAAGCAAAACACAACTGCCACTGCAAACAATTTTATTAAAAAGCCACTGCCAATCAATCTATTTATCATTCTCCGGTCGTTTATCAGTACATTCTGCAGTCATTTATCCAGTCATTTATCAGTACAGTCATTCTCCAGTACTGAGTAAGCAAGCATATTTATCATGTCCTAAATGGCCGCTTGGGGGTGCTACAGGATGAATGTCTACAAACAGGTAGTTGTGGTGACCAGGAATGCCTTTTACCAGCTTCAACAGTTCAACCACCTGCTTCCTTTTCTGGTACAATTAGTGCAGACTACAGCAGTCAAGGTGTTGATTGCAGTGTATCATAGAGACCATATCATTTCAGTCTTGGTCCATCTGAACTGTTCCAAATTTCTTTCTTCACGGCGCTGGCACTGACCTTCAATATGCTATGATGATGATACTGGATTTATATCCCGCCCTCCACTCCGAAGAGTCTCAGAGCGGCTCACAATCTCCTTTATCTCCCTCCCCCACAAAAGACACCCTGTGAGGAGGGTGGGGCTGAGAGGGCTCTCACAGCAGCTGCCCTTTCAAGGACAGAGGCTCAGAGCGGCCTACAATCTCCTTTATCTCCCTCCCCCACAACAGACACCCTGTGAGGTGGGTGGGGCTGAGAGGGCTCTCACAGCAGCTGCCCTTTCAAGGACAGAGGCTCAGAGCGGCCTACAATCTCCTTTACCTTCCTCCCCCACAACAGACACCCTGTGAGGTGGGCGGGGCTGGAGAGGGCTCTCACAGCAGCTGCCCTTTCAAGGACAACCTCTGCCAGAGCTATGGCTGACCCAAGGCCATGCTAGCAGGTGCAAGTGGAGGAGTGGGGCATCAAACCCAGCTCTCCCAGATAAGAGTCCGCACAAGAAGATATTGGATTTATATCCCGCCCTCCACTCCAAAGAGTCTCAGAGCGGTTCACAAACTCTTTTTTATCTTCCCCCCCACAACAGACACCCTGTGAGGTGGGTGGGGCTGGAGAGGGTTCTCACAGAAGCTGCCCTTTCAAGGACAGAGGCTCAGAGCGGCCTACAATCTCCTTTCCCTTCCTCCCCCACAACAGACACCCTGTGAGGAGGGTGGGGCTGGAGAGGGCTCTCACAGCAGCTGCCCTTTCAAGGACAGAGGCTCAGAGCGGCCTACAATCTCCTTTCCCTTCCTCCCCCACAACAGACACCCTGTGAGGTGGGTGGGGCTGGAGAGGGCTCTCACAGCAGCTGCCCTTTCAAGGACAGAGGCTCAGAGCGGCCTACAATCTCCTTTATCTCCCTCCCCCACAACAGACACCCTGTGAGGTGGGTGGAGCTGAGAGGGCTCTCACAGCAGCTGCCCTTTCAAGGACAGAGGCTCAGAGCGGCCTACAATCTCCTTTATCTCCCTCCCCCACAACAGACACCCTGTGAGGTGGGTGGGGCTGAGAGGACTCTCACAGCAGCTGCCCTTTCAAGGACAACCTCTGCCAGAGCTATGGCTGACCCAAGGCCATTCCAGCAGGTGCAAGTGGAATTTGGGACTATATGGTTTGGGACCAGCTTCTCTTGAGGAGCACCTACTTCTATATGAATCTACCTGACCACTAGAGTCATCTTCTTATGTCCTATTTTCTGAGGTTAGACAGGTGGCAACCCTGAAAAGTGGCCTTCTGGGTCATGGTGTCGAAACAGCAGAATCCCCCCCTAAGGATACCTGTCTCCTTTCTATCACTGCCTTCCTCCAACAGATGAAGACATGTTTGTTTAGTCTGATGTTCCTCCAATGGGTGCACTCACACTACACTAAGTAATGCATTTTGCAACTGGATTTTTTTTACTATTCTTATACAGTAAAAATCCAGCTGCAAAATGCATTATTTAGTGTAGCGTGACTGCACCTAATGATTCCTCTCCTCTTGCATTATGTTTTAATTGCAATGTCTGTGTTGTATATATATGTTAGCTTTGGTTATGATTGGTTTTGTAATGTATTTTTATAATGTTTTTTGTTTTAAACATTAGCCACCTTGGTGACCCTGACTGGGCAGAAAGGTGAGACATAAAGTTTGTAAATAAGTAATAAAATAACTAGTAACCAATTATATAAACCCTTGAATAGTTTGAGTCCAGCAGCTATTCCATCTCCACATACACAGACATCTTATATTTCACTATCAAGGAGCATATGGCTGGGCCCAGATGGCCAGTTAGAGCCAACATAGGGATGGCCCTCAGACAGATTAAAAATCAAAGCTCAGGTGCACAAATCTGTCAATCATCCCACTCCCATACTCACCCCGTCCCCCGGTGTCTCTAGAGAGGTGTAAAAAGTGGTAGCAGATCTCTCAAGCGTTTCCTTGCCACCTTTCCCAGTCTGAACGGCCAGGGAGCACCTGGAAAGCGCCTCTCGAGTATTCTGACCACTCTTCCAGAGTGTGCAGAGCCCATTCCTCTCCTGACAGCATGACATGCACCATCTGACCACCCCACGGGTCGCTTTCCTCTGTGTTCTACCCCTCCACAAGGACTAAGGATAGTATACATAAGAATTATCTGATTTTATCCTCATAACTTCCATATGTGCTGGATAACACTGAAAGGGTAACTTGTCTATGGTCATCCAATGAAACCTCATGGCTGAGTTGAATTGTGATGGTGGCTAGATCTAGGTTCTTCAATGAATGACTACAGTTTACTAGTCAAATGCCAACAGCCTACTCTGCATTAGCACAGCTGCTAATGCTTCTGCACTGAAATACAGCTTGATCTTGGATGGACAAGACATACAAAAGCAAAGCAAAACATCAAGATGAAGAGTTGAGTTTTCAAGATATGCCAGCCCCAAAGAATGCAACTGTTTGATGAAGACCCCTGTAAAGGTGACAGTCCTAAGCAGGTTTATTCAGACATGTTCGTCTTAATGAGGCCTACTTCCAGGAAAGTGTTCATAGGACAGCAGTCTTAGTTGCTCAGCTCTGCTTTTTGTTGTCTTAGGAAATAATCAAACAGCCCACCCAAACAGTCATTTAACTCTCCCTTCTTTTCATCCCAAGGAGTCATTCCATCTAGACATGCTCTCCTGCATTTAACTCACCACTCATATATACACATTTTTGTTGCAAAGGCTGCCTAATCAAGAGCCTGCCTTTTAAACTGCTGTCTAATTAAGAGTGATTATTCTCATTAAGTTCATGGCCCACTGAATGGCAAAAGGGCTACCCAAACACATGGGCTGTTTCTACACTTGGCAGAAAATCCTGTATTTGTGCATATTTAAAAGTAATTATCTACATTGCATATCGACGTCACTTCTGTCTTCTTTGCATTTTCTTAAGACTTCTACATTAATTTTGTTGAATGGGCACCGAAAATGCTTTCACCCTGGAGTTGCCCCGCAGTTCTCAAGAGTACTTTTGGACAGGAGTTTGCCTAAACATCTGGATCTAAAGTCATAATTGTAGAACTTTCCCTCTGAGTTTACAAACTTCTCCCCAAAGCAAGAGTACTGATTCCGGAAGCTGGCAGGCACGCTGCTCACTATACATAAGAATTACACATAAGTATACATAAGAAAAGCAAAGGAAGGCAACCTACAAGTGGTGGAGAGGTGACCCACAACCCCCTTCACCAGAATTCTATATGTTTGAGCCAAAAAGACAACAGGGTAACTAATGGATTTCTATTTGGGTCACTCTGTCTGCACACACAATCAAAGTCACTAAGTAAACCACCTGATGACTGAGCCCGAGATCCAAAGAATCACAAAACTTATTCCATGAGCTCAGACATGAGCATATGCATCGGGGAGGGGGGGTGTCTCAACCCACATTTCCCACATGGCACACTACTTTTGAAACTGAGAGAGGAAATTTAAAAGTAGTTTGCTGTGTATCATGAAGGTCAGCTATCAAAAACTGCAATGGGTTACTTAAAGCCTATACGATTTTTGGATCCTACCCTTAATGCCTAGAAATCTGTAGAAGCAAAAGTTAACTGCATGAGTAGGTATAAAAATAGTCTGGGTCTAACAGTATTTTGCTGCTATGAGTGTAAAATACATCTCCCTTCTGTCTGGTTGGTAGTCATAAATATTCATAGCTTGCATTGCAATAAATGGAATGCATAAAGTGTTATATCATGTTTATAACGTACAATCTTAACATTTGCTTATCTTAGACATTTTGTCTCATTGTTCAACCTTTAACTTTAAAAAAACTGACATCGTTTATTTACTCCATTTATCCCCAGCCTGGAAACTCAAACCAGCTTATATTGTTCTCTTCTTTATTATCACAACAACCCAGTAACTCAGTATATTTGCTAGAGTGCTATGGATTCAGTTCAACATGTATGTATTATGTGGAGATTTTGTTTTAAACAAAACTTTTTTTAAAAAAAAAAAGGCACAATACAACTGATATTTTTTAAAAACCTATTTTGTTTCTTAAGCCACTACTAGGAATAAGACCCATTGAAGAGAAAAATATAATGGGCTCTAGAAAGAGGTTCCAGATGAGTGCCCCCATTGCTGTCTTTCCACCCACCCACCTCAAGGGGAGCTGATCTCTATCATCTGGAGAGCAGCTGTAATTCTGAGTAATCTCCAGCCCTCACCTGGAGATTGACAACAGTGGTTCCAGAGGAGGAACTGCCTGGTTTGGAGGGTGCAGTCTATGGCACTGTACCTGTCTGAGGTCCCATCCCTCCTCAAACCCCACCCCTCCTCAAACCCCAGGTTCCACCCCTTAAATCTCCAGGAATTTTCTAACCTGGAGTTGGCAGCCCTATCTCCTTCCCTTTATCTGCCCCTCTAACTTCAGATTTCCATTGCCTCCCCCTCTCTGCAGCCTCCACCTAGGGAAAGGACAGTCTCTTTCCAGAGTGGCAGGGACCAAAGCATCTTACATCATTCTCCTCTCCCCACTTTGATCTGAACAACAACCCTGTGAGGCAGGTTAGGCAGGAAGTCTGTGATGGTCCAAAATCAGCCAGTCAGCTTCCACAGCAAGAACCTGTGTCTGGCAAACCCAGCTCTGAAGCCATAACTCCTATGCCCTCCTGAAACTCCACCACAGAACCTGGAACTGGCAGACGTAGTCAGGACTGGCCCCAATGAGTTCTGCCTCAGAGGCCTTTACACTGCAATCCTAAGGACACTTTCCTGGGAGTAAGATCCATTAAATAGACTGTAGTAGAGTTCAGAGTCAACCTGCTTAGGATTGCTCTGTTAGTGATACCTTTCAGACCAACACTCTGTCTGTGATAACATTGTTGGTCTTAAGCACAAAACTTCAATCTCTCTCTGTCTCTCTCTTTCCCTCCCTATCTCTCTCTCTCTGTATCTGGCCTGCTGGTACAGGACACCATTTCCCCCCCTGTCTCTGTCTGTTTCCCTTCCAGCAGAAGAGGGGGAGGATTCCTCAGCCAATCAAGGGAGTCCTCAGCCAACACAGAGAAAGCCTTCCCTCCTCCTCCCTCCCTCAGCCAATCATGAGAAGGCTTTCTCTATGGCTCTTTTCCTCCTCTTCCATCCCTCAGCCAGTTGAGGGAAGGCTTTCTTTCTCTCCTCTGCAAAGCAGAGCAACAAGTGACTTAGCCAATGGGAGAGTAGGGAGAGGCAGCAACTACCAGAACCACAGGTTGGTTGCCTTTGAGAGAAGCAGTTGGGCTGGCTCGCAACAGCCACACGGGTGGTCGAGAGAAGCAGAGTCAACCAATGAGTTCTCCCTCAAAGGCCAAAATAGGACTTGGAAGAGCCTCCCCCACTGCCTTTTTATTTATTTATTTAATCAGATTGATACCCCACTCTCCCCTTATGGGCTCAGGGCAGCTAACAACAAATAAAAGCAACATAAAATATTTAAAATATATATATATATACAATAAAATCATTTCCATACATTTTATAGTCACTAAAAGTTCAAGATGCATGTTGATGTTCTCGTTGTTCTGACGTTTCTGGTTTCAGTTATGTTAGTTCAGCGTCGGTGCTGTGGAATAATAGCCACCTCCCCTTAACCACTGAAGGCAAGTTTGAACAATTCGGTCTTACAGGCCCTGCAGGGCCCTGATGTTTTCAGGGAGGGCATTCCACAGAGTGGGGGCTCTGGTGGTGGACTATCGAGCTTCTTTTGGTCCAGGGATCTTAAGAAGATTTTGGGACCCTGAACGTAGTGCTCTCTGTATGGGAAAGGGCGGAATATAAATCGACCAAATATATAAATCTCTGGGGTATGTACGGGGAGAGGCGGTCCCGAAGGTAGACAGGTCCCAGGCCATATAAAGGCTTTAAAGGTTATGACCAGCACCTTGAAGGGAATCCAGAATGCCACAGGCAACCAGCGTAAAGTTTCCAGCACAGGTTGAATATGCTCCCATACAGAGAGCTCCATTAACAACCTGGCTGTTGCATTTTGCACCAGTTGCAGCCTCCGAATTTTACTGAGAGAACCTAGCTTGGTTGCTTTTTATTGAGAGATGCAAGGTTAGCTGCCTAGCAGTTTTCCCAGATGGCCAATCCTCGTCAGACCTGGAGCCAGCAGCAATTGGGGGAGAGCAGAAGAAGAAGAAGAAGAAGAAGATATTGGATTTATATCCCGCCCTCCACTCCAAAGAGTCTCAGAGCGGCTCACTATCTCCTTTCCCTTCCTCCCCCACAACAGACACCCTGTGAGGTGGGTGGGGCTGGAGAGGGCTCTCCCAGCAGCTGCCCTTTCAAGGACAACCTCTGCCAGAGCTATGGCTGACCCAAGGCCATTCCAGCAGGTACAAGTGGAGGAGTGGGGAATCAAACCCGGTTCTCCCAGATAAGAGTCCACACACTTAACCACTACACCAAACTGGCTCTCCTACAGTGTCAGCTAATGCAATGGAAGAGCAGTTGATTGATGGTTTGACGGGCCAAAAGTTGATGCACCAGAGTCCCACCCAGTCCCAGCCAATGAGGGAACTTAGATAGCCAAGACAACTTTAAATATTCCTTCCTTGCACAAAACTGTCACCTGTTCTGACTTTGGCTCTTTAAAATGTGACTGATATCTGACATACTTTTCCAGCCTTGCTGAAAAGTTCTATAAAAATATTTATTATATCATTAACAATCCTAAATCAGAAAGGGGGTGTTATGAGTTACTAACTTTTGGACTTGAACCAATATCTGATCATCATAAGACAGTAATTTTTTCCCCCCACCAAGCTGTCATCTTGTCTTTCACTTCCTTCTGTTGTTGCTTTTGGAAACGACAAAGTGTGATCTGCACCACGCTGCTGATCAAATATGACAACTCTTTATGTTCATAGCCCAAAACATCAGATTGCAGCAAGCTGGAAGCGATCAGAAGGGAAGTGGAGTTCCTGGTTAGCATCCCATGCTGTTAAAACATCTACCCTAAAACATCTGGAAGTGGCCAAGAACACAGAAAAGATACCAGGCTCAGTCAACTCTCTGACCCACTAAGGCTGTTAACTCTGTTCGTGACCTAGACGATAAATCAAACCACCGGTCAAGCCAGAGTTGAAATGACTACAGTAATATATCCCTGCAGCAACAGAGAAATGACATATGCACACATTGTGGTCTTAAATCACTAGAGAGTTAAGAACCCAAGAAAGCAACCAATAGAGAGCAGGTATTGTCCTAAAAACAAACACACTTTTCAGAGACTACCTAATTGCATGTAAATTCTTCCACCCAAGCAGGAGTCCAGTTTGCTCATGGAGCATACAGGTTGTCATGGGGCAGAAGAACAGACAGGGAGCAATAATGAAATGCATGCAACTGTTTGGCTCCCCTCTGTACAGATCTGAAGATACTAAGCAAACCACCGAAGGCCTGATTTAAAAAAAAACAAAACACCTATGACATTATTTCCATGCATGTAAAGAAGCTTCAGGCTTTTTTCTTATTTTTGGTCAAACAATAATTCCCTTAATAAGGGGCTTAAATGGCATAAATTTTGTTTATAAGGCTAGGCCATTCCTAACTTAAGTATGCACTCAAGGGTTAGTGCCTCAAATCTGGAAGTAGGAAGTGGATAAGGAAAAGATTTCTTTGCAAGACTACAAATCAGGTCGGGTCAGATCTTGACTCAGCGATTGCATCTCAATTTTTTTTTTCCAGGGTAGTGAAGCCATTCAAAAGATCAGCCACAATGCACAAAAAAGTCAGACAACATTATTATAATTATTACAATGTGCTTGTACAAAGCAGTTCTGTGTGAGTCCTCTGCTTACTGTTGTTTGCGGGAAGGAGGAGAGTCACTGCATTTAAATGCCTGATCTTCAGGATATACCACTTTACTGATTCCACAAATGTCAACAGGATTGAAATTACATAGTTATTATTTTGGAATAAACAGTCCATCATTCCAGAAGCTGCTGCTGAATTAGTCTCTTCCAACACTGGACCAGCTACCCAGATTAGGAACCTGTTACTCTACCATCTCCTTTACCCTGGGAGACCATTTCACAGTCCAGGATAATTCTGCCAGTTTCAGGACACTTTTTTTTTCTTTCTTGGCTTCATTTTGTCCTCTACCCCCAAGCTTTCTCTCCCCCCCCCAACCAAGCCGCTTCGCCTTTGGGACTACCCAAAGCATCACTATGGCAACAAAGCTATGTCACAAACAGTGGTTTGTAACTGTAGGGACCAGAGGGGCAGACAGGCTCTGCTCTGGAAAAACAGAGTTCTCTTTTCATGCAAATGATTGTAGAAGTAGATAGGTCCCGTCCCAAAACTCTCACACCCTAGCTGAGTAACCGTAGAGCAAATCTTCCCTTATAAGAAGTTGATCTTAGTGTGGCATTTAAGCCATTCTCCCAACAGTATCAATATTTGATCAGCACGCAGTATGAACAAACAGGGTATGGTGGGGGGGGGTGGACTTACAAGATGTCAAGTTTCACACAGTAAAACGCTCTTGAGAAAACGAATAATTTTGCACCTCCCAAGATGCTAACGCATTTCACCACCTAAACCCTGGTATTTTTCCACACAGTGTCTCTCTCCCCTAAGAGACACCGCCTCTAAATGTAATCTGCTTTAATTTCAAAAGCTATGTATTTTCAGAAGTCACTTGCAGCACTTCGCCAAACCCAAAGGAGATGGCGAAGCGACAGGACATGACATTGGTTATATGCCACTCGCTGATCCCCAGCAGAAAACCATCACAATGGGGGTTACACAACAGACAAAGACTCCAACCTAGACCCACCCAGATTTGCTTCCAGATATCAAAGACTTGGTTCCAAGATGCAACTAGAAGTCACTCTTTACCCAAGCGAGGGCTCTCCGACCTTTACTTCTCCAGTTAAGAAGTTTCTCCTCTGCTAACTACCGTGTTTCCCCGAAAATAAGACACTGTCTTATATTTGTTTTTTTTCCTCAAGAAGACACACTAGGGCTTATTTTCAGGGGATGTCTTATTTTTTATTAAGTATGATACAACAATCTACATTTATTCAAATACAGTTAAGTCATCTTCTGGAACATTGTCATAACTCTCCAGACCCGGAATTCCATCCTGAATTTTTTGCGACGCCCATCGCTAGGTCTCATTATCGGAGTTGGGCTTATATTTAACAAATGCATAGAAATCCTGCTAGGGCTTATTTTTGGGGTAGGTCTTATTTTCAGGGAAACAGGGTAGTAGCTGATTCAGCCATCCTCAGACTATACAATGCAGTCTCTCCCTCCCTTGACCCAAGCCCGTTCAGTTCAGATCCCCCTACAAGTCGGGAGGGCCCTGGTTTTCACCAGTTTCCGAAAAGGGTGCAAATAAGTTTCTTCGCGTGGAAACCAGTTCGAGTTTAACAACAACAACAAAAAACAGCAAGTGTTTTTAAGCTCAGTCCCCTCTGGTCCCCACTCTCCAGAGATGCCAAAAAGTCATCTGCTCCCCACAAGCATCTTAGCCTTTCTTCATTCACAGAGTCGCATCCAGATAGAAGAAGCAGCTTTCCTCTCTCGCTTTTTCTTTTCACCATGCTCTATCCCTCTCTATCTTTTTCTTTTCACCATGCTCTATCTTCTTTTCGCCGTGCTCTTTCTTTTCACCATGCTCTATCCCTCTCTATCTTTTTCTTTTCACCATGCTCTATCTTCTTTTCACCATGCTCTTTCTTTTCACCATGCTCTATCCCTCTCTATCTTTTTCTTTTCACCATGCTCTATCTTCTTTTCACCGTGCTCTTTCTTTTCACCATGCTCTATCCCTCTCTATCTTTTTCTTTTCACCATGCTCTATCTTCTTTTCACCATGCTCTTTCTTTTCACCACGCTCTATCCCTCTCTATCTTTTTCTTTTCACCATGCTCTATCCTCTCTATCTTTTTCTTTTTCACCATGCTCTATCTTTCACCATGCACTGCGATTGCCCAAGTCTTGGAAATCCATCCATCAATTGGCGCTCTCTCTCTCTCTCATACACACCCACACACACACACACACAAAACACTCCTCTTCCTTTCGGCTGCCCTGCTTGGAAACAGCTGGAATAAGCCACTCCGACCCCGTAACTGGAACCCTCCGAGGGGAAAAAAAAAAAAAAAAAAGCCCGTCTGCTTTAAAATGCAACCAAACCAAGCAACTTTGGAGGTGGGGCGGCTGGGGTGGGGAGGGAACGATCCCGCAACGAGGCCGTCAAAAGACATCTACGTACCCAAAGCATGCAAGACAGACAAACCCAGGTCATCCTGTCACCAGATCGGCCCCTTGGGAGGCTCAGAGGAAAGGACAGCATAACAGCGTAAGCTCAGCACATCTTTGGGTCAGCCCAGGGGTAGGATGGCTCAGCAGGGAAGGAGGGGGGAAAAAAAAGAGGCGGGAGCTTATCTCATTCCTTCAAGCCACCGGCTGCACAGGGGGGCACGCCTCTCTCCGCAGCCTTTTCTCCTGCCTCGCGTCCCTGCAGATTTTTTTTGTCTTTTCTGCTTCTTGGGTCAGCTCCTTTACCTCCTATGGGAAAGAAAAGGGGGGCGGCGCCTCGAGAGAAACGCGCGTTCTTTCTTGCTCCAAACCCCTCCCCTGCAGACCCCTCCTTTTTGGCCGGCTGCATAACTTTGCCGCGCTTTTATACACACTTTGATGGCTCAGGGGTGCTGCCTACGTTGCAGCTTCAGCCCTTCCCGCACAAAAGAAGCGGAGAGAGGCGGAAAGGAACGAAACGCGCTTTCTTCGGGCGGCGCTGGGGCAAAAGAAGCAAACTGCCCAAGGGTTTGCTGTTCAGCTACAAACCATTATAGGGTTGGGAGACTGGAAGGGGGGGGGGGGGGGGAATCCAAGAATTAATTCTTCTGGGCAGAGGCCATCTGATGCTTTTGTACAGAACCTAGCACAATTATGGTGCTCAACCATCAAAGCGAATGAAATGCATTTAAAGAGAGGGTTCAATCCCCAAAGTTGATATTTGGCCAAAATTGGCGCTGAGGATTTCTTGCAAAAGCCACCTATGCCGGCATGAATGTAGCTGTAAGGCCCATCCTGTAACTGCCCAAGGGTTAGCTATTCAGCTACAAACCATTTAGGGTTGGGCGACTGGAGGGGGCGGGGAAAAAAATCCAAGGATTAATTCTTCTGGGCAGAGGCCATCTGATACTTTTGTACAGAACCTAGCACAATTATGGTGCTAAACCATCAAAGCGAATGAAATCCGTTTAAGGAGAGGGTTCAATCCCCAAAGTTGATATTTGGCCAAAATTGGCGCTGAGGATTTCTTGCAAAAGCCACCTATGCCGGCATGAATGTAGCTGTAAGGCCCATCCTGTAACTGCCCAAGGGTTTGCTATTCAGCTACAAACCATTTTAGGGTTGGGCGACTGGAGGGGGCGGGGAAAAAAATCCAAGGATTAATTCTTCTGGGCAGAGGCCATCTGATACTTTTGTACAGAACCTAGCACAATTATGGTACTCAACCATCAAAGCGAATGAAATGCGTTTAAAGAGAGGGTTCAATCCCCAAATATGATATTTGGCCAAAATTGGCACTGAGGATTTCTTGCAAAAGCCACCTATGCCGGCATGAATGTAGCTGTAAGGCCCATCCTGTAACTGCCCAAGGGTTTGCTATTCAGCTACAAACCATTTTAGGGTTGGGAGACTGGAGGGGGGGGGGGGGGGGAATCAAAGGATTAATTCTTCTGGGCAGAGGCCATCTGATACTTCTGTACAGAACCTAGCACAATTATGGTGCTCAACCATCAAAGCGAATGAAATGCGTTTAAAGAGAGGGTTCAATCCCCAAATTTGATATTTGGCCAAAATTGGCGCTGAGGATTTCTTGCAAAAGCAACCTATGCCGGCATGAATGTAGCTGTAAGGCCCATCCTGTAAATGGAAACGCGTAACAATGATTACCAAACACCTCTTTGGCTTTTATCCTGGAACAGGGTCAGTCTGCAGTCGCAGCTTAAAAACAAAAAAAAAAATGAAGCCATACACAGGAACTAAAGTTACAGCAGCTTAGTGATGGGCTTGCACTTGAGTAACTGCATAGGATTGCACTGCAAGGCTTTTACGGACTCAAGTCTAGTCCCTCACAGGAGCACTGCAGAATGGAAAACTAGATCATAAAATGCACATCGTTTCCTGCAGAAAGCGAGGTGGAAGCCTATAAAGCAGGAGTGGCCAAACTTGCTTAAGGTAAGAACCGCACAGAATAAATGTCAGATGTTTGAGAGCCGTAAGACATGAGCATCAGATGTTTGAGAGCCGCAAAACAGGAAAGAAGGAGGGAAGAAAGCAAATAGATAAAGAGAGGGAAGAAGAGATGGGGGGGGGAAGCAACTTTAACTTTACATGCATTCTCAAAGCCGCTGGCAGGCTTGACTTGGAGAAGTGATTTAAAGAGACATGTGCCTTCTCCAAGTTAACCAACAAGGTAGTGGGGGCTTCAAGAGCCACACAATATGTGTGAAAGAGCCCCACGTGGCTCCCGAGCTGCAGTTTGGCCACCCCTATTATAGGTCCTAGGCAGTGGCATTTGAAATTGATAGCTGCTTGCACAAATATTCTTCTTCGGAGATACCTCCACTCACAATGGATAACAGAAGCTTTGCTAACCTAAATTTTCTTTTAGTGTATATATGTATATCCTCCTTAGTGTATATATATACCCTCCTTTTCAACTATAAAGTTCTGAAAGTGGCAAATACACTGCTGTCTCTCCCCACCCCTTCCCAATATATTAATCTCCATTTCTGAAAGTTTCAATTCCTCTTTCCTGAAGGACAAGAGGTATTTGATATCACTAGGGCCAAGCACAGAAGAACCAGGCGCTATTTGACTGCTGCACAGCTAGGAGGCAAGGAACCCTCACTCACTCCTGCTAACAAATTATATCATAATTAAAAAGTGACAAGCTACAAATTCGGTGACAAACTACAAGAACATTTGACAGTATTTGAATGCGGTCATATAACAGGCAGTCAGTTCACATCCAACCCACATTTAAAGAATGACTATGTTCTCTATGCTCAATGCATTGCAGAAGTGGCTTTCCACGTAACAATGAGAGTATAATTCACACTGTGGTCTATTTCTGAGATATACGTAGGGTCCATAACCAACGTTCCCTCTAAGCTGCAGAGTCTTGTGAGCAAAAATTCTACTTTGTGAGCTACTGGCATTTAAGTTGTGAGCCACTAGCATTAAAAGTTGTGAGCTGCAGCATAAATTATTGTGCTCCCGGGTCCTCCTTCCTGAGCTAAGACAAAAATGTGTGAGCTGGTGGCTAAAAATCTGTGAGCTAGCTCACACTAACAGCATAGAGGGAACACTGTCCATAATATTTTTCAGCCATGGCCTGTGGCCAAAATTCAAATCTTAAGAGCTAACAAAATTTTCCAGGATATAAGTTTTCATTAGTCAAAGCTCACTTCATCAGGATACAAACAGGAGTGAAACTCCATCAGGCTTCCCTTCGGGGGGGGGTGTTACAAAGAAGGGCCAGTTGCAGACAGGACGCAAAGTACAATGCAAAATGTGATCAACTTGATGAGAGTTGAGAGATATGCAAAGAAGTAGGAAGTGCGAGAAAATTACATCTGCAATGCGGTAAGAATCCCATGTCCCTATTCAGCCCTGGGACGTCCATTGTCCTGAATTGAGGATAATGGCCTAGTACCACTTTGTCCATTAATCCCATGTTACAAGAGATGGTCATACATATAGGAGAAATCTCAGTCTGTACAGTCAACGTTTATATTATTTATTTAAAACATTTCTATGCCGACTTTCCATCCAAATAGGGTCCCCATGGCAGCAAATAGAAAACATTTAACATTAAAAAAACATTTTTTAAGGTGTGTGTGTGTGATTCAATAAAAACTTATAAACATCCACACAAAATGGAAGGCATGCTTCTGCCAACTGCAACAAAAACCTGGAGAAACATCCACACAAAATGGAAGGCACGCTTCTGCCAACTGCAACAAAAACCTGGAGAGGACTTTACTGCAAGCCAGAGTTCACCCCTTCCGCACTGCGCTGAAAGATCCATATGACCTTACTTGAACTTGGTCCATCAGATGTGAATTATTCCCAATATTTATATCCTTTTCTCCCATTAAAAATGCCAGCAAAAAAAGCAATTTAAGCAACAGTTTATAGTAAAACATAATCTCATATCACAAAAAAAGGGGGGAGGCACGAGATATTTTTTTTTAGAACATAAAATTGTGTTAAAATTAATAAAGTCAGCACCAGACAAACTGAAAATTCAAGTGTCAAGGTACCACAACAAAGACTGTCTCTGGTCAGCACCTCCACCAGACCTTCGATGCTTAAGTCTCTGCAAAAGATTTTAGGAATCATCTGGGCCCCAATCAAAGTAACTGAAACTGGCCCCACCCGTTTTGGGTCACATTGTCCTCTTATTGCTATTGCTGGCTCATTGGCAGCATACCCACAAATGCCCCGAGGATTCTAATGTGTTTTTTTTTTCCTCTTGGGAGAAAGGGATGAGAAAAGTCTGCTTCGTGCCTCTATCAGAACACCTCCCCACATCCCGAAAGTTAACAGACAACACCATAAGACACAGCAGATGAATGTACTGCTGTTAAAGATAGGAGAGTTCATGATTAAAAAGGGTAACTAGAGGAGTGGCGAAATAACCCAGATCCAGCCCAACTGGAGCACCTGATTTGCCTGCAAGGGTCTTCTCTACACACTCATTGTCGACTCTTTTTTTCCTGCTGGCTTTCAAGCCAGATGCCTCAGCACTGCTGAGTCCTGCCAGTTGAGGTGCCTTATTAAGAACAGCTTGGGCCTGGAAGTCTATTTTCCCCTTAACGGCTATCCTTACATTTGGTTCGTATTTCCTCTCACCAACATAGAGAATTTGGTTCACGTTTGATTTCCAGATTAGACACGCCTTGGAAACACAGCAGGGGGTAGACCAGTGACTAGCAGCTTTGAAACGAAGCAAATGTGGGCAGAGGGGTATGTCTGGAAAAATAGGAATCACGCTTTTTAGAGAAAAAAAGGTTATGTTATCTTTCCTACGCAGTCACAAAGGGCTAGGGACAAAGAGTTAGGTCTGTTGGCTGATACTGTGGATGTTGTTAACTGAAGTGGTTCTGAAATTCTTCTATGCCAGGTAAAATCATTAGCCTTGGAATAACAAACCAGTGAACTCCACCTTTGAAAAACAGGTCCACAGGCATTACTGGACAACAAGAATTTCTGCTGATGGATCCCAGGCTCACAAATGGATCATACCCCAGCATAACGTTGGTCACACCACAATTGTTCTCTTGTTTTCTTATATGAGAAGTGGAAAGCTGGAAGACAGAGAAAGCACTAAAACATCTGACCTGTGCAAACAACTTGGCCTTATATGAGGGCTAAAAGTCTGAAAAGGTTGAGTGCTGTCATATAGCAAACTGTGAGGAAAAGCCCCCTACTTTTCATACATGTGAACATCATGATCACCAGCATGGTTGCCAGGGTGCCTGGAGATATGACTCTCACACCTCTGCTCTAAGAAGTGGACTTTGCTTGCAGTTTCTGGCTTATGTGGATACCATAAGCCTCAGCTTTGCATTCTACGTCTCTGAAGACATGCTCCAGCTGCTCCTTGTGTGCCCAGTCTTGGCCACTGCCGTGGAAGAAGCAAGGCCACCATGTTTCCAGCCTGCCTTCATGAATCTAAGGCTAACAACAAGCAGAATCCATCTTGCTTTCCTGATTCCATCTCAAGCATCTGCTTCAGCTTTTGCATAAGGCAATCAAGCTTGTCCAAGCACACCCTGCCAGGCTAGAGACTCCATTCCTCCTTAGTGGGAAAGTCACACGTACACACCCTAGCCTGCAAGCAACCCATTAACTCATGAATGGATTAATAGCTCAACTGTTGATCCTAATTGCTCAGCAATACCAGAACAATTACTCTTGCCCAGCAGAAGATGAGAAAAGAGGAAGGACATCTCCTGTCTTCATCAAGTCTTTTGTCTACACCGGGTGGTACCTAGGCCATGTATTTTATTCCCTATTGTCACCCTCCTAGTTAATCCCATTTAAATTTAAGTACCCAGCCATTCCCATTCTCACCCCAGCCTAAGTACCCTGGGGCCAACCCAGGCAATATTGCAGCTTGGAAATTTCCAGGTCCACTGGACTAAGGTGAAGTTCATTGGCCAAAGCAGGCATCCAATTAGGTGTCAGTAAGGAATGTCCAGCCCTCTTGAACCTCCCATCTCTCCTCCCTTGGACCTCCCAGTCCCAAGAGTCTGAGGAAGCCTATTTAACCTCTGACCCAACTCCACTCGTGTGTGCTTTCTAGTCAGCAACCCCTATTACCCGCTGTCTAGATCCATCCCCAATTCTGGCCACAGTGTTGGGTCCATCTCCCCTGTCCTCTTAAGTCGCCATTGGAACCTTCCTGGAAGCCTACGATGGTAATTATAACCCTGTATGTCCATCCTATGTGTTCCCCTATCAATCTATCTATTTTTCCTAGACCTGTATGAATGTGTGAGTGTTTTGTATTTTTATCTTGTATGAAAGAAATATTATTCTAAATAAATTACAATTGATTTTTACTAAATTAGAGTCTCTTATTGAGCATTGACTCTCTGAACGGTTGAGCCTCGTATACACAGATAACAAAGATTCCGTTGTGGGGCTAGCTGTCTCTCACTCTAATTCCCCAACTTTATTTTGAGAGCAGTTTCCCTAACAAAACTGATATGCAAGATGGACTCCATTGTCCAAGCAGCTCATCAGAGTTTACCATACCCAGTGTTGTGTCTGGCGTTCGTCCCGGAAAGTACAGCCCAGCACACCTGTGGGCGGTGCCTGGAAGGGATGAACGCAGCCCACCTATGACGATCAGTGGTGGGAAGTTTAACTGGCCAGGATTGGACCTGACCAGAAAGAAGGTTGTTCCGGGAAATGTATATAACAGGGGACTTGGCCCTGCCATGCTGTCTTTGTGATGTACTCGCTAATAAAGCATGTTGCCATCTGAACATCTCCTACTTCAGTACAGTATACCCAGGGTGCGGTCACACCTACCATTAAAAGCGGGTGTATAGCGCTCAAATCTGAACTGCTGAATATTGAATCGATGCAGGGCAGTTCAGACGAGCATCCAAGAATGCGATTCATTCTGTTGTGCGCGATCAGACATCCAATACTATCACGCTCCTTTCTTGGAGCGTGCGTAATCAGATGGTTATTTCTGGGAGGGGACGGGGTCCATTGAACATGCGCCCAACTGTTTGGAACTGGGAAATCAAAACTTTCTTCAGAGGCAGGGGGGGAGGGCGAAAGTTTCCAGAATTAACATTGCCGATCCAAACCACGGAACTGCCAGGAATTATTTTCCTAGAAATTGGCAGTGACAATGATATCTTGAAATCCTCCACATTGAAAAAAAAGAATTTTTTCCTGTTCTGAATAGTGGGATAACGTCCCCGTCCCCCCCCCCCCCCCGATCCTGTGTTGATTGGAGAAGCAGAAGCGTCACCTCAGATTCCCAGATGATCTGGCAATGCGCATGTCTGCTGGGGCTTGCTTTAAAAAAAAAAAAAAAAGGTGAGAGGCAGTATCGCGTGTGAGCTGTCCAAACAACAAAAAGCCGATCTTGTGCCGCTGTTTTGAGAAAGGGCTGGACTTTATGTACTGTCAGATTAATGCGCCATTCATGCATAGCAAGCCTGGATGAGCCCGGATGACGATCAATTGCCAGATGTAGCTGTCTGAAGGAACACATTTAATCCGTCAGCCAGACGGAGCTGTGTCGTCACTAATGGCACGTGTGACCGCACCCCCAGTGAGCACTTTAAGCCCAGAACTCATGATAGTTGGGCGTGGCTGATCTTTTTAATTGTTTTTTTACAATCTGCTTCTAGCTGTAGACCGTTAGGCAAGTCATATGGGCTGCCAACTATTTTAGGCTCAGGGTTTCTGTTTGCTTTCATGCTTCTGGAGTTTATGCATCTGGGCTTCATTTGCTGGTTTGTAGTAGCTGTTCATTTTCATGATTTTTACATTTGATGCCTTGAGAGCAGGTCTCTGAAGAGGAGGCATATAAATGTTAAATAAATAATACCTTACGTCGAAGGGTCAAGTATTACGTTCAATGCACATCTGCTTAAAGTTCTGGTAGTCTTTTTTTATGTTGCTTTCTTTTTGTGCTTCCTCAAGTTACTATAGTTGCTCTGTCTATAATGTCACTCATTAACTTTAATTTAAGGCCTCATTTTAAAAAATTGCAGCCATACCTTCAGCTCCCTATCCCAGTCAGTAACTTCTGCTATAGCTTTCTTCTCTCTGCCATTATAACATTCCATATTCCCCCAATCCTGTCAGCAAACACAAAGATGTGAGACAGGGGTGGGGAAATGCAGAATATCATAATGGCAGGGCATTGTAAGTTTTATTATACGTTGTGGTATAAGCTAAGCATGTATTTGCTGTTTGCATTTAGCATTCTGTATCATTTGGGCCTAAGAACCATTTCTGAGAGGAGCATTCCACACAGCTCCTTTCGAATTTGATCCTACCCAGTCATCAAACTGCAGGACTTAGAAGGAGCCTGGGATCAGTTTCCTAACTTCCTGCAGTGAGGTGGGAGGCGCAGTTTGTAGAACATTTAACCTGGATCGTCAAAGATCTTTGTGCTAACCCAGTATACCCATGTTACATACTGCTACACAGCAATTCCTGACAGTCATTACATGTTTATACTCTCACAACAATTGAATTCACGGCACAACTGTGACATCACCTTAGGGAGTAAAAGAAAATACATCTGGAAACTCTATTTTATCATGCTGAATTTAACAGCATTTATTTTATAACAGCTCTATAAGAGCTGTAAGACAGTCCTCTTCCGGTTGGCCTATAACTGACCGGCACCAAAACCACCAAAATACTGAAGGAAGCTGATAGATAGCGTAGTGTTGGATTGACGTACTGATTTTTAATGTATTTTAATGTTTTAAATTATGTAAATTGCTATTGTATTTAAAATTTGGATTTTATTGTTAGAATCTCTGTGTTGTAAGCCGCTCTGAGCCCGCTTCGGTGGGGTAGGGCGGGATATAAATCAAATCAAATAAATAAAAAAAATAAAAAGCAGGTTATGCCAAGAGACAGAAAGATCCCAAAGTCCTCTCAGTTTGCATGGCTTTCCACCTCAATAATATCCCCCCCCCCCCAACAAAGCCAAAGAGAGCCAAAGACTAGGAGAAGACAAGGGACCCCACTCACCAAGCCCTATTTGCAAAGCTACACAATGCTGCCTTTTATCCAGGAACCCAGCAGGGGAGAGAGAGAACCACCACCACGGCTCTGTCCTTCCTTTCCCCCATGTGCCTTCCAAACACGTACACAGGCATGCCAAGTACAGCATGGAGATATCAGTCAGTGGGATGGCTTTGCACAGAGTCCCTTTCCTACAGATAAACCCCAGCTTTTGGTACTTGTATGAAATGCAGCAGTCCTTAGGCACCGATGGCATGCATACCCGGGAGCCAGGTCCATAAAGTATATAATCCAGTGTACCTAGTGCAGACGAAAGCAAGAAATCAGGGGAAGGATAGACACACTATACAAAACAGAAAGCTGTGCTGTAGATCGAAAAGGTTCATGTTCAAGGGATGCCAAGGGAGTTTTAAAGTCTGAAGGGGAAGTGGTGTCCCCAGATGCCAGTTATAGGGACCTTTGCATGGATATGTCTTGCTGAGTTGAGAAACAAAAGGAGGAGAGGAAAGGACAATGGAAACAATCACTGGAAATCTAAATGAGATATACTAAATGAGATACACCAGCAACTTAGGAATTTCCACCAATAATTCAGAACGGATGCCCCTCCTTGAACATTAAAACATTTAATGCAACATTTCACATGTTGCATTAAAGGCACTCCTTACCATCAAGTGCTAAGGCTGAAGAGTAGGTTTCACTGTCTTTTTGCATTCAGCTCTCTTCTTAAGCTCTAATCATAATCAACTTGCAGCTGATGCCTTGGCAAGTGTGTCCTGCAATTTAACTTGCAGGGAGTTCCACTCGTAAGAAGCAACTCCGTTTATGGAAAGGGAGCTTGCTCTGCCATTCTTAATTGCATCCAGAAAGCCACAACAGAAAAAAAAAAATACATATTTTGATAAATTATAATCTCATAGCCTTTTTTTTCTGTACAAACCTATGACAAGCCCAACAAGACCTGAAAAAGATATCAGCTGCACCAATCATCTCAACTACCTGAGAACTGGGGCAGCTGCTCCAAGCCCTGCAATCGGGAGGGGGGGGGGCTCAATCACTGTGCAGCTGCCCCAACTACCACTGCCTTTTCTGCCACCATCATGACCACAGCAGCAATTTGACAGATGACAGCAAGGGACAGAGGCTAGGGGAGGGAGATAGATGGAGCAGGTAGCCATATAACCATGCCATGTATAGAGTTGCCGAAATACCTGGAGGTTTTGGGGATGGAGACAGAGGAGGGCAGGGTTTGGGGAGGGAAGGAACTTATAATGCCACAGAGTCCACCTTCGAAAGCAGCCATTTTCTCCAGGAGAACTGATCTCAGTAGTCTGGAGATTACCTGTAATACTGAGAGATCTCCAGCCATCACTTGGAGGTTGACAGCCCTAGATATGTAGCTGCTTTATGTCACAGACAGACAGTGCCATGTATAAGGGCCAGCTTTAAAAGGGGATTAGAAAGATTCATGGAGAATGGATCTATCAGTAGCTACTAGCTATAGTGACTAAAGGGAATCTCCATGTTCAGAAGAAGAAGACCAGAAGGCAGCATTAGAGGAGGACCTCAGCCTCTATGCTCTGTTGTTGGTCCTTCTGAGTAACTGGTTGTCCACCATGAGAGAGACTAGATGGCCTCAGAATACTGGACTGCTCTGATCCAGCAAGGGTCTACTTAATCACCATGACCACCTTAGATCAGCTGAGTCTATTCATATATCTGTTATCTCTCACTTCTAAGCCCAACCTGAACAGATTTAGAATGGTATAATTCTGTATAGGATTGCATTGTGAACTATAGCCTAGAAGAACTGTTCCTCTTAAGCAAAACTCATTATAGATCAAGAGCTGAAAATGATCTCAAAGGCCAATTTACTATTTGAAGTTCCGCAGGGCTTGTAAAACTGTCCTTTTTCAACTGGCTTTCATAGTGGAATCCTGAAAATGACATCCAGTCATCTTGATATATATGTATTGTACTGTAGCACCTTCAATTTATATTGGTTTTAATCTATTTATCTAACTGTGTTTTAACTGTATTTTATTGTATTAATGGTATTTTATTGTAATCATGGTATACACCATGTCTTGTGAGCCGCCCTGAGCCTGCCCTGGCAGGGAGGGCAGGATATAAATAAAAGTTTATTATTATTATTATTATTTAATAGAAGGAGTAACTAGAAATGAACTACCCCCACCCCCAAAAAAGATGTCTCCAAGTCCCTGCAATGATTTCCCAACAGTGAAATCACACAAATTCAATCATGACACTGAATCCAGTTAGCTGAAACTTCTCTGTCCCACCCCCAGAAAAAAACAAAACCCCTCACTGTTATTTATTTCCCAGTGAAGAGGAAAGGGCTAAAATGTACTGGCACTTCACTATCTTTGAAAGCAAGAAAAAACAGTTGCAAGGCCAGAAACATTTTTTTTTAACCGGCAGGAGGACCAAAGTGCTTCTAACTGGCCTCAGAGCTTCCTCTCCCATTCACTGGCACTAACCCCCTTTTTTGTTCCCTGCTCCCCTATCAGTTTACAGCTGTGCTATCAAAGAGCCAGCTCATTAAAACTCTTTATCACCTCGTAAGTGCTGTTACTGCTATTTCCCCTCCTATTTAACAAAAAAAAACTTTACAAAGTGTCTGTTGCAGCCAATATAGTTCATTGCCTAGCTGATCTCACCGCCCGGTGGAATATTCTTCAACATCTCGGAAGCACCTGAGAGATAGCAAAGGATGAGGGTTGCGCCTTCATAATGTAGAGAAGGTACCCACTTCTTTAAATGATCCAAGGCATCTCCCATTCCACTCTTCTGCTAGCCCCTTAACTCATCATTTGCCTGTTCCTTTACAACAATCCTGTAAGACAGTTTGGTAGTATTTCCCCCGTGTTGCAAGTGTGAGGTTGAGAGATATCAACTTGCCTAAACCACTTTGCACATTCTTGGCTGTTAATTAAGAACTTACCAGCTGGTGGGACGATGGCTCAGTGGTCGAGCATCTGCTTGATAAGCAGAAGGTCCCAGGTTCAGTCCCTGGCATCTCCAACTAAAAAGGGTCCAGGAAAATAGGCATGAAAAACCTCAGTGTGAGACGCTGGAGAGCTGCTGCCAGTCTGAGAAGACAATACTGACTTTGATGGACCAAGGGTCTGATTCAGTAGAAGGCAGCTTCATATGTTCACTCTTAGCGGCCATACTATCCCACCACCTAAGCTGTCATATACCGTAGAAAAGCCAAATGCATTTGTGGATAATCATTATATAAAGACAAAACAGAAGCAACATCATTACCACAGAAGGTAGTACAAAAATAATCAAGTATGACAGCTTGTGGGGGGAGGAAAAGATGCAATCAAGAAGGAATTTTCTATCACCTCCAGAATCTGAAAGCCATGTTACACTTTTATGTTTCCCACCTACCCTCTCCAAAGTTCTGTGAAAGGGATCTTCTTTATCTGAGTATAGAGGAAATCAGGGTTCAATGCCACATCTGGGGACTCCAGAAACTATTGATGCTGATTCCAACTCTAATAGGTTTGTTGGGGAGGGACGGTGGCTCAGTGATAGAGCATCTGCTTGGGAAGCAGAAGGTCCCAGGTTCAATCCCTGGCATCTCCCAAAAAGGGTCCAGGCAAAGAGGTGTGAAAAACCTCAGCTTGAGACCCTGGAGAGCCGCTGCCAGTCTGAGAAGACAATACTGACTTTGATGGACCAAGGGTCTGATTCAGTATAAGGCAGCTTCATATGTTCATATGTTCATTTGAGATTAGAGAAATCATTTTAATGCACTGTGGATTAGTGAAAAGAATTTTTCAGAACTGAATTAGGCATTTATGGGCCTTCTGCATTCAGTCCCCTGGTAATGTTCTCTTGCTCCTTAAAAATACATTTGTTATTACAGGAGACGTGAGCTACAGCTGCCATGTGAATAACCCCCACCCCACCCCCGCACCCCAGGTGTGAGGCATGCTTCAAGCCGCACAGGAGCTGTTTTCCACACACAGGCTTATTTTGCTTCCCTGGGTGTTGCTGATGCAGCTGATACACGACAGTGACAACAAGGCTTCCACATGGCAGGATCCCCTACCTGCCCCAGTCTCCCAGCAGCGCCAGTGGGCCCTCCCTCCCTCGATAGAACATTATCACAATCATGAATTCCCAGCTTTCATTTCTAAATGAAGAAAAAAAAAATCTCCACTTCCCAACAGCATTGAACTCAGGGGAGACAACCCACGAGGACATGCCCGGTGATGCAGAAGTATGCTGATGTAATATGCTTGTAAAAAGTGGAAACACACACATGCAGGTGCGTGGTTCCCCCATCCAATTAGTATTTCACCAGAAGGGAAGGTGCTGATCAAATGGGAAATATTCATGTGACTGAATCGCCATAGTTGCAGTATTCACACACATGTGAATGTGATACAGTGACCTAGGCAAGAAGTTCCCATAAGGCTAGAAGTGGTGGGGTTTTTTTTTAAAGTGCCAAAACACATGTAAGGTTGCGCTGATTACCATCAATTCCACTTCCTGCAGATTCCCACCAGGCTGCTCCTGAGGGACCACACTTACACACACACACGCTAATCACCTGTGTTATTATTATTACCTTACATTTCTATCCCACCCTCTCCGCAAGTGGACTCAGGGCGGCTAACAGTCAGTTCAGACATTTATACTTACAATTTAAAACCAATAAAATGCAATTACATTTAAAACATTCTATGGTGCTGTACACTTCAATATAGGAGGACTCTTCTTTCCTGATGGTGATCGTATAGTAGTCGTAGCTCTTTAGCAACGTGGGGTGGCAGTCCTCTCCTGATTTAGGTGTTAAAGGCCTATCGGAACAGTTCAGTTTTGCAGGCCCTGCGGAAAGTAGAGAGATCCTGCAGGGTCCTTATGGCCTTTGGGAGGGCATTGCACATTTCTGGTGCTGCCACCGAGAAGGCCCTAGCCCGTGTGGAGCATAGCCTGGCCTCCTTTGGTCCAGGGATGGACAGTAGGTTTTGTGTTCCTGAGCGCAGCGCTCTCTGGGGAACATGCGGAAAAAGGCAATCCCATAGATAGGCAGGTCCCTGACCATAAAGGGCTTCAAAGGTCAATACCAACACCTTGAAACAGACTCGGAGCACAATAGGTAGCCAGTGCAGTTCTTTCAGCATTGGCTGAATGTGTTCCCATCGAGGAAGCCCCATTAACAGCCGTAGTTTCCGAGTCAGGGTCAAGGGTAGCCCCGTGTAGAGAGTATTCCAGTGATCTATTCTTGAGGTGACTGTAGCATGGGTCACCATAGCTAAGTCGTCACATCCCAGGAAAGGGGCCAACTGCTGTACCCGCCGAAGATGAAAAAAGGCGGATCTGGTAGTGGCTGCTACCTGGGCCTCCATTGTAAGAGAGGACTCCAGGAGCACTCCCAAGCTCTTGACCTTAGGGGTTGGTTTTAGTGACATCCCGTCAAGACCCAACAAAGGGATCTCCCCTCCCGGACCACCCCGGCTCAGATAGAGAGCCTCAGTCTTTGTCGGATTCAGTTTCAACCGACTCAGCCTGAGCCAAGATGCTACAGCTTGAAGAGCCAGGTCTAGATTATCCAGGGTACAGTCGGACTGGCCACCCATCAATAGATAGAGCTGGGTGTCATCTGCATGTTGGTGACATCCCAACCCAAACCTCCTGACAATCTGGGCAAGGGGGTGCATATAGATGTTAAATAACATCAGGGACAGCACCGCACCTTGTGGCACACCACATATAAGTGGGTGCCTTTGGGATGATTCCTCCCCGATCACCACCCTTTGTCCCTGACCTTAGAGAAAAGAGGCCAACCTCTGCAAGGCAGACCCCTGGATGCCCACATCAACGAGATCATCCTGGGTCTGCTGAGCTGCGCAGGGGGGTCAACGGGCCAAACAACCTACCCTGGAAAGGACAGAAGAACTGGGGACTCTGCTTTGCACAATCGCACTTTGGAGGACTGGAGAGCCTGTTCTGCACAATCGCACTTTTGAGGACATTCCATGTAACATCTGCACTAACAAGGCACAGCAGCACTTTATCTGTCACAACATCTACCTCCAAACTCTCGCCAAACTGCTAATTTATGATGGAACTGAACTCCTAAATTGATGGATTGTTTTAGTTAACTAAATTTGTAGATGTATTTGATTAACTAATTAGCTATCTGATAAAACATAATATTTTTGGCAAATTAATTAAGGGGTTTATTGTGGGGGAGGGTTTTTGTAATTAATACAGCATTAGAATTAAATTTAAGTATTTTTAGCTGATTAATTTAAAAGGGAGATTGTGGGTTGGGCTTAATTGTTAGTTAACTTTGGTTTTGGCAGTTATTGATAAATTAAGGGGAATCTGGATTGGCAAGGATGAAGAGGGCTGGGGAGTTAATTAATCGCAAGGTGTGAGCTGTGCTCTTCTACACTTGGTCTGAGGCTGAAATGGAGACCAGTGGGAGATGACCGGTCTGGGGATTCCAGTACTCCTGGGGAGGAGAAGGTATGACGGTGGGAACAGACACTGATATAAGGGAAGGAGGCTGAGACGAGGTGGTGCTCGGCCACCTTCCAGTCTGAGTCCCATCCCAATGGTGACAGGTAGTGGAGTCAGGTTAAATTACTCACCTCTGTCATTGGTGTTATGCAATGCCAGGTTCATAAATAATAAGACCTCACTCCTCCGAGAGTTTCTACTCGAGCAGGACGCGAACCTGGCTTGCGTGTCTGAGACCTGGGTGCAAGGGGGAGAGACTGTAGCCCTCTCTCAGACAGCTCCCCTGGGATACTCAATCTTTCACCAATCATGGACTAGCGGTCGGAGGGGGGGAAGGGTGGCTCTATTCATACAAGAGGCTTACTCCTTTCGGGTTCTCCCGGCCCCAGAGATCAATGGTATTGAATGTGCCAGCCTCCAAAGTTGGGGAGGGGTTGGCGATATGGCTGGTGTACCGTCTGCCCAATGCACCAGTCAGCGCCTTACCATCCCTGATGGAGGCCATAGCAGGCAGGCATCGGAGTACCCAAGGCTTGTGATCCTGGGCGACTTCAATGTCCATGCTGACGACGTGGTCTCCTGTCATCCATGGCGACACTGGGGCTCTCCCAATTTGTTATATCGCTCACTCACCAGGCGGGGCACATGTAAGATTTGATCTTTGTGGCTGAGGTTTTGGTGGACGATATTACTGCTGAGGCAGTGCCATGGTCGGACAACTTTGCCCTTAAGGCTCGTGTGGATGTCCCACCCCAAGCCCGTTTGGGCAGCGAGCTTATTTGAGCTCGCCTGGGGAGTCTGATGGACCCTGAGCAGTTCCAAACAGCTCTACAAGATCCCTGGCCCCCTGCCGATTATCTTGATGACCTGGTTGAGTCTTGGCAGGGCCAGCTCTCCAGACCCATTGATGAGATCGCACCTCAGCGCCCTCTGCACCCCCGTGTTAAGCTGGTTCCATGGTATACCCCGGAGTTGCGGCAGCTGAAACGAAGGCTCAGACAGCTAGAGAGGCAATGGTGGCGTACTTGAGACAAAGCGACTAGAACATCTTATAGAGTTTATGAGGTCTTATGAGATAGCAATCAAAGCCACAAAGAAGATTTACTTTGCGGCCAAGATTGCGTCTGCAAATTCTGGTGACATACTAGTGACAGCCCAACCCATACCTCCCAGCAATCTGGGCAAGAGGGTGCATGTAGATGTTAAAAAACATCGGGGAGAGCACCGTCCCCTGTGGCACTCCACAATTAAGTGGGTGCCTCTGGGACAGTTCACCCCCAATCGCCACCCTTTGTCCCTGACCATCAAGGAAAGAGGAAAGCCACTGCAAGGCCAACCTCTGAATCCCTGCGTTGGCGAGGCAGCGGGGCAGCAGCTGATGGTCAACCGTATCAAACGCAGCCGATAGGTCCAACAACATCAGTACCGCCGAGCCACCTCGTTCCAGATGCCACTGGAGGTCATCCACCAAGGTGACCAGCTAATGAAATTTTAAAGTTATTAATCAAGTCCTGTGATGTTTATGTTGTTTTAGGATTGTATGAAAGAAATACACTTGCACAAAAATGTATCTGAGGCAAGTAGCAGTAGCCCTCAGGCCAGATTTAGACTCAAAGTAATTTGTTTGCCCCCAATGGCCGTATCAAACTTTAATCAAAGTACAGTTAAAGAAATCCTTGCTCACAGTATTTCATATACATTTTATTGCATCGGTACCTCATATCCAAAAGTAGATGACCATTGCCAATCTGCCAATTGAAGAGACCTTTCAACAAGAACAATAGTTCCTCAACCAACCAACCAACCAACCACCTCCCTCCATGGTCTCTTGCCACCTAAGCATACATGGTCCTTTTCTGTGGAGCCCTTGCTGATAACCAGGCCTCAGATTCAGTGGGAGCTAACAGAAGCGCAGCCCCTGAACCTTTCTGAGGGTTCCTTCTCCTTCTGAGAGTTCCACCTCCTTGTCCATTGAATAGTATGTGCATAACAATCCCTGGATGAGCTCCACCACCTGCTTTTCTACAAAATGACCCCTGTGGGACAGTCTTGTAGTGGCTTGTCTCTTTTCTCTATGGTCAGGGAGAGGGTGGCACTAGGGGAAGGGGTTTCACTGTGTTACCCTCTGGTATGTGGTGTCACACAAGGGATCCTCTCATCTATGCTGTTTAACATCTACATGTGCCTCTTCATCCAGCTGCTGCAGAGCTTTGGGCTGGATTGTCACCAGTGCGCTGAAAAAACCCAGCTATATCTGTTGATGGACAGCCATCTGGATGCCTCCCCAGATACAATAGCCAAGGGCTTGGAAGCTGTGGCTGGTTGTTTAAAACAGAGTTGGCTGAAACTAAATCCATCAAAGACAGAGGTCCTGTGCCTGGGTGGGGCGGGGGGGACAGAATTGGGGATCCAATTGGGGCACTGCTATCACTAGTGACAATGGTGAAGAGCTTGGGCATGACTTTGGATGCCTCATTATTGATGGAGGCCCAGGTGACAAACGTTGTCAGGTCTGCATTTTTCATCTTTGGCAGGCAGCTGGCTCCCTACCTGTCTCCCCATGACCTAGGCAAAGTGCTCCATGCAATGGTCATTTCCAGGCTGGATTACTGAACTGTACTCTACACAGGGTTACCGTTGAGACTGATCCAGAAATTGCAACCGATTCAGAATACAGAGGCATGTATTCTAACAGGAATACCATTAAGAGTACATATACAGTGTTCTGCCAGCTGCACTTCCAGTTGAGTTGGTCTGGGATCAACATAGCTTCAGGACTGTGTCTCTCGGTATGTCCCTCAAAGAGCATTACACTTGTTGGATCAACATCTGCTGCAGGTCCCCAACCCAAAGAAGGTCTGCTTAGCCATGAGCAGACCAAGAGAAAACGTGTTCTTTAAGAAATTGACAAAGAACGCTTAAAGAAACTTACAAGCTTATTTTTCATTACTATATAACAAATTTATTCTGGAAACTACTCCCCACTCTCAGCAGAGCACTTAGAATTATTGACAAACAATTGAGAAAAACGCTATTTAAACAAACAAACTAACAATTAATGAACTAATAGAAAAGTCTGTTATATAAGAGTCCTCAGGGACGCACTACTTCAATGTAGCAATGTTGACACGCAGACCTCTCCGTAAAAGATAAGACGGGAGGGACGGTGGCTCAGTGGTAGAGCATCTGCTTGGTAAGCAGAAGGTCCCAGGTTCAATCCTTGGCATCTCCAAAAAAGGGTTCAGGCAAATAGGTGTGAAAAACCCCAGCTTGAGACCCTGGAGAGCCGCTGCCAGTTTGAGTAGACAATACTGACTTTGATGGACCGAGGGTCTGATTCAGTATAAGGCAGCTTCATATGTTCATATGTTCAAGATGAATGTTGAAGGAATTTAAATGAATTTTTATATCATTTGATGAATGGATTCAGATGTTGAAGAGATTATTGATTACACGATTCCCAGGTAAAATTTCATGTTTCGATTCAAAGCTTCCTCTGATCAATATACTTTCATAATCTGGAACCAATGCTCAGAAGTAATTTACACGCAGTGAGTCAGTTTCTTACAGCAGCATTAATTCTAAGTGCTCCGCTGAGAGTGGGCAGTAGTTTTCAGAGTAAATTTGTTATATAGCAATGAAAAATAAGTTTGTAAGTTTCTTTAAGCGTTCTTTGTCAATTTCTTAAAGAACACGTTGTCTCTTGGTCTGTAGCCTCGAGCAGAGACAGGGCCTTCTTGACCCTGGCACCATCCTGGTGGAACACTCTCCCAGGTGAGATCGGGGTGATGCAGCACATTACAGTTTTGCAAGGCCTGTAAAATGGAGATGTTCCACCAGGCCTATGGTTAGGTTGTGGAGCTCCACCAGTATTGGCCAACTGAGCACATCTTGAGCTCATTTTTATGCCTCCTCTTATCATCAGCTATAAGGTCGTCAATTTTGAGGACTTTAAATGTCAAACCCTGCCTGATTTAGCCGAGGGTAGGGCATCCACCATCTGGAATCCCTTATGGGATTTAGCCCTCCATGTTCTTAATTGACTAATACCAGGACACCATGGAAATAGTCTGTAATAACTTAAATGCCATTGTTTTAGAGGCTAAAGATTGTACAGTTTTAATCTACCCTGAGCCCATTCACAGGAAGGGCGGGATAGATGAACCAAATAAATAGATAAATAATATGTTCTCTTCTCATTTGCATCCACCCTTTCTTGCTCTCACAGTGAACTTTTTCAAGCAATCAAATGGTCTATAAGAACCATTAATATTCATTCAACAGGTAAGTCACTTCCACAAGTACAGATGAAGACTGAAATCTACAGCTAAATGAAATCTTCCACAAGTACAGTCTTCATCTGTACTTGTGGAAGTGGCTTACCCTTTGAAAGAATATTAATGGTTCTTATGGACCATTTGATTGCTTGAAAAAGTTGACCATGGGAGCAAGAAAGAGTGGATGCTAAAAGCTCCAACACAGAGAATAAGAGAAAAGGAATTGTCACTCTTTTCACTTTTTTTCAAGAAGAGAAAGTGAGGATTTCTCATGGACTATGTTCTATTATTGTATGGATGTGAATAACGGTCAAGTAAATATTGTTACTATATGTTATAGATTAAAAAGTGTGCAGAATGTTTATATAATATTTGGGGACTCATTGTGCTCCTATATTTCAGTAGCCATGTTTATCAGCCCCTAGAGAAAATGGCTGTTTGGAAGGGTGGACTCTGTGACATTGCAACATGCTGGGGCCCCTCCCTTCCCCAAACCCCGCCCTCTCCTAGATCCATCCCCAAAGACTCCAGGTATTTTCTAGCACTGATCTGGCAACCCTAGAGGGCAATGTGCAGATTTTCAATGCAATGTGTAAAGAAAATCAAAGAGTTGCCCTCTTGATATGAAATGGCAACCTTGTGTATTGGGAACCTCCGTTCTCGACCCCCTAGACGGGAGCACATTCAGCCGGGCCTCCGGGGACTGCACTGGCTGCCAATAATATACCGAGTCCGGTACAAGGTGCTGGTTATCACCTTTAAAGCCCTATATGGCCTAGGACCTGCCTACCTTAGGGACCGTCTCTTCCCATATGTCCCCCAGAGAGTACTGCGATCTGGCTCTCAAAATCTGCTTGTAATCCCCGGGCCTAAGGAGGCCCGCTTGAAGTCAACCAGGGACAGGGCCTTCTCAATCACAGCCCCTTGCTGGTGGAACCAGTTACGGGAAGAGGTCAGGGCCCTGCGGGATATTGGACAGTTCCACAGGGCCTGTAAGACAGTCCTCTTCCGGTTGGCTTATAACTGACCGGCACCAAAATACTGAAGGAAGTCTACAGATAGCACACTGTTGGATTGATGTATTATTATTAATGTTTTAATTATGTAAATTGCTATTGTATTTCTGTATTTTAATGCTATTGTATTTTAATTCTGAATTTTATTGTTAGAACTTTTATGCTGTGAGCCGCCCTGAGCCCGCTTCGGTGGGGTAGGGCGAGATATAAATCAAATCAAATAAATAAATAAATAAATAAACCTCACAAGTAGTACACGCTTCTATTGGTGGGCTATGAGCATGGATGGTTGTAACATCTTGAAAAAGACCATGAGACAGAAAAATACCAACATATTTTCCCCTAGAGTGCCTTCCATCAGTTACATCAGATGATACGCTTTCTATAATACAGATTTGACTATGGCAATGTCTTTTAGGTAGGAATGCCCCAAAAGGAACAGTCAGAACCTTGTGCAGCTGTCTTTCTGGATGGACCGAATCAGAAAGATTTGTTTGTTTGTTTCATTTCTATCCTGCCCTCCCTGCAAGCAGGCTTAGGGCAGGTTCCATCAGAAAATACAATTAAAAATCAGAACATCAACATTAAAACTAAACCGTGCCTTGACAGCAAACCACCCAATTGGGCCCAAGTGGTCATTTGGACTTGAGGTCACTGGAGGGGAGACCAGACATAAGTGAATGGCCAATGCCTCAACTAAAGGTCTGGCAGAAGAGCTCTGCCTTACAGGCCCTGTGGAACTGCAATAGGTCCCACAAAGCTCTGATCTCTAATGGAAGCTCATTCCACCAAGTTGGGGACCCTAGTTGAGGCAAGACAGATGTCTCTGGGGCTAGAGGACACCAGGAGGTGTTGATTTGTAGACCATAATGTCCTACAGGGCTCATATGGGGAGAGGGAGTTCCAAATGGCCCCTGGCTGTATAGGGCTTTAAAGGTAAGCACCACCACCTTGAAACAGATCCAGTACTCATTAGGCAGCCAGTGAAATTCATGCGGCACAGGGTGGATACATGTCCACACATATGATTAAGTCAACATCTATTTCCAGAGCAGAGTCAAGGGCAGTCCCAGTATAACGTACTCAGTCTGGAGACGCGAGTAGGGCAACATTCTTTATTCGGAGCACGTTGCAAGAGAGAGAACACGCGGGCCGGGTCCCACTTATGTACAATCCCCTACTGGACAGGTCAGGCCAATCCTGACCTGTTAAACTTCCCGCCACAGCTGGTGATTGGCGGGGGATTTCGCGCCCCACGCTGGAGGCGCCTGGGACAGCCCAGTCGCCTCTGCGCATGGCGCGTATGGCTGCCGATACACTACACCCACATAGAAAGAGCTACAATAATCCATCTTGGAAGTGATTGCATGGGTTACTGTAGCCAGTTCATGGGGGGGAATGGTATGGGACCAGCTGCCTGATCCACCTCAGATGGAAAAGCGCAGATTTGGCAGTGGCTATGTCCTGGGCCTGCATAGTCAGTGAGGCATCCAGGAACACCCTCAGGCTCTTCACCCTCGATGTCAGCACAAATGGAGCTCCATCGAAGGCTGGGAGCCTGATTCCCAATCCCAGTTCCCCACAATCCAGGTGCAGGATCTCCATCTTCTATGGATTCAATTTCAATCGGCTCTGTTGTAACCATCCAGCCATGGCTTGTAATGCCCAAATTTTCTGGGGCAGAGTCTGGGCAACCATAATTGTCCTTCACACAATTGCGTTGCTGGAAATTCATTTCTGGACAAAAATTGTTCTTCAGATATATGAAGTACCGAACTGCTTTGGTCCTACAGGCTTCACAGGCTAGCTCTTTTCCATATGATCTCTTAAGTTCCATAAGATCACAGAAACTAACCTTGCTTTGTAGCAGTGTGGCTACTTGTAACTTTTTTTTCTAATTTGAATTTTACTTGTGCTGATTTCTTATGGGGTATTATCATCACCACCACCGCCACCTGTATTTTAGACTTTTGGGTCAGTTTTAGACTTGCACATTCGGATTGCCAGAGAAGACCGTAAATCAGGGATCCGCCAAATGCGGTTTAAAAGACCTATACCGCACTGCTGGTACTAGCAGAACTAGCGTCAATTTCCATCAGTACTGGCAGATGAAGATGAAGCTATTAACTGTATCAATTGTATTGACTGGTTTTTAAAATTGTTAAGTTTAATGTCTTACACTGTTTTATTTTGTTAAATTTAATTGTTTTGATTATTATTGTATGTTTTTATGAAATGTTGTTAGCCGCCCTGAGCCTGCCGAGGTGGGGAGGGCGGGATAAAAATAAAATATTATTATTATTATTATTATTATTATTATTATTATTATTATTATTATTATTTGATGGGGAGGGCAAAAATTGGGCATACCTCAGAATATCTCTTCAGTTGCTTTAAAGTGATTTCTTCTGTCAACGACAAATAGCCCAAGTTGGGCGAAAGAAAAACATATCAAATGAGCAAGAGATCACCCCTTCACACACACACTTCCTGGAGTGATTCCAGTTTTTCAAAGTAGGAGAAGAATAAAATCTGGGCACATGTCGGTTGAAAAAGGCAGACAAATTTGGGGTGAAAACAGGAAGCATGTTCTGCACTACACACATGGACAGCCCATCCACTTTACACGAACGATGCGGATCCTTTATGAATACCCTAAAGAAGGTTTCAAAATCAGAGAGTTCAGTACAACATCGACGTCCAGGGTAGCTGGTCATCCAACACAACACCCCTGCTGGGCCAGGAGGCTATCTGGGCCCCTCATCAATCACCACTTGCTCACTAATTACCTTTAATGACAGCCCAGGTGTCCTGTTGTAAGGGCCAAGGAGCCAGCTAGACCACTTCACAGTTCCCGCCTGCTCTATAAATCTTACCCACAGCCCATTCACCGGCATAATGGATCCAGGCTGCCCTTCAGTACTCTTCTGAGGGGAAGGGTCAAGCGGCATGGGAGGTGGGGGTATAGTTCATTAGCATGATTTAGGGAATCATTAAGAGGTATAATGGCGAAAACCGCATATTGGCTATTATTGCATTCACTCTACAACTACCAGGAAGGACTCTGGCCACTTAGCAACCGAGAGGCTGAGGAGACAGACAGGAGCGGAACAATCCAATCCTCACTCGCATGGAATTCTGCACTTTTCACCCCTTTGTGGCCAATCCACCTCCAAAGCTTTACTAGACCTTGTGTCCTGAATCTCTTTAATGTATTAAAACAATATACAAATATAGGAAACAAGGGGGTTTTTTGAGCAGGGACACACAGGAACGCAGATAGATCCAGGTAGGCAGCCGTGTCGGTCTGAAGCAGCAGAAGGAGTCGAGTAGCACCTTTAAGACCAACAAAGTTTTATTTAGAATGTAAGCTTTCGTATGCAGGCATACTTCTTCAGACAAGGGAATGGGGCACAGCGAGCAGAAATATATATAGCTGGTGGGTTAAGAGTGTAAACTGATACAAAGTTAGGGACATATTTATTGCCATTTGATCCTAATTTCGTATCAGTTCACACTCTTAACCCACCAGCTATATGTATTTCTGCTCACTGTACCCCATTTCCTCGTCTGAAAAAGTATGCGGGCATACGAAAGCTTACATTCTGAATAAAACTTTGTTGGTCTTAAGGATGATACTTGACTCCTACCTTGGCATCAGGGGTGTGTGGCCTAATATGCAAATGAGTTCCTGCTGGGCTTTTCTACCAAAAAAAAAGCCCTGTATGAAACTAATGAGCCTTCTTCAAAGGTCAGTATCAAGTCTTCACCAGTGGATGGTATTAGATGTTACTAAAGAAAAGGACAGTTACTTAGGGCAGCATGTAATTTGGCCAAAAGAAGCACAAATACTACTTTGTAAAATTAAGCAAATTAAATCTGAATGTATTTACATAACCTGGTTTATTCGCGCTCTAGGGGTCTACCTAGACATCACAAGGAATTCAAGGCCGCTACTGACCCACATATTCCCCCTATACACCTCCCTCCTAAAGACTAGTAAAATATGTGTGTGCATGACATTCTTTCATTTTTCCATACGCCTTAAAGCAACAGTTTACGAATTGGAGCGGGAGCAGAAACATTTAACATAATGAAGTAAGTTTTAATATACATTGCCAAAGAGATCAATGGAAGAGATGTGGAATAGCCACACACATATGGTCTATATAAGCCCCAAGATTATTTACTTACTTACTTTATATCTTGCCCAATGGGCACCCAAAGTGACTTGCGTTGTTTTTCTCTCCTCCATTTTATCCTCAAAAAACCCCTGTATGATAGATTGTGCCAAGAGTATATAAGTGGTCCAACGTCACCCAGCAGCCTTTCATGGCAGAGCAGAGATTCAAACCTGAGTCTCCCAGATCTTAGTCTAATGCTCTAACCACTATGTTACACTGGCTAAATTAAGATTTATTGAATCTAGTTTTGATGCTGGACGCCGTAACACACTGTGTAAAGATACAGTATGTTGAGGGGTCTCCTTTTTAAAAGATATTACATGTTAAATTTCACTGTTTAGGAACACGTGACCCAGTAGGGTTTCTAAGACAAGAGACGTTTAGAGGTGGTTTTATATTGCCTACCTTCACACCACAACGCTGGTATTTCTTGGAGGTCTACCATCAAAATACTAGCCAGGGCCGACTCTGCTTATCTTCCAAAATCTGAACACACTGGACGAGCTTGAGCTATCCAGGTCAGGGCACATGATTCCAGGACTGGATATGACTTCCCTGGTAAGTGTCATCAGTCCCTACATTTTCTAACCCAGGGGCAGAAGAATGGTGCCCAGGGAATGGCAGATATTGTCCTGAGACTTTCAAGCAGATCATCCTCAGGGGATGATGGTAGACACTTAGGTCAATATCTCAAGGTGGACCTCCACTAAACTATCTGCAGACTAAGTTATGAAATACTGCTAGTCCTTTCTGTTGTCTTTATCTGTTTAATCAGCCATGTCCTTTTCAAGGCAAGGCAGCTATAACAGCATAGGATTCAAGGTATGAGAGAACTGCTTCCGTTATTCTACACAGAGTCTCTGAAACAGTGTACATTGTTTTTTCTTAAGGACCCCTAAAATTCTGTTCTACATTCTTGACAGCTGCAGGGTATCAGCGGAATACTTCCAGGAAGAGGTCCATAGCTATTCCATGATGCTAAGAACTTTCATTCATCCTTATTACTAAAATTCTGGCTTCAGTGCTTACCACCATTCTCTTTTGCCACCCCCACCGCCCTATAGTTTGGTATATTCACATAAGAATGGGATTCCTGTTAATTTTTTCTTGGATTCCCATTTGGTATAAGGGGGCTTGTAAAGGGGGGGGGGGTTCCTGTTGGATTGTACTCACTGTCAAAGCCCACACTAACAAAAATATGCAAAATTTAGTTTGATATTTTAACTTCAGTTAACCAGGCAGGACAAGAAGAGGTAGAAACATTACAGGCACCTTTCTGCATTTATGCTACTAAAAACTATTTCAGAAATAACCCAGATCAGACATCCCTATTAGGCACTGGGCTGAGTTTATTCTCCTAGACCCCCATCACTCGCTTTCTTTGATCTTCTGGAGCCCAACCCCCAACTCTTTTGAAAATGAAAAAAACCCAGAGTAAATCAATGTCTATGTTAACAAAGAGCCTTCCTCCCCACCCCACATCTTATTTAATCAAAAGAAAAGTGAGACCAAGAGAAATGGCAGATAGCATCTCGGGCAAACTATTAAACTGCCAATAGCCAAAAGATTAATGTCCATGGTGTTTTTTTTCCCCCTTAAAAACAGCTTGCTAAGATCTCATTTAGTGAAAAATAAGTCTTCCAGCCAAACAGCCACTAAGACATACAGTTTCCTGCCTTAATTAAAAGGTTGGGGTGGGGTGGGGGGAATATGTCAAAGGAAACTGACATTAGGCTTTCACAATAGGATGTTTCACCGGAGCACTGAATAAGGCCACCGAGACCAGAGACCGGCTAGTGTCAAGCTAGTGACAAAGGATCTTTGCTGTCTTGGATTAAATGGCCATTTGGCAAGCTCAGATCCCGACAAAGCCAGCCACCTTCAGGAATACGTGGGTAAGTGATACACTTTACAGAATGGTTATCTGGTCTTCTGTTGCCGTAATTTCCCCTTCAGACTTTATGAGTACAAAGTAGCAATTCACAAGATAAAACTTGATGCATATTCATACGCAACAATATCCTATAATTTCCTTGCAACTGACTACAGCATACACAGCTGTGAAAAAATACAATTTAATGTAACCCAAATCTCATACAGAAGGCCGTAACAGAATAGAGAACATTCCTGGTTTCCCACAAACCAAGTACATTAAATGCCTGAGATGGTACCCGAATTTCGCAACAACAGACCTGTCCTCCCTGCCACCCTGTTTATATTCAGTATGTTCTCCCCACCCCCCATTCCCTATCCAGAGTACTGATTAAATAGCTTTCCCTCTGATATAAAGTCAAGTTCTTAGTAGCTGGGCTAAATGTGTGAACTGTAAAGGAGCAAAGGATTAAAGAAGAAATGAGCCAAAGGAACAGGTACCAGAGACCCAGAAATGGCCAGATGGAAGTTCCATCTAGACACCCTCTAAATTCTGTCTTTTCTGAAGCCACGAGGGCTGGAAAGGTATGAAACATGGGACAGGCATAGTCCGAGATTTTTTGACAGAACCATGAGATTCTGTGCTTCACGGTCAAACTCTGCACAATGGCACACAATAACAGCCAATGCAGATTTCCAACCTCTGGCAAGTAACCCTCTTCCTTCCCCCCACTTTGTTTGTACCATTTTGTTTTATTGCATCTCATTTCTTCAAATCATCTGTTAAAACAGTTCTGGCCTCTTCTACTTAGATGGTGACTGTCCAGGCTGCTTTAATTTATTCTTCATCCTATACCCTTTTTTTTGCACCAGAGTTTAGTAATTTCTACCATGCACACCTCCTGCTGGTTTACCCATAAAGTAGGCCTCCTTGCAGGCAGCTGGCATGAACGCCACTCTGCAGAGAAAGCCAGTTTTGTACAACATTGCCGGAATGTTTCACATCTTTGGGCAATTACACAGATAGACACACGCAGACAGTATTCCCCAGCAAGGGTTTTTCTTTTCTTTTCTTTTTTTAAAAAAGCTTTTGTCGAGAGCTCAATATTTCTTCCAGACGCATCCAAGACATTAACGGCTGTGAGTCAGAAACAGGAATTCCAGATACTAGCACATTTCATCTTTTATGTTCTTTTTCACAAGTGACCCATGCAACAAGAATATTCACCCTGGCCCAGAATATCTCCCCCTCCCCAAAACAAGGTGTCAGGAAAGGCATGTTTTATAAGACGTTTAATTACCCTGAGGGTGCGGTCACACTCAACATTAAATCCATCTGCAACGCGCCTGTATTATAATCCACACAACCAATTTTCCGATCAGACAACAGCCAGGTTCTCGTTCTATCCCATGTGGGTCCCATTGCTGGTCGATCAGATTGCTCTACCGGACCTCATTTCATGAGACGTCAATCTGCATTAGTGCAGGCACAGTGATGCCCACTATCTGCAGCGCGTCGCTTTTAAATGGGTCAGATCACTAAAGTTTTGCTAGTCCGTTGGCACTACTTTTCCAGCACGAGCACTACACGTGCAGAAAAGAACCCAGGAATTCAAATCAGTTCACATCTAGTTCACATCTACTTTCAAAAGTGATTTTTGTTTCCGGACGTAAGGGCGGGTAAACGATTTATCGAGCCAACATTCGCTCGCTCATTCACTGGCGCAGTGATATCACTTGCAGGGGGCTTTGGGAGGGAAGCGGTGGTGCGCTTCCGACGAGTCACCAACGATGGAGTGTTCAAACAGAGAAACTCCGCTCAGGAACCGTCAGAAGGATTTTGTTCCTGATTTAAAGCAGTATCAAATTGGTCCGCGCCCCAGTCGTCTCAACGCGGGACTCGAATGAGCTAACCACCATTCGCAGATGCTGATGTTTGGACAACCGCTTAAAATCCGACATGCTTCCGGACTCCACTCATGCTCGTAGCGGGATTTTATGAACGTCTGACCTCACCCTGTGAAGGGAGAAAGAAGTATTCTTTTCCTCACCCACTTCCTCTCCTCCCTAACCAAACAATTCTTTAAAATAAATGTCTTCTAACAAAAACAAATTACTCATGTGCTGGTCAGCTGGTGTTTCATTGCGCATCAATCGAAAACGTTATCAGTTCAGCCCAACTTGGTAGCCAGTTGCCAAATTAGAAACCATACTTTTACAGCGAGACTCCTACTGCACTTCATTAATGTCATCATGTAGAAATCTGATCTAACACAGACTGAGCTCAGGTAGTACTCACCTGAGTCCAGTGGCACCTTTAAGACAATGTTGTACCGCTGCTTCAGACCAACATGGTTTACCCACCTGAATCTATCTACAAAACTGGAATGGACTTTGCATGCATGAAGCATTGTTTCACCCAAACACAGTCGCCCACCACACAGAACCCTAGGAATGTTTTGCATTACCAACCTTTATGCAGTACACACATTAGGGTTTGTAGAATCTTTCGGGCTCAAGTGCCGTATTCTACAGGAGAAAGTTTTCCTTCCAGACGTTTCGTTCTCAGCTGCGGAGAACATCCTCAGTGGCGTTGCAGCCGGAGCAGGCGCTCTGACCTTCTTGGCTGCTGTACATTGCACCTGCATTGCGCCTGCTCCGGCTGCAACGCCACTGAGGATATTCTCCGCAGCTGAGAATGAAACGTCTGGAAGGAAAACTTTCTCCAGTAGAACACGGCACTTGAGCCCGAAAGATTCTACAAACCCTAATGATGTTGCCAGCCGTGAAAACCTGAAATCTTTGATAGTATACACATTTCTTGGGCATTAGTTGCATGCAGTCTGTCCATCCTCTCAATTGTGACATTTTCTGGACCCATAACATTGAAATGTGTATGTTGTATCTCAAACGCATAACCTTCTACTACTGCTATTTAACACTAACAAGTGTGAAGTGTCTGAAGGGCTGAACAGAACACAGGAGGGATGCGCAGCCTGGTATGTCCTTCTACACTTCACTTCTCCATTTATAACTAGAGGGAACAAAACTATGAAGGATCTGCTTGCAGGTCAAATTAATTGTAAGGAGTTGGTTTAGACTGGCCTGCTCAAGACAACACCATTACTGGTACACTCCTTATGGATGGCAGGGACACAAGATTATGTCTTCCTGCCCAATGTAGCATCTCCAGATATCTCTATATGGGCATCATGTTTGAATAGGGCATGGGTGAGGCTCAAATCATGTACTCTAACAGTGGATTATTTTAGGGGGGAACAGTGATAAGAGCAGGGTAGTACAAACTTGCTTAAGAATTAATTGAATTGTTGGTGGATGTAGAAGAGTGTGATGAGGTAAATCCACTCTTTCCAAACATGGCTATATACTGTATCAGTGCATAATATGTGGGAAAGTTTCTTGATCTAAAAATCCAGGAATGCCATCTGTTTGTTCCTGCAGAGCCCTTGCACCTTGGACATCTGGGTGTGACAGGCACAAATTCAACAGGTGATGCTTTCCCTCCTACCACTGTCCCACTGCAATTGCACTTCTGCCTTAAAGTATTAGGCCACAGTGGGGGGAAATGAAGCCTCCACACTGACTAGCTACAAATCAAAAGAAGTAGGAAGAAATCTCTGGCTGAATAATTGCTCCCTGTAGGCGCAAGGTTGCACACCTGCTTACAGCTTAAGCATATAGAACTGAGACGAACAGCTTTCCCACTCTCACACTCCTTCTGGCAGCTGCAGCTGTTTCGGAGCAATTCTGAGTATTTCTCAAACGCAATTGCGTGGTCTTCTATTAATATTTTCTATTTCCTGCTGTGTGGGAAGAGCTGCAATTTTATAAATTTCTTTGCTTGGAACAACCATCCAGCTTCCTAGCTAGAAATTGATATGGGAAAGAAGTGAGTACAGCTAAGCTCCCGTGGTGCAGTCGTGACTCAGAGCACCCTGGTTCCATCCTGGGCATCTCTTGTTTTTGATTCAGATCGTCAGCGATTTGAAAAGCCTTCACTTAAGCACCAAACTAAATGTGATGACATCCCATGGCTACCGTCAGTGAACTGCCACCATTTTAAAGTCATTAACGATGGGGATGGACGGTGGCTCAGTGGTAGAGCATCTGCTTGGGAAGCAGAAGGTCCCAGGTTCAGTCCCTGGCATCTCCAACTAAAAAGGGTCCAGGAAAGTAAGCGTGAAAAACCTCCGCTTGAGACCCTGGAGAGCAGGGGAGGGACAGTGGCTCAGTGGTAGAGCATCTGCTTGGGAAGCAGAAAGTCCCAGGTTCAATCCCCGGCATCTCCAAAAAAGGGTCCAGGCAAATAGGTGTGAAAATCCTCAGCTTGAGACCCTGGAGAGCCGCTGCCGGTCTGAGAAGACAAGACTGACTTTGATGGACCAAAGGTCTGATTCAGTATAAGGCAGCTTCATATGTTCAACAATGCCACAATGGCCTGATCCTGATTAGGCCGACACCGCACTCTTGTTCCCTCCCATATGCCATGACAAGTGCCAAAACAGTCGGGGGGGTGGGGGGAGGAATTGTGCAGCCATTTTCGCAACTGATAAGACATGGGACAGAGGACAAGAGCACCTCAGTCCACCACGCTTCAGGCCTAATGAGTATACTGACCTTGCTAAGCCAATGGTCTGAGTCAGTATAAAATTCATGACACCTCTTTTTCAACCCATGTCAAACTGGCCTCTGCCATGATCCTGGAACCAGGCTATTTATGCGGTAACAGGAAGTGCTTCCCTTGTTTCTCCTTGACCTCTCGCCAGTACATGAAGACCATCACATCTTCATGCACCATATGAAATATCTGATACAGATTCATGGCTTGGCATTCAACAAGTTTAATTCCATTTTGGCAAAGCTGTCCCAAAAGATATCTATTGGAGATGCTTGCTTTGCCCCCTAGGAGCTGCGTTGGGAGGTCCACAGTAGGAAATATTATCTTGCAAGTTGTGCTTGTGAAGCCACCATGAGAGATCACGCAGAATTCTGAAGATGGGTGTCATTCATGCGGTGATCACTCTCAGTACTGTGTTTCTGCAGGAGTTGCTTTTGCTATTCCGAATTAGCGTATGGAGGCTGGGGGTGAAATAAAGGCAGATTAGCAAGATTAAGTGGATCCAGATAGGACAGAAGTGATGCTGGATGGGAGACACAAAGAACTACCTGATTTGCATACTATTGATGCATGCGTTACCCTATCAGAGCAGGTGATGTTCTAGATCTTTTTGCAACTGATGCAAAAGCGCTGAGCCTGCTTCGGCGGGGAGGGCGGGAAATAAATCTGAGGAAGGAAGGAAGGAAGGAAGGAAGGAAGAAAGAAAGAAAGAAAGAAAGAAAGAAAGAAAGAAAGAAAGAAAGAAAGAAAGAAAGAAAGAAAGAAAGAAAGAAAGAAAGAAAGAAAGAAAGAAAGAAAAGCAATGACAGCAAAGACTGCAATTTTATCAGTTAATTTTCATTTATCATCTGAGTTCCTTTGGGGAGAGTCAAGACTTTATCAGTATTGCCTTTGTAACCTCAGCGGCTGACTACTCCACTGCACTCTAGATGGGGGCTACTCTTGAAGATGGTTTTGAAAGTGCATCTAGTTTTGAATACCTACCTGTTGATAGGTACTGGTAGTCAGAAACATATTCAGCCAGTTCTGCACCAGCTGCACTGACTACTGGTGAGCATTGAGCCCCAACCGAAAGTAATGGTCCTTAACCTTTAAACCCCATCTTAATTTGGGACTGGGTATCTTTATAAGACCTCATGGAATAACCACATTTGCCTTTAAAGATCTTCATTTAGAGTTTTGTCCAAGAACACACATTTCAAAAGGTTACATTGTTAATGGTAAGGAACAGGACCTTCTCAGTGGTTGCCCCAATTTTGTAGAATGATCTCTCCCATAAAGATCCTTAAAGGTATATAAGAACAAATTTTACCGAGCAAGAATCAGCATGCCTTCTGAAAAAAGGAGAGAAGACAATGGAGACATGACAGAAATTTTAAAATTAATCATGGGATTTAGAAAGTGGACAAAGAGAACATTTTCTTCCTCACTCATCATACTAGAATTTGCAGGCGCCCAGTAAAGTTTCTGTTCTGAATCGTCTGTCATCGACTTATTTGGGTGATCCCCAGTTTTAATAATACTAGGAGAAAATATATATGATATAATAGGAGAAATAGAGAAAATTCTCTGTTCAGTTTCTCTACTCCAAGCACAATTTTATATACCTCTGTAACATCCACCCTTTGTAGGGTTGCCAAGTCCAATTTTAAAAATATTTGGGGACTTTGGGGGTGGAGCCAGGAGACTTTGGGGGTGGAGCCAGGAGACATTAGGGGTGGAGCCAAGATCAAGGCTGTGACAAGCCTAATTGAACTCTTACGACCCTGAAGGGGGGGGGAGGGCCTCCAAACCGGGGGGATCCCCTGCCCCCACCTGGGGATTGGCAACCCTGTTGCCCTCCCTTTCCTTCGGCTGCCCGCAGCGCTTCCCACGAGCGAAAGGAAGAGATGCAGAGGACATACCGTCAGCTCTCGCAGCTTGCAAGCCAGTGTCAGCCGAGAATCCCCGCTCCCCATACACGCCCAGTCCCCTAGAGGTATCAAAAGTGGGGCGCGGGGTTCAACAGCTTGGTCCACTGCTCAGGTCGCCCCTCCATCCCCTCCCCTTGGCATGCACCCTCTGGGTCTCTTCGCTACCAGACAACGCACCTTACCTTCCCCTGAGCAGCAGCTTCCGCGGTCACCGGGGCCGGGAAGCTTGCGGAGGGCGGAAAGGTGGGAAGTCCCAACCAGTAGCCTCAGCCAATGGGACGCAGAGGTTGCCGGCATCACACCTCCCACCCTGGAAGACCAGAGCCCTCCTGTTACAAAGTTTCGTTTCTCTGGGTCTCTCACAGGAAGGTGTGGCCAACGATGGAAGGCGGCGACGGCATTCTCACTGCATTTCCCAGGAATCCCAGGGCTGGGCGATGTACGGCGCAGCAAAAAGGAAGAGCCTCCATTACGAAGGCTGAGGCTTTCTGACCAGGAGACCATCCTGCCGCTCCTTGGTGCCGTTTCTCCCCCCCTCCCCCCGCTTCAGTTTTTTTGGGGGGGGCGGGGGAAGAAGCTGGCAATCCTGGGGTCCCCCGCCAGGGCGGGAGGGTTGGGAAGCCTACACCTAGAGCCTCTTTCTAGAGCCTGTCGTATTTTCTTCACAAATGGCCTTATTCCTAGTTAGAATATAAAAATCTACTATCAAACTGTTATAAGAGAAATGTAAATCCTTGGTATGTGTGTCTTATTCCTTCTGTTGAAATATATGTAGTACGAGTAGACCTAAAATTCATTTTATTAATTTACAGGGAAGGAATGGGTCGAAAGCACAGTATTATAATAAAGGAATACCTAAGGGTTTTTAAAATTATTGTTAGATTAACATCAATGTAACAAAGCAATATGGTTTTGGTTACCGTATTTTATTGTTATGTTGAAAATTTAATTTTAAAAATTAAGTACAAAAAGAACAAAATTAAATGCTGGGCAGAGGAAGAGGGATAAAGGGTTTAATTTGAGTTCAATCCTAAATATGGTTACTCAGAAATAAGAGGAGGCTCTGCCTAGCAGAATGCCCAGGGCTTTTTTTTTTGAGCAGGAATGCACAGGGACACAGTTCTGACTGGCTTTGTGTCAGGGGGTGTGGCCTAATATACAAATGAGTTCCTGCTGAGTTTTTTTTACAAACAAAAAAAGCCCTGGCATGCCACTGTTCAAACTGCTTCTGTTAGGCATCACATTTTAATATTAATCTTTGATATTAATTCTTTTCCTCTACTATCTTATATATATTACTCCCCCCCCCCAATTTGTTTAAACAGTATCCCATTCTACAGCGCTTGTGTTTAATCAGGGACATCCAATCAGGCCAAAGCTAATCCCACAAAAATACCAAAATATACATTGCTTGTGTTTCTCATACAAACACCTGAGAAAGTAAATTTCTTCTGTAATACTGGAGAAAATGTTTATTTTCACTTTTCTGGGACGCAGCTTTGAGAGGGTGGCTGTACCCCTTCAACTTCCAGGCCTAGTTGGGGGTCTCTAACTAGACTATCTACCCTTCCTTGAGTTGTGAAGATTTAAAATGGCACCTCCAGAAATCCAACATAATGATTGCTGAATCTTGAAAACACAGAAGGCTTTAAAAGCTCTTTCAACCTGGCTAGCTCTGAGCTTTGTCAACCAGTCTCAGCCCTCCGCACACAGAAAGACCAGCAAGCAAGAGACAAAGAAGACGTCCCAAACTCTGTCACTTGCAAAGCAGCCCAAGCACTGGGCATGGTCAATATGAGCCTCCAGCTGGAAAGTACACATCTCAGAACATAACTACCTTATTTCCATACAGCTGTTGTTGATTCTCAGCCACAAAGAAAGCATATGAGAACAAAGAGCATATGGAATCCACGTGGAAGGTCCTGGGAACAGCAGTGGTCATTTCCTGGCTCTGGCATTCCTCCGCTTGGAAAGAAAGCAGATGTGAGGAGGAGAGCTGTGGTCAAGACAGCCCTGGGAGGGGAATGAAAACAAAGGGGATGGAAATGATCCTGGAATACTCAGCTTTCCCAGAAATACTAAATCACAATTGTGCGTGTGTGTGCAAATGTGTGAAAGAGAATGGACTCACATTTGCTCAATTCATCCCAAAACTGCAAGCGATATTTGATCTACTGCGATTAACCCATATAGAATGTGGGATTTAATAAGGAATCTGCCTGACCTGTCTGAAAGGGCTGCCATCCTTACTGTAGGAACATCTTTTGAGACAAACAATGCATTTCAAATTATTTTCTAAGCACACAGTAGCTGCGAGCCGGAGACAGTCACATGGACAAGATGCAACTAGGCAACTAATAACTATACAATGCATGCAGAACGCAAATATGAGACGAGAAATTCCCATCTATACTGATCTGGCCTCATCTGTAATGCTGATGAGGGCCAAATTGGGTTGGGTTACACGTGAATGCCAATCAGTACCTTCTTCTGGGTTCACAGGACAGCAGTTCAGCTGCCAGCGCACCTAGGGCTGTCTGATACTCACAAACCTATGCAGCTAATTCATCTTTTTCCTGTTTGTGTGGAGAACAGCCTATATGCCTAGAGCCTTTCTGCTACCCACCTAAGGGCTTGCTATTGAAACGGAAGTCTTACTAAGGCTCTTCCATACTATATTTGTATTTTTTTCAGAGAGGGGAAAGAGATGCCCCAAAGGCCATCTATTCAAACAATTTCTTATAAGGTCATCCAACAAGCAGTCCTTGAGTACCAGTTCGTGAAGTTCAGACCACCACCAGCCAAAATTAGAGAGCAGATGCACTGCATAACGGCTCTAGCAAAGCAAACAGCTACCAGGTGACTCAAGCAAGTTATTGCTATAGGAAAGGGGTGGCCAACGGTAGCTCTCCAGATGTAGTGGAGAGCAAGTTTGGTGTAGTGGTTAAGTGTGCGGACTCTTATCTGGGAGAACCGGGTTTGATTCCCCACTCCTCCACTTGCACCTGCTAGCATGGCCTTGGGTCAGCCATAGCTCTGGCAGAGGTTGTCCTTGAAAGGGCAGCTGCTGTGAGAGCCCTCTCCAGCCCCACCCACCTCACAGGGTGTCTGTTGTGGGGGAGGGAGATAAAGGAGATTGTAGGTCACTCTGAGCCTCTGTCCTTGAAAGGGCAGCTGCTGTGAGAGCCCTCTCAGCCCCACTCACCTCACAGGGTGTCTGTTGTGGGGGGAGAAGATAAAGGAGATTGTAGGCCGCTCTGAGCCTCTGTTCTTGAAAGGGCAGCTCCTGTGAGAGCCCTCTCTAGCCCCACCCACCTCACAGGGTGTCTGTTGTGGGGGAGGAAGGTAAAGGAGGTTGTAGGCCGCTCTGAGCCTCTGTCCTTGAAAGGGCATCTGCTGTGAGAGCCCTCTCCAGCCCCACCCACCTCACAGGGTGTCTGTTGTGGGGGAGGAAGGTAAAGTTGATTGTGAGCCGCTCTGAGACTCTTCGGAGTGGAGGGCGGGATATAAATCCAATATCTTCTTCTTCTTTTTGCCTACAACTCCAATCAGCCCCAGCCATTGGCCATGCTGGCTGGGGCTGATGGGAGTTGTAGGCAAAAAACATCTGGAGAGCTACCGTTGACCACCCCTGCTGTAGGAGAAGGCAGGAGGGAACCAGGTATAGGAAAGCTGACTCCCCTCCCCCTAAATGAAATACATGCTACTTGGAGCAACATGATTAATGGGGGGGGGGGGAGATTGCCTTCTGGACATACCCTTGCCTCTAGCTGATAGGCTGACCAGACAAGTAACCTGCTAATCTGCTTGCTCTGCTCACTTTATATTTGTCCCCCTGCATTAAGAGGAAAGGTTTCATCATTGTAATGCTCAGGTTTCAAGGTGTAAGCAGGCAGGCCTGGGCTCCAGAGGGAATATCTCACCCATTCGGGGAAGTGTGTGTGATGCTTTTCACCTCCTGCTGGGACACCAAAGACTGCGACCTTGGAGAAAAAAGGTAGAAATGGGGCTCGGGGAAAAGGAAGGGAGAGAGGGAAAATGCTAAATGAAGAGAAAATCCCTCCATACCGCTCCACTTAAAGCTGAGCTGTCCTGGAGAAGGCAGCCCTCTGAGGATGTGGTTGTGCAGAGGCAACAAACAGAGTCCCTAAGGACATATATGCTGCTGGGAGACAAACACTGTCACTTATGCAAATCCACTCAGCTCTAATTCTTAATTAAAAGTCAATGAAAGTGAAAAGGTAAACACAGTCCCTACCCCCCACCCCTGGAGGAGATTCCCAGGCAGACAGCCAAATGAGTGCCCAATTATCGACTATCATGCACACAGGGATCACGCAAGCAAAGACACCTGTTCCAAACCGGGTGCTCAAGCCAAGTTCTGATGCTAATCCCCTTTGGCAGCAGATTCGCAAAGGAAAACAAAATAAACTGGGATCAATGCATGCAGGAATCACAAGGACTGCATCGAGGGATCAAGAAGACCACGTCAACCCCTCTTTCCATATCCACCGGACAGCTCTTCCACTTGATCAATCCGGGACAAATAGTGGCATCTTTTATGACATATTAATCAGGCCGGCCATGTTATTCTATTTTGCATGATAAAACTACTACTACTTGGGTCCACCCTAGCACTTAGGGTCCACCCTACTTGGGTCCACCCTAGCACTCCTCCCTAGCACTTAGCTTTGTGTTTCGCTCCAATCAATTACTATTATTCCTATTAATAAGTATTGATTGTGTGTCAGCATGCTAGGTGCTCTTCAGACTTCTCTGGTATTTGACCCTATTCCTTCATGGAGCTGTCCTAAATAATATTCTTTGTAATTAATTTCTACAGTATAAGACATGCACATTTGAGTGATATGGTCACTGAGGAAATCACATTTTGTACATACAATCTCCTCTCTAGGACTTAACACAAGGAAAACCTTTATGCTTGTTTGCAGCAAAAATGGCTACTGTCTGTGAAGTCATAGGTAAACAAATCCCAAATTTAAATGTGTGGCAGATATGACGTATGTGTGTGTACACCCTCTCCCAAGAACTGGGAATGAGGAACATCTAAGAGCAGAAACTAAATTTACACATTGATTGATCAGCTTTTGTGACATGCATTAGAAACATTTCATATCTATTCTCAGAGTCAGGCTATGCACAACACCAGTTGTATGGCCCTTGTTCCTGCCAGAGAGCCACCTCCCATCTCTATTAGCATGATGATGATGATGATATTGGATTTATATCCCACCCTCCACCCTCCAGTCTCAGAGCGGCCTACAATCTCCTTTCCCTTCCTCCCCCACAACAGACACCATGTGAGGTGGGTGGGGCTGAGAGGGCTCTCACACCAGCTGCCCTTTCAAGGACAACCTCTTGCCAGGGCTATGGCTGACCCAAGGCCATTCCAGCAGGTGCAAGTGGAGGAGTGGGGACTCAAACCCGGTTCTCCCAGATAAGAGTCCGCATACTTCACCACTACACCAAACTGGCATGAGTTCAAAGTTTTAAATAAGCAGTGAAAAGACCATCAAATACATTACTACAGTGGACAAACTGTAAACTCTTATAAAGCCTCCTCAGTATGGGGCAGTCAGCCTGCCTGAAGCTTGGGGCAGTGCTTTCTATCAGGAAATGAGTTGGTTTAATTTTACATTCCATCGACAGCTTATCTATAAATTTACCCTTATCCCAAAAGTGGACAATGCTAGCGAAGTCAGCTTTCTTCCAAGCATGGAAGGGATTTACATTTACATTATGCCCTGGAGGGAACCAGGTTTGATTGGTATAGGATGCTTTAAAAAATCCCTTGGTACGGTTATCTGCAGCTAAAACACTGCTTGGAACCTATGTTGATTGAAATGTACAGTATGTGAGACTTGACCCCATTAGAGCGCCTGTTATTCACTAAACTAGAACAGCAACCTGGTCTCATAACTAAATTGTATAAAATTCTGAATTCCAAATGGGAGGAATCTATAACCCTTTATCAAAAACAGTGGGAAGCTGATTTAGGAAGACAGATCTCAAAAGAATCGTGGTTAAATATCTGGTCTTCAGCCAGTTTTAATTCGAAATTTTTTTTCTGTACGATTCCAGTCAGCGAAACTAATCCTTAGCTGGTACCTACCACCTCTCACACTGTATAGATTCAAGGCATTACCCACACCTCTTTGTCCTAAACAATGTGGTCTAAATGCTTCATACTTGCATTCCTGGTGGTCTTGTCCCCTTATCTCACAATATTGGCAACAAGTTATTATGGTAATTAATCAGATGTTAACTGTTAAATTATCTGTTGATCCGGTTGTGATCCTGCTCGATTGCTGGAAAGGCTCTGCCGCAGAAAATGGGGGAAAAAAGATATTATTTCCATTTTGTTATCAATTGCAAAACCTGAGCTTGCCTCAAAGTGAAAAGACAAACATCCTCCATTGTTACAAAATTGGAAGAACAAAATATGGGACTATTTTATTCTAACAAAACTGGCTTACTCTTCTCAACGTCTTCTCCTCAAACTTATGAGAAAAGGTGGTTGTACCTTGGTTCCCTGTCATTACTTACCTGACTAAGGAAAATATTTTGCCGCTAAATCCTATTTATTCTTGTTTATTCTATTTTTAATGTTGTACATGATGTAGTTGTATAAAGTGTATGATTTGAAGTATTTTTCAATAAAAGTTTTAAAGGGGGGGGGGAGGAAATGAGTTGGTTGAAGAGCAAAACTGAGGGAAAACATAATTTAGTTCACAGCCGAAAAACCTATACTTACTCTTCTTTCAAAGTACACAAATGTTCAGTGCAATACACAAACTTCAGTGGAATACTGCACTTTTTAAAAAAAAATATTAAGAATCTGGAATGCCTGCTTAAAACTTTGGGATAAGTTGCTGTGTTGCAAAGGCTAAGAAAATGGGGGGGGGGGATGCTGTTACACCTGTTTTCATGTAGGCTTTCATGTGCCCACTATACAACTGCTTTACGCAACACTCCAGTATAGATACATTCTGCAGAAAACAGCAACTATTTGGGGACACCAGGAAGCGAGATCAAAAGTATTTTAAGTACTACAGCTTACCTTTTCAAAAGGGAAAAAGATCAATTCATCGCTGGCAGCTTCGCTGCTAGGCTGCTGGGTTGATCTTTGCCTCCCTGGAAGGGAAGGGAGAATTGACAGCCCATTTGGGCGCGTGATTAAGGGGGCGGGGCTTGGATGTTGCTAAGGCTGAATGTCCGCCCCCAGCTTCTGTCACTCGGAGATCGGGCCGGTGGGAGCATTTCTCTTTCGCTCCTGGCTGACTCGTGGGCCCATGGTTTGTTTAGAACACTTATCAGCGATCAGATCGCTGATAAGCTTAAAAGGATCAGCATAGCGTTGGGCTTGCTAGGGAACAGTTGTATGGCGTGGGCTTCGGAAGCGGAGCTCCAGTTGACGGCCTGTCTTTGTGTTATTATTATCCCCCCCCCCGTTTGTTTTAGTGCCATGGGGGCATTGGTACTTCCTTGAGTGGAGGGGAGTGGGAGGTTTTTTATGTTTTTTCCCAAGGAAAGGGCAAGAGGGTGTTTTGCTGAGCAACTCCCGGTCGGGTCGGAGGTGTGCTGTAGTGGAGTCAGCCATATTGTTCTTCCCTTGCCTTGTGTGTGAGGGTGGCCATATTGGTTCCCTTTCTTCATGGTGGGACAGCAGCCATTTTAGAGGATTTTTGAAGGAAGCCATTTTGTGGGTCTGCTCTAGTGGAGCCAGTTTTTCAGAGGCGGTCATTTCTTACACCTTTTAGGAGCTGCTATTTTTAGTGGTGAGAGGTGGCTTTTGGGGTGGTTGTGAGGTGCCACGTGGGTGTATTTTATGTGCCCTTAATGGTTTGGGGTATTGCAAGATGTCGGGTAGAAAAGGGGCAGGAAAATCCAAAGGGAAGCAGCCTGTGCCCAAGACCCCTAAGGCCCCACCAAAAAGGCCGCCACAGCCTTTATCTTCTAACAACGAGGAAGGTGAGGATGAAGTTCAGGCAGCGATTTTACAAAGGCTCCGGGTGCTTGAGGAAGCATCTGGTATTCCTCCATTGGAGAGTGTATGTGGGGGAAGTGCATCTAAAAGGGTGCTTCAAGCAAATTTGTTAACCAGGTTATCTATCCTCAAGGGCAGGTCTGGTGGAAACATCATTAGCAGTGCCGTTGGTCTTGGCGTTTCTGATGTGGGACCGGTGCCATCCTTGGGAGCTGCCAGGCCCGGGTCGACGTTGGTGCCTATTGTAGCTGTAAGGTAAGGTTGGAGACTTTTCACAGGCTTATTCTGGGCTAGCTTGGCCCTGGAGTCCGTGGGGGCAGGCCACTCCTGCTGTGCCTGGGGGGGGGGCTGCAGGGAGTTCTGGTTTTTCTCCCCTCACAGGTATTGGCTTGCAGCCAATTTGGTCTTGGCCGCATGGGCAGCCTGGCCCTTATGGTGGTTGGCCAGGTGTGGGACAGCAGGGTTTTGCAGGGTCCTTTATGGGGGGTTGGGGCGTCCCTTCTCCTTATGGGGTGGTCCCTTTTACCACCTTACCTTTTGGGGATGTAACTTTGCCTTTAGGGGATCATTTGTTGCCTGCAACAAAGGATAAGATCCTAAAAGGGGAGCATGTCGATATCTTCTCCCTCCTGTTCCGGGAGCTGGAGAAGAAGGATAAGGAAGACCTGGACAACAAGGAAAAAGAAAAATTGAAAAAGCGCAAGGTGGATCGGACTCGGGCCAATTGGCTGCCTGGGTTTTTTTATCTATGCTGGAGTGATTACATGTGCCCAGCCTTGGAGGGCAGCTACACTCATCCAATACATGGATATAATTTATAAAGGGTACACTATGTTTAGTGGGCCTGCTTGGATTCAATATGACGAGGAATTCAGTATGAGGGCTGCTTTGTATCCTTCCCTTCAGTGGGATCGTATTCACCAGCAGCTGTGGCTACAAGTCATGTCTCCTGTACGTCCAAATTTGGGTGACCGCTCTGATAGCGGTCATTTGGTGGCCAGGGCATCAGGAACCTTTTCAGCGTTGGCTGCCTCTTCCCGCAGTTCAGCGGAGCACGTGATTCAACCCCGCCTGCTTTGTTGGGAGTTCAGTTCTCAGGGAGTGTGTAGCAGAAAAGCTTGTCAGTTCAAGCATGAATGCCCCATGTGTGGCGGCTCTCACTCCTTCAGTAACTGCCTAAAGGCCAAGGTGCGTAAGAATCAAAAGAAACCAGGAGATGGGGGAGGAAATTATCAAGCTGGAAAAGGGGCCCAGTCCGATAAAAGTGGGACCTCTTGAACATTGGCTGTCCAGGTATCCGTGAAAGTTTGATAGTGTTTACCTGTTAAAAGGTTTTAAGTTTGGATTCAGGATTCCTTTTCAGGGGCCCCAGGTTCCATTTATGTCCGGGAACCTTAGTTCAGTTAAAGGTCTGGGGAGGTAGCCAGGAGTAAGATTGCCAAGGAGTTGGCTGAGGGCAGGATTTTGGGCCCATTTCCCAATCCCCCTGTGCCTAACTTTAGGGTTTCGCCCTTGGGCATGGTGCCCAAAATGGTGCCTGGAGAATTTCGTTTGATTCACCATCTATCCTTCCCCAAAGGTAAGTCTGTTAATGATGGGATTCCTGAGCATTTATGCTTGGTTAGGTATACCAGCTTTGATCAGGCTGTAGCTGTGGTTCGACGCTGCGGTGAGGGGATAGAGTTGGCGAAATGCGATATTAAATCTGCATTTCACTTTTTACCTGTTCATTCGGTTGAATTTGAGCTCTTGGGATTTTCTTTTGGGGGACAGTTTTACATAGACAGAGCATTGCCAATGGGCTGCTCTGTATCGTGTGCAGCTTTTGAGTGTTTCAGCACATTCTTGAAGTTGGCTGTTAACAAAAAAGTGGGTTTGCAGGATGTTGTTCATTATTTGGATGACTATCTCTTTGTGGGTCCTGTGGGGACTGGGCATTGTGCACAGCTGTTGTCTGGCTTTATTGAGCTGGCTGTAGGACTTGGGGTTCCTTTGGCTCAGGAAAAAACGAAGGGTCCGGCCCAAAAACTTACTTTTTGGGGGATTGAGCTGGATACCTTGGCACAACTGTCCAGGATGCCTGACCAAAAATAGTAGATTTAAAGAACAGGATTCATTCCTTTCTTCTTAAATGGAAGGTGACTTTGATAGAGTTACAGCAGCTGGTTGGGCATCTTAACTTTGCTTGCAAAGTGGTTGCCCCAGGGCGAGCCTTTCTTTGTAGGTTATGTGAAGCTACGGCAGGCCTATGCTTGCCTCTACACAGAACACGGGTTACCAGCAAAATGAGGGAAGATTTGAGGGTTTGGCAAGAATTTTTGGAGTCTTTTAATGGGATTTCCTTTTGGAGAGATGACATGAGGCTTGAAGCTGAGCTCCAGGTCATGTCTGATGCTGCTGGGTTCTTAGGTTTTGGAGTTTATTTCCGTGGACATTGGTGCGCGAACAGTTGGCCAGACTCCTGAATTAAGGTAGCCGTGAGACGTTTCTCGAGTTCTTTCCCATTTCTTGTTACAGTTTGGCTGTGGGGGAACTATATGGCCAATCGCACAGTTCATTTTTGGTGCGATAACATGGCGGTAGTCCACGTCATTAATTCCCTTTCATCCAAATCTCAGTGGGTTATGAGGTTGGTGAGGGCCTTCATTCTGCGTTGTCTGCGGCTCAACATATTGTTTTTAGCCAAGCATGTGCCTGGGGTGAATAACGGGGTGGCTGACGCTCTCTCTCGTAAACAGATGGAGAAGTTTCGTGAGCTGGCCCCAGATGCCGATCGAGAGCCGGTGCCAATGCCCCAGGAGCTATGGCTGATTGGAGAGCCGAGGCCTGCAGAGCGATAGGTCTAGCTATTGCAACTAGCACCAGGAAGTCTTATGAACATGCTGTGCGGCAGTTTGAGGACTTTAGAGCTGAGGTATTTTGAGGCCACTCTGTTTCATGCAGCATCCTTGGTAGCCTTTTTTGGGGGGCTCTTAGAGTCAGTGAGCTAGTGGCAGAGTCCAGAAATGATGTTTCTGGCAAGGCTTTGTTGCTACAGGACCTGAGGTTAGTAGGGGAAAAGGCTGTCATTACTGTCCGTCACTCTAAGACGGACCAGTGTCAGAAAGGTACTGTGTTGGAGCTGGGCACCTGCTCTGAGCTTGAGTTGTGCCCCGTTTCCGCTTTGGCTGCTTATTTGGCAGTTCGGGGGCCCAAGGAGGAATTTTTGTTTTGTCACATTAATGGTAGCCTGTTGACAAAGCATTAGTTTTGGGCTGTGACTTCTCGGGCTTTAGCTAAGCTAGGGTTGTCTGGGGTGCGGTTTGGTACCCACTCCTTTAGAATTGGGGCAGCCTCTACAGCTGCTGCCCTGGGATATCCTTCCACTTCCATTCAGAGGCTCGGCCGTTGGCGCTCATCGGCCTATAAATCCTATGTTCGACCTTTGCTCAGTTCTTAGCTTCGTTTGTTTGGTTGAAATGTTGCTGGTTCCTCTTCTAGTTTGACTGGTTTTTATTTATTATTTTTAGATGCTGTTGTTCCTGGCCAGAAGAGCCGAGTTCTCATCTGTGGACACAGCTATGTGTTTTGGGCTGCACACCAGGCTCAGAGAACTTTGGTCGGGTCTCAGCCAATATGTTACTATTGAATGGTGAGGGCGCCGAGGTCTTCAATGGCCTGGCCTGCTGCCATTGTTATTCCATGGAAATGCGGGCCCTCCTCTGCAGGTTCTAATTGTTCACCTGGGAGGGAATGATCTCGGGCTAGTAAAAGGCAAGGCTTTGGTCTTGCAGGCCCGCGAGGATTTTCAGTACATTAGGGAGAGATGGCCTGGGACCAGCATAATTTGGTCAGCCATGATTCCCCGCCTGGTGTGGCACAGTGCTTTGGACCCTGCAGGTATTGAGCGGGCCCATTACAAAGCTAACAAGGAAATTAGGAAGGCGTTGGCAGGGGGGTTGGGCCACTATTTGCCCCATCCAAATATTTCTATGAAATTTCCAGACCTCTACAGAAGGGATGGGGTGCATCTCTCTGAAAAGGGTAATATGCTTTTCTTGAGAGATCTCCAGCAAGGGGTAGCCTTGGGCATCTTGGTGGGTGCTAAGCCCTAAGTAGAGACTTGGCCTTAGTAGTGGCAGGTTTTTACTAGGTTTATGGTGCTATGCGGCTAGGGGAGGACCATGAAGCATCCCCCTTTTGGGGAATTAGGGGTCTGGCAGAATCAACCTTTGGGTTTGATGACCTGGGGTAGGAGAATGCAGACCGTCCTGGAGGCTCGACTAGAGGGTGCCTTGCATTGAGATGTGCGTCTGGTGGTTGGGCCCTCTGGGGCGTGCCTTCTTGTTGGGCCAGCCTGATAGGAGCTGTGTCACACGGCTCTGGCTGGGGGCTGGGTCTCTTGCCTGTGAATGGCAGGGGAGCGGTCAGTTGAGACCCCTGGCCCTGACCAGGCCGCAGTTCTGGGTGCCCTTGCCATTGTTTCATTATGCTTAATAAAGTGGCCCATAGTTTCACCAACACTTTGAGTCCGACTCTTCATTCTGACTTGGGGAGCAATTCATCACTGGCAGCCGGCAGCTTCGCTGCTAAGCTGCTGGGTCGATCTTTGCTTCCCTAGAAGGGAAAGGAGGATTGACAGCCCATTTGGGTGTGTGATTAAGGGGGCAGGGCTTGGACGTTGCTAAGGCTGAACATCCACCTCCAGCTTCTGTCCCTCAGAGGAGATCGGCCCTCCCGCCCGCCCTGTTTGTTATGTAGGCAAGTGCTGGTCGCCTCATGTTTGGAGGGCTAAGTAGAGATTTTTTGCTCCCCAGCTGATTGGCCTTTTGCCGGGGTGTTTTTTCATCTACGCTGCATAGCAGTTCAGAAGATTGTGGATTTGGCTAGAGGGAAGTGCCGTTAAATAGGTTAGTCACTTTCATTTGGCAAATTTTTACTGGGTTTATGGTGCTATGCGGCTAGGGGAGGACCATGAAGCATCCCCCTTTTGGGGAATTAGGGGTCTGGCAGAATCAACCTTTGGGTTTGATGACCCGGGGTAGGAGAACGCAGACCGTCCTGGAGGCTCGACTAGAGTGCCATCCATTGAGACGTGTGTCTGGTGGTTGGGCCCTCTGGGGCGTGCCTTCTTGCTGGGCCAGCCTGGCGGGAGCTGTGTCACACGGCTCCGGCTGGGGGCTGGGTCTCTCGCCTGTGAATGGCAGGGGAGCGGTCTGTTGAGACCCCTGGCCCTGACCATTTCGCAGTTCTGGGTGCCCTTGCCATTGTTTCACTACGCTTAATAAAGTGGCCCATAGTTTCACCAACACTTTGAGTCCGATTCTTCATTCTGACTTGGGGGGCAATTACTTTGACAGACAGCAATGCACAGACTGTTCAGCCCAGATAGACACACCTTTGCGAAAGGTGCTCTGAAGCCTGGTTAGCAAAGGACGTGCTGCTAATGGAATGCACTTATTGCAACAGGAACTTTGCTGATCCAGAAAAATCCAATCCCTCCCAAGTTACGGGAATTCACATAGGAGGTTTAAACAGCCAAACTGCGAGGTGACAAAGCCATGTGCTGGTGCATTACAAGATCAAGGATATCCTCCTACCAGCATCACTCTTGTCCCAAAGGATCTGCTATGATAGCTGCATGTGGCTGTAATATCCACATGGATTGTTTCGGCGCAGGAGTGAATTGCAGAAGCCTTTCTGTAAACAGAAATGAATGTAACATATTTTGATTAACCAATGCCCAGTACTGGGGTAACCTCTGTGGGTCAGCTCCATCTGTTCTGGATAGAACATCCAAAATGACAAAAACTACGTCTTGCTTTTGTGACAAACTCCAGTTTAAGAAACAAATCTCTAAGTCTGCATATAAACCATGGTTTGTCTGCTTCTGGCCTCTCAACTGTAACAAGATCTCCTACCTATAATGGTATCTGGGATATATCACTGAGATCTGGCTGGAGGAGGAGTTGCCCTCTCCCAGTTATGCCCTGGGATACTCAGTGATTTCCCATAATTCTATACCCCATCCAGAACTCCACTGGTTTTGATAGTGTGTATCTACTACTAGGAGTGCAAGACGGGATTGGAATTCTGCTGGTGTACTGCTAGGCTTGCCAGTCCCAGGATATAGGAAACAAGGAGTGTAAGGGATTACCTCGTGAGAGCACAGTTAGCGGAACAGATATCGGGAATGAGAGAGGCAACCCCTGTAGGGCACTTTGAATGCGAAAGGTGTTCCATGTGCTCCAAGTCTTTGCAGCTTAGGGAGTTTGTGAGTTCCAATGAGGTTAGAATCAACTTGAAATCCTTTACGGCCTGTCAGAGTCGGGGGGGGGGGGTGTCGTGTACTGCTTGATCTGTGAATGCCAAAAAATTTATGTGGGGAGCACTATGAGACCCTTGAGAACCAGAATTTTGGAACATCAATCAAGGGTTCCTCTTGTGGGTCATTTTTCCCAGGTCCACCATAGAGCAGAGGACTTTAAATTTTTTACTATATACAAAGTATCAGACAAAGTGGATAGCAAGGCAGATTCTATTGTGGGAGGAATCTTTGTGGACTTTTAAATTAGGGGCTCTGGCACCCCAGGGTTTAAATTCTGGCTTAGATTTGGCTTGTTTTTTTGTAGGTGGAGTGCATTGGAGTATTGAGAGGTAATTTGGTGAACAGAATCTATTAGTATGCCTTATGTATATGACGTAATTTTTTAATGGAATTTTTTTTTGGAAAATTCAATTTTTGTAGTTTAAAGAAATAAAGTGCTATACAGATTGTGTGAGGTTTTAATTTCTAGGATTGATTTGGTGTGCATGCGATAATGTTTTTAAAGACTGGAATACTGAATGTTTAAGTAAATTAGAAGCGGTATGTACCAGTACGTTTCAGTCTGACAGGATCAAATGTTGGTCGCAGGGTCACAGCTGATACCAATTAAGTCTTTTTAGATTGTGTGTGTCCGGACATTCTTTCTGAGTGTTCTTGACGCCAGCATCTTTTGGCTTGACTCGATGTATAAACTGTGATTGTATCACAAGGTGAGTGTCTGTAGTTTTGTATTTTATCCAGGTAGCATTACATATGCAAGTATAAGATGCTATTGTGATTTCTGTGCTTCTTTATTTTGTAGTAACATAGTATCTACAATACGCATGCTCCTGAGGAAGCCATCTGAGAAACGGCTTTTTACCAGTGTGCCGTTGCACATTTTGGTTCGACAATTTGGGACTTTGGACATTTAGACAACGCACAGAGTCCACAAGATTTAATGCCATTTGGATCCACGTGAACAGTAGGAGCTGGAGCGGACACCCGCTATTGAATACATAAGTGTTCATGTTGATAGCTTTTTGTTACAAGTGCTTGTTCTCGAGTTGGCTTTTTTGTGCATGGTTCACATAATATAAATGTTACTTTAAAGGTATTTTGGTAGTTACATACAATTGTTCTAGTAAGCTTTTGCAGTTACAGGCTGTGGGCTTTGGCTTTTTGTTTCTGTGATTTCACACGGTCCCCTTGTTTGGCTTGAGTCCCCAGATCCTGGCAGGAGATCCCCCAGTTCTGGAGGCTCCTTCCCACCACTATCCAGCTGGCTGATGGGGGGAAGCCCCACCCCAACAGCCACAATGTGCCTTTCCACCTCAGAAGACTTAGAAGCTTGGAAGCTTAGAAGAAGCTTGGAAACTTGGAAGGTGTGTGTGCCTTTAAATCTCAGTAGAAGCAAAGCTGAATGGGTGCAGGGCAAGCTGGCAGAGCCACATGGCTGTTCCCAGTGAGTGTGAAAAGCTGTGGGGGGAAAAGAGAAGCCAGAACAGTCTGTCCATTTGTTTTACAATTCTTTCAGAAGTCATTTGCACAGTAAAATAGATAGTAAAGATTAAACTAGAACTTTTTGTTTTTGTATAAGTCTGAAGAAGTTGGTGGAAATACAGCAGATGGTTACATTCAGCAACACCCATGAGTAAATTGCCCCAGTGAGATCACAAATGCGTGTGCTTGCAATTTTTGTTTATTTTGACTGCTCTATGTGTGTGAGAGAGAGGGGGGGAGGGAGAGAGGGAAGGGGGAGAGAGAGAGAGAGAGAGTCTTCTGGGTGCACCCTCAAAGTCCCCAGGTGTTTTCTGAATTGGGCCTGTAAGCCCTATGTACTGCCTACTCTGCTGGCCAACTGTCTCTCTGCCTGAGTTCAGCATGGTGTTAAAGACTCCTGGGCTGGTTGTTTTCAAGGACTTCGACAGTCGTGCTTTGACTACCTTGTCAGGAATGGCTCAGGATTTCATGGCCTCCTTGACAACCATGGGCCTATCTCAGCTAATAACAGGCTCCACGTGCTTTGCAGGTCACACTTTTGATATGGTGCTCTGCTATGGTAGGAAGAAGGTGATCTGAAGATAGGGAATGATCATGGACAAATTACTACCTGCTGGTGCTGAGACTTACAGGGGTATCAAGATACCAAAACTCCGTAGGGCTGGGGCACTGATTCAGATGATCTGCCACCATACCTTGATGGATCCAACTGGCCTAGAGGAAAAATTCCAGCAAGGCTCCAGGCATCATAGGAGGAGAGAGGCTTCCTAGTGTACTCATACCTCTGCTTTGGGACCAGGATCAGGACACCTGGTTAGATTACTGCAATGCGCTCTGTGAGGATGCCGTTGAAGACTATTCAGAAGTTACAGTTGTTACAGCATGCTGCATCCAGAATAATGACTGGAGTAGGTTGCAGGGACCTTATCTAGGGTTTTGTTGTTCAGTCGCACAGTTGAGTCTGACTCTTTGTGACGCCATGGACAAAGTCATGCCAGGCCCTCCTGTCTTCCACCATCCTCCGAAGTCTGCTCAAATTTGTGCTAGTTACATCAGTAACACTGTCCAGCCATCTCATCTTTTGCCGTCCCCTTCTTCTTTTGCCTTCTGTCTTCCCCAGCATCAAGGTCTTCTCCAGTGAGTGCTCCCTTCTCATTTGGTGGCCAAAGTATTTGAGCTTCAGCATCTGACCTTCCAGGGAACAGTCTGGGTTGATTTCCCTTAGGACTGACTGATTTGATCTTCTTGCAGTCCAAGGGACTCTCAAGAGTCTTCTCCGGCACCACAGCTTGAAAGCATCTATTCTTCTGAGCTTGGTCTTCCTTATGGTCCAACTCTCAGCCATACATTACTACTGGGAACACCATCGCTTTGGCTATATGGACTTTTGTTGGCAGGGTGATGTCTCTACTTTTTATTATACTGCCTAGGTTCACCATAGTTGCCCTCCCAAGGAGCAAACGTCTTTTAATTTCATGGTTACAGTCACCATCTGCAGTGATCTTGGATCCCAGAAATGTAAAGTCTGTCACTGCTTCCATGTTTTCCCCTTCCATTTGCCATGATGGGGCTGGATGCCATGATCTTAGTTTTTTTGATGTTGAGTTTCAAGCCTACTTGTGTGCTCTCCTCGTTCACCCTCAGCAAGGGGTTCTTTAGGTCCTCCTCACTTTCTGCCATTAGAGTGGTGTCGTCTGCATATCTGAGGTTGTTGATGTTTTTCCCAGCAATCTTAATTCCTGCCAGCATTTCGCATGATGTACTCTGCATATAAATTAAATAAGCAGGGTGACAATATACATCCTTGTCGAACTCTTTTTCCCAGGGCTCTTTTTCTAGTAGGAGCTCTTCTGCATATTAGGCCATGCCCCCTAATGTAGCCAATCATCCTGGAGCTTACAGTCGGCCCTGTACGAAGAGGCCTTTACGTTCTTGGAGAATTGGCTACATCAGGGGGGCATGGCCTAATATGCAGAGGAGCTCCTGCTAGAAAAAGAGCCCTGCTTTTTCCTATTCTAAACCAATCAGTTGCTCCATTTCCCGTTCTGACAGTTGCTTCTTGACCCTTATATAGGTTTCTCAGGAGACATGTGAGGTAGGCTGGTATTCCCATCTTTTTAAGGACTTGCCACAGTTTGTTGTGATCCACACAATCAAAGGCTTTAGCATAGTTAATGAAGCAGAAATAGACGTTTTTCTGATACTCCCCGGCTTTCTCATAATCCAGCAAATGTTGGCAATTTGATCTCCAGTTCCTCTACCTCTTTGAAGTCCAGCTTGAACTTCTGGTAGTTCCCAATCTACATACTGCTGAAGCCAAACTTTTAGGATCTTTAACATGACCTTGCTGGCATGTGAAATGAGTGCAATGGTGCGACAGTTTGAACATTCCTTGGCATTACCCTTCTTTGGGATTGGAATATAAACTGACCTTTTCCAATCCTGTGGCCACTGGTGCATTTTCCAAATTTGCTGACCTAATGTGTGCATCACTTTAACAGCATCATCTTTCAGTACTTTGAATAGCTCAACTGGGTTACTGTCATCTCTGCTCGCTTTGTTGCTAGTAATTCTTTCTAAGGCCCATTTGACTTTGCACTCCAGAATGTCTTGCTCGATGTCTGGAGATCTCCCAGAATTACAACTGGTTTCCAAGTTATAGAGATCAGTTCCCGTGGTGAAAATGCCCACTTTAGAAGGTAGACTATAAACAGGTGGCCAAACTGTGGTTCAGGAGCCACATGTGGTTCTTTCACACACATTGTGTGGCTCTCAAAGCCCCCCACCACCCCATCGGCCAGCTTGGAGAAGTAATTTGTCTCTTTAAATCACTTCCCCAAGCCAGCTGGCAGCTTGGAGAACACATTTAAAGTTGCTTTCTTTCACCTCTCCCTCCCAAATCTATTTTCCTTCCTTCCAGCTCTCACGTCTTGCAGCTTTCATAAATCTGACATTTATTTTATGTGGCTCTTGCATTAAGCAAGTCTGGCCACGCCTAACATAGACACTATTTCTCAAAATGGTTAAGAACTTAACGTTGTGCACATCTGAGTCGCTTCAGTGCTCTTTTCATCTAGAGCTGCTTGCGTACAGTTTTAGTTCCAGCTGTCTGCTTATGGTACGCTCAGCTATGGATTCTTCTGATCCAGCTGGACCATGTTGCTAGTTGCCAGATTCAGGGACATCCCTTTTGTTAAAAGGATCTGACTTAATATCCACTGCAGCCATCGTTGTCAGGCATTGTGGATGTCTGATTAATAAAATATCCAGTGTGACAGTAAGGCTAACAGATAAAGATAGCCAATCTGCTTTCTGGAGAAAAGTTAAAGCTTCTTTTATGTTATAATTCCCATCCTTTAAAACAACGGTGGCCAAACTGGCACAGGAGCCACACGTGACTCTTTCACACATATTCTGTGGCTCCTGAAGCCCCATCACCCCATCAGTCAGCTTGGAGCAGACATATGTCTCTTTAAATCACTTTCCAAGCCAAGCCAGATGGTGGCTCTGGCAATGCATTTAAATTTAAAGTTGCTTTCTTTCCACCTCTCCATCTCCACCCATCTATTTGCCTTCCTGCCTGCCTGCTCTCAAACATCTGACATTCATGTCTTGCGGTTCTCAAGCATCTGACATTTATTCTATGTGGCTCTCACGTTAAGCAAGTTTAGCCACCCTTGATCTACAGCATTCTACCCCACTGAGGTCCCTCCCCAACCCATACCCTGCCCTCCTCAGGCTCCAGTCCCCAAAATCTCAAGGAATTTCCCAACCCAGACCTGGTAATCTTACATACCACTCCAGTCTTGTTTCATTTGCACTGGCTTCCAAATCGGTTCTGGACCCCATTCAAAGTGCTGGTATTGATCTTTCTATGGCTTTCGGATGGTACATCTTAAAGACCACTTTCTCCCATATTAATTTATTTATAAAAGTTATACTCTGCCTTTCTGTTGTCATCAAGGCCACCAAGGGGCTAATAAATTAAAACATGCACAATAAAATCACACGTTAAAAGCCATTAAAACCAACAAAAACATTAAAACAACTAAAACCAGAGCTAAAATGCATACAAAACCGGAAAAGCAACAACTAAAACATTGGGCAGGGAAGAAGAATCATGAAATGAAGGGGGGGGGGGGAAGTCTTCACTTGCTGGTGAAAATGGGGGCAGTCAAGTCTCTCTGAGGAGTGAGTTTCACTGCCACCGCCAAGAAGGCCCTCTTCTGGGCTGCCACCAGCCTAATCTCAAAAGGTGGAGCACCCAAGGCAAAGCTTCAAATATGCTTAGAGCAAACAGGTAGGTTCATAAAGGAGTAGGTGGTCCTTCAGGTATGCGCATCCCAAACTACATAGGGTTTTAAAAGTCAACCCCAACAGCTTGAATTATGCTCAGAAACAGATTGAGAGCCAGTGTAGTAAAGATGCTAGCCTCCAGATAGGAAATAAATATACAATCACTTATGCCAGTATTTTAAGAAAGGTCCATAGCAGTCTACAATTCAGCAAACTCTGCCTGTGCCTGTTTGCTCCTAAGGCTTATGCCAAAAAGTCTTATTCAAACTGTATTCCAAATTTTGAATAAATTTCAAAAAGAGCTCCGTGCAGAAGACATTCCGTCAATGATTCATAAAGTAAGATGCTTGTGCAAAATCTTTCAAATCAGATCGGACTCCTTACCACCACTTCTAACGGAGTCCCACCGACCCGGAAATCACTCGTTTCCGATTCCTTTTTTGGAGGGGGGGACTGACTAGTCATCATCTTCCCGATTACATTTTGTTCTACTTCCAAATAAAAACCATTCTCACAGGCACTATGTCAAACAACAGAGCATCTCCAAATCTCCACCCCCAAATTTCCATGAATTTTCCAACCTAGAGCTGACAACCCTATCCCCACTAGTGGCAGAGGGGACCTGGCAACCTCACACTGAGTGTAGATGGGCAAGACTGGAGTGATATGGCCCCTACAACACACTCCAGTCAACACCCTGGCTGCTGCATTCTGAACCAACTGAAGGTTCTAAATGCTTCTCAAGGGCAACCCCATGTAGAGTGCATTGCAATAACCTAATCTTTTGCTTATTTTTCTCCCCGCCCCCCCCCCCCCACCACCACTGTTCCACTGACGCACAGAGCACAATTTCTGGGGGGCATAGAAGACTGAAGGTGAGAAGGAAAAGCAAGGAATTGCCTTCTTCTAGCACAACCTCACTCATGCTGCTTAGGATCCAAATCCAAAATTAGATCTTACAGAGCAGATCCAGAGCACTATAGCAACCTTTAAATCTACCGTGCTTTCAAAACACTGTAACCTTTTTGCACAGAAATGTAATAAATTAGCTTACATATTACAGGATGTATAGTGTATATCCTGCTTTTCTTAGCTGTATTTTTGAAACAGGGTAGAAGGTCAGTAATTTTAGAATGGCTGGGATGAGGAACTGAGTCTTAAGGTTCACCTTCTGATGCAAATGAGGGAATCCTTTTATGTGTTATGAAATCAACACAAACCCGCCCCCTCCCACCCGATCATCATGTTTGGAGATCCAACATTCCGGCCTTCCTTGCAGGCTCAAGAACTGAGAGAAGCTGTGGCCAGTTTTCCCATTCTCTTCACTAAGTTAATGTATGTTGTCAAGTCACACTTAATCCATGGGGTTTTCAAGCCAGGGGTGGTTTGTCATTGCCTTCCTATGCAAAGCAACCTCAGTCTTCCTTGGTGGTCTCCTATCCAAGTACTGACCAGTGTTCCCTCTAAGCTGAGTTAGCGTAAGTTTAGGTTTTTAGACTCCAGCTCACATATCTTTGTCTTAGCTCAGGAAGGATGGCCCCAGACCACAATAATTTTTGTAGTAGCTCACAATTTTAATGTCAGTAGCTCACACCTTTAATGCCAGTAGCTCTCAAAGTAGAATTTTTGCTCACAAGACTCTGCAGCTTAGAGGAAACATTGGTGCTGACCTGCTTAGCTTCTGAGATTTGATAATATTGGGTCAGCCTGGGATAAGCAAGAGCGTCTTGCAAACTTATTAGTACGGTTACCATTATGTCTGTAACAAGCTTTGAAACAGAGTTTGGATTCAGAATAATATGACTTGTAAATGAACGAATGGGCATCAGTACTATTCACATGCAGAATCAGGCTCCAGCATGCTCCAGTGATTGCTTCCAAGCCACCAACATCCGCCACAAGTCCTTCTCTGCATTCTAAAAACAAAGGCCTCGTTTAAATACGATGCTGTTAAGATTACCAGTTGCAACAATCTTTCGTGTAACCACCATTTTATTAAAACAAAGCTCTAAGCTGTCCACTGTGCAACTTTTGCTCACCAGAGAACCATGGCTGGGCAGGCATTAGATATACAGCTACACTGTAAAGAAGCAGTTTGAGTTAGTTGAGACACGGGGCATGTGCAAGATCATGCACACAAATGCTTTTCACCTGTAAGCATTTCATTCCAAGTAGGTCTTACTAAACCAAGACAAGTGGGGGATGAGGGAGAATTCACAGCAACTGCAGATTTCAGAAGTCCAATGTTTTCCCACCACCATTTGTGCCATGTACCCCTGTATATCAAGGACAGAGCACATACTAAAAAAAACTGAGTTGTAAACCAGGAAATCCCTAGTTCAAGTCTTACTTTTTGAGAGATGCCCAGGCCCAACAGTACAACACATACTTTGTACATTGAAGGTCCTATAATCAATCCATGACATTGCCAGTTAACTGACCAAGCAGCTGGTAATGGGAAAACTCTCTCCTACCCAAGACCATGGAGAGCTCCTACCATGACACCCTTTTAGTGCTACATTCAGCACTGCGTGTTCCCATATTGTCCAGCTTGCCAGTTAAGATCTGCTTCGCAAGCCCTGTTTCTGTGTTTCTGTGTTGAGTTGGGGCTTTTTTAATGTTGGATTTCAAATAATGTCATGTAACATTTTGCTTTCGTTATTTTCATTTTGGAAGCCACCTTGACCAGATCCCTGAAGAAAGAACATAAAAATGTTCTTAATTAATCAATTAGAATGGATTTGAAATACAGCTTCCATACAGTGCTTGATACAGGATTTTTTTCCACCTTAAGAAAAAAACCCTTTAGCAATGCCTACCCCAGGTCAAGATCCTAAAGTACATTTCCTTGGAAGTAAACAACGTTCAGTAAAGCTACACTGTAAAGAAGCAGAAATAATGTGTTGGTGGAGATCTCCAAATAAGCCACTTGGGTTGGGTCCAGACGGCTGGCTTGGGGTGGCAGCGTCCTATCCCGGAAGTGAGCCAGCATTTAGAGTAGTGCCCTGGGGCATTCAGACAATGCGCAGCCCACCACTGAATAGGGACAGGCCACAGGTGGCCCAGAGGAGTGTTCACAGCGCTCATGTGCCTTACCACCACTCCCTGAGTGCTTCCTGGCCATTCAGATGGAACGAAGTGCCTCAACAGTTTGCTACCACTTTGTATGTGGTAACTTTTTGAGGCAGTGGAAAGACAGCTAAGGATGTGGTGAGGGTGGGAGCGGGACAAGAGCCACATGTGCGTATCTGGACGCGCTTTTTGGGGGGGGGCTGGTCGTGGGACGTCCCATACTGCTCATCTGGACCCAGCCTTTCAAAGCAAGCCTCTTCGCTTATTATAATTTATTTAGAAAAAACAGGGATCTGTAATCTTTACATTTCTAGCAGCTGGAGAGGGAGCTGAATTGAGAATTGGCTCCACACCTATGGAACCAGCTCCCGGAAGAAACGCGGGCCCTGCGGGACTTTGAACAGTTCCGCAGGGCCTGCAAGACCATCCTTTTTAGGATGGCCTACATCGATTAAAGAGAGAGACTGCTAAGGAAAATAAAAACTTACCATCGGTTTAATAGCACCAGGATGTCAATTTTATTAATTTTACTAATTTTATTAACTTTAGAATTTTAATTAATTTGTTAAATTAGTTATTGCTTCGAACATTATTGTACTCAATGTATTAATTTAATGTTGTTAGCCGCCCTGAGCCTGCTTCGGCGGGGAGGGCGGGATACAAATAAAATGATTGATGAATGAATGAATGAGATAAGAATGCTGAGGAATATATGGAGGGCAAAAAGCACCGGGGGGGGGGGGGAGCAAGCAGGAAAAGATTTTAAACCTACAAGCACCAATCCCAGTCACTTCCCTATATTTAAAGAAAATTAAGGAGACAGGGTGTCATGTCACAGATCTCCATCTCTTCTAGTTGCACTATTACCATCGGAGGGGTGGCCTTCCTCACAAGTCTAACATTTATTTATTTCATTTATATCCCACTTTTCTCCCCAATGGGGACCAAAGGTGGATTACAGTTTTCTCCTCAGCCCCATTTTATTCTCACAACAATCCTGTGAGGTAAATTCGGCTGAGGGTGTGTGATAGCCTAAGATCATCCTACAAGCTTCCATGGCAGTGTGGAGATTTGAACCTGTGTCTCCCAGAACCCTGTCCAAAACTCTAACAACTGCACAGACTCTACTTTGGAATCCCCAACATACAAAAGTGAGAGAGAGAGTAAGATCTGCTAAGTATTTATTTCATTTTATTACTAGTCAAAGTTACTACTCATAATGGTATTTCTAATCATAATAGCTGCACTACAAAATAATAATTAAAAATGTGAACACCAGCTGAAGTGAAAATGCATACTTTTAAGTTTCTTCCACCACTATTTCACAATTAATTAATACAAAAGAACCAGCTAGACCCCCCCCACCAACCCCCCCCCCAGAGTAGAAAATTAAGCAAGCAGAAAGCAATAAAATGTAAAGGGACAGTAGCCCTAGGGAACCTCAATGGCATTTTTGACTATCTACCTGGAACAGTCTGACTCAACAGTTGCATTTGATGCTTTAACAAATCACAACCCAAGTCTGAAAAAAAGACAGAGAAGCAACACAGAAAACACTTCAGTGCAACAGACTGATTACAACTTTGTTTGTATTGTTTGATTGCAACTTTGCTTGGATTGTCCCTTAAGGCTGCTTCCACGCAGAGGTTATTTTGCAGCAGTCTTGTGATGTCACCCCCTAATTGTCCATTTTCTGCACAGCCTCCCCCCCCCCCAGCTTTGTTCTGATCTTTCCCAAACCTGTTTTGAGACGATCTTTTAAAAAAGATCTTGGCCAAAGTATATTTGTTCACTGTGTGGATGGGAAGGTGAGCATTTTACTTGCATTGACACTCTTTTCCTTGCTCCAGCCTTTCACAGCCATAGACTTTATCAGGCCTTTAAAAAATCAGTAATTGACATTATAATGATCTATCTTCTTATTACTCTGGATTCCCAACTTTTGTTTTTTAAAAGGAAGTTATTTGCCCTTTTAACCGTAGAGATACACCTTTTCCCTTTTTCTGCACAGTGATAAAGGCTACAGACATGAAAGCTAGGGATTTCAGAGGATCATTCAGAGTGATTATGGCACTAGAAAACCATTGCACAGTATTATTGCACAGTAGCAATTGTTACGAATTTTAAAAAGCCCTCCAAGTGGCACGGGCAGGGAGAGAACATGATGACCAAAGGAGAAAAGTGGCCACAACTCCCATGTTTCAACAGTGAATGCCCCTGCATTTGCAGCAATGACAACAGAGAAACTGAGAACTCACCATGTGAATGCAGCCTAAAACTAACTGGGCAAACAGTTATGGACTAAATAGCTAGTACGGAACTACCCCTTATAAGAGCTGCCAATACTGCAGTAGATGGATGAATATTTGGACTTAGTATGTAAGGGTATTTCATATGTTCTGTGTCCTCCCCAAATCATCCCCAGCTGTTTCCCCTTCCCCCTCAGGGTTTCATACATATGGAAATCTAACCCTGCCCATAGCCACAAAACTTATGAAATGAAGCAAGTTAAAAAGGAAGGGTAAACATCTCCTTCCTCCCCCTTCCACTCCTCAACCACAAACTCCCCTCCTAAGGCCAGCTTTTCTAGAAAAAGTTGCTGAGTTTTTGTTATATTCATTGGGCTTAATGAGTAATCGGTCCTTTAAGCTGTATGTAGGACTGATGCTTGTGGGCATTTCTCTCCTAGTACACAAGGGCACATATTAAAACCCAAACAGATGTGTCTTTTAGGAAAGAAAACAGCCTTGAAAGAGCGTGCTTGGAAACACAGAACAGACGTTAACATAGAGATTTAAACACAATTTCATATTCATGTTAAAAAAAATCGAAACACAATGATCTGGTCATACAAAAGACCATCTGAGGCAGCCCTATGATTTAAGGTGGGGTTCCTAGGGCCTCAGAGTCCTACAAGTCTTTACCAAGTCCAAGCCTTGTGCCGGACACTCACTGTGGCCCAGGTATATGTCATGCAAACCACTGCCCCTCCCTCTGCAATACAAACGTCATTAGGTAGCAAATCCTTTTCAGACTCTCAGAACAAGAGCAGTCAAAAAGGTCCTGCGGGGACAGGGTGTGATAGTGAAGAGGCCCTCGCTGCTGTGTGCTCCCCGTGTACTGGAAAAGAATTGGCCTTCCTGCACATTCTACAACCAGCCAGCCGGCAAATTCCTGCTCCGAGAAATCCTTGCGCCAAACTGCCCTCTCCCTGCCCCCAAAGCGCCACTTCAGCTGCAGCAAAACTATCAATGGTCAGCCCCCAGGAATACCACTGCAGTCACTGAGCATAACCAAAGCTTAACTTAGCCCCCCCCCCCCCCCCCGCAACACCTTCCTGCTATGTAAGAAGGGAGAGATCTAATCATAATGACAAAGGAGGCAGCCGGGGTGCAGGAAAACCAGCCCGCAATTTGCCCATGGTGGTGGTGCAAGGTAACAACTTCACTCGACGGAACAAGCAATTAGCTAAAGGACCCAGCGAGGGCAAGGAGCAAAGCTGCCTGCTGCTGGGGGCTCCTATCACAGCAGTGCTCCGGGAAGCTGCAACTGCCACAAGGCTCCAGCAACCGCACTCAGATCACCAAGTCCTTACCTCTGTGTTTTGCTACCCTGAGCCAGTTCCACCCTGCTCTGCCGATGCTTTCAATCATAACCCACAGTCCGATTGATCAGGGCACGCTGTACTTTAATAGTTAATCTGGCCCAGTCTCCAGTCAGTCCTAGGTGCTTATTAACAGGACATTGCTGCCCCCTAACTTTATGTCCTGCACCAGCACCCCTCCAGTCAGCCTGCCCTTATTGGAATAGCTTTTCTGCTAAACCGACTCTTTAGTGAATCCATTGCTTGAATCTTGGGAGGACGGCCACCTTATCAGCAGAGTCCTGAGAGACTTTTCTTAGTTGAAGAGGGCAACAACCCTAGGGCAACCAGGTGGGCTCTACCAATTGGGGAGGGACGGTGGCTCAGTGGTAGAGCATCTGCTTGGGAAGCAGAAGGTCCCAGGTTCAATCCCCGGCATCTCCAAAAAAGGGTCCAGGCAAATAGGTGTGAAAAACCTCAGCTTGAGACCCTGGAGAGCAGGGGAGAGACAGTGGCTCAGTGGTAGAGCATCTGCTTGGGAAGCAGAAGGTCCCAGGTTCAATCCCTGGCATCTCCAAAAAAGGGTCCAGGCAAATTGGTGTGAAAAACCTCAGCTTGAGACCCTGGAGAGCAGGGGAGGGACGGTGGCTCAGTGGTAGAGCATCTGCTTGGGAAGCAGAAGGTCCCAGGTTCAATCCCTGGCATCTCCAAAAAGGGTCCAGGCAAATAGGTGTGAAAAAACTCAGCTTGACTCCCTGGAAAGCTGCTTCCAATCAGGGGAGGGATGGTGGCTCAGTGGCAGAGCATCTGCTTGGCAAGCAGAAGGTCCCAGGTTCAATCCCTGGCATCTCCAAAAAAGGGTCCAGGCAAATAGGTGTGAAAAACCTCAGCTTGAGACCCTGGAGAGCAGGGGAGAGACAGTGGCTCAGTGGTAGAGCATCTGCTTGGGAAGCAGAAGGTCCCAGGTTCAATCCCCGGCATCTCCAAAAAAGGGTCCAGGCAAATAGGTGTGAAAATCCTCAGCTTGAGACCCTGGAGAGCAGGGGAGAGACGGTGGCTCAGTGGTAGAGCATCTGCTTGGGAAGCAGAAGGTCCCAGGTTCAATCCCTGGCATCTCCAAAAAAGGGTCCAGGCAAATTGGTGTGAAAAACCTCAGCTTGAGACCCTGGAGAGCAGGGGAGGGACGGTGGCTCAGTGGTAGAGCATCTGCTTGGGAAGCAGAAGGTCCCAGGTTCAATCCCTGGCATCTCCAAAAAGGGTCCAGGCAAATAGGTGTGAAAAACCTCAGCTTGACTCCCTGGAAAGCTGCTTCCAATCAGGGGAGGGATGGTGGCTCAGTGGCAGAGCATCTGCTTGGCAAGCAGAAGGTCCCAGGTTCAATCCCTGGCATCTCCAAAAAAGGGTCCAGGCAAATAGGTGTGAAAAACCTCAGCTTGAGACCCTGGAGAGCAGGGGAGAGACAGTGGCTCAGTGGTAGAGCATCTGCTTGGGAAGCAGAAGGTCCCAGGTTCAATCCCCGGCATCTCCAAAAAAGGGTCCAGGCAAATAGGTGTGAAAAACCTCAGCTTGAGACCCTGGAGAGCCACTGCCAGTCTGAGTAGACAATACTGACTTTGATGGACCAAGGCAGCTTCTGATTCAGTATAAGGCAGCTTCATATGTTCAATTCTACATACACTTACTCAGGGCTTTTTTGGTAGAAAAAGCCCAGCAGGTACTCATTTGCATTTTAGGCTACACACCCCGTCATCACTGGAAGTTACATCACCTGTTCAGTAGGTTACTTTCCGCGTATTGACACAGAACAGTGCAGCGCTGTCAGCTGTGTTTCATGGATGTATATTCTCACACAGCCCGATGAGAGGCCTTGTTTCATCCCCCCCACCCCCACCCCCAGGACGGTGGCTCAGTGGTAGAGCATCTGCTTGGGAAGCAAAAGGTCCCAGGTTCAATCCCCGACATCTCCAAAAAAAGGGTCCAGGCAAATAGGTGTGAAAAACCTCAGCTTGACTCCCTGGAAAGCTGTTTCCAATCAGGGGAGGGATGGTGGCTCAGTGGCAGGGCATCTGCTTGGGAAGCAGAAAGTCCCAGGTTCGATCCCCGGCATTTCCAAAAAAAGGGTCCAGGCAAATAGGTGTGAAAAACCTCAGCTTGAGACCCTGGAGAGCCGCTGCCAGTCTGAGAAGACAATACTGACTTTGATTCAGTATAAGGCAGCTTCATATGTTCATATGTTCAAATCTCTCTTCAACCACAGTGCTTGCTAGGTGACCTTAAGCCAGTCTTATAGGCTGCTAACAGGTAGCCAGGTCAGGGCAGCATCAAGCCAACCAGGAAGTGAGCCAGCTGGAAAAGGAGCACCTGGGAGCATCCCAATAGCCCATGGAAAAAGGACGAGCTGCGGGCATCCCAGGGAGCATCTGGAGCACTCACTCCCAGTTTGGTGAGAGCCAGTTTGGTGTAGTGGTTAAGTGCGTGGACTCTTTATCTGGGAGAAAAGGGTTTCATTCCCCACTCCTCCACTTGCACCTGCTGGCATGGCCTTGGGTCAGCCATAGCTCTGGCAGAGGTTGTCCTCGAAAGGGCAGCTGCTGTGAGAGCCCTCTCCAGCCCCACCCACCTCACAGGGTGTCTGTTGTGAGGGAAGGAGATAAAGGCGACTGTAAGCTGCTCTGAGTCTCTGATTCAGAGAGAAGGGCAGGGTATAAATCTACAATTCTTCTTCTTCCCCCCCTTCCGCAGCTCCCTGGGCAATCTCCAGGCACTTCCCAGCTGTCCAGATGGCCATGGAGGTGCTTCAGATGTGCCCCAGTGGCTCTCGGTAAGTCAGGGACAGCTTGAGGGCAGGTGAGGATGGGGACGGCAGGCAGATATCCATGTGTAGACATGCTTTTTAGATCTGCCTGCCTGCCATCCCCAGGGTGGCTTTAAATGCCTGTCTGTAAGCAGCTATAGATTCTCGGCCTAAACTACTTCGATGGTGTGGTCTCATTTGGAATACTGTGTACAATTCTGGCCACCGCACCTCAAAAAAAAGGATATTATAGCATTGGAAAAAGTGCAGAAAAGGGCAACTAGAATGATTAAAGGGTTGGAACACTTTCCCTATGAAGAAAGGTTAAAACACTTGGGGCTCTTTAGCTTGGAGAAACGTCGACTGAGGGGTGATATGAAAGAGGTTTACAAGATTATGCATGGGATAGAGAAGGTAGAGAAAGAAGTACTTTTCTCCCCTTCTCACAATACGAGAACTTGTGGGCATTCAATGAAATTGCTGAGCAGTCAGGTTAGAATGGATAAAAGGACGTACTTCTTCACCCAAAGGGTGATTCACTGCCACAGGAGGTGGTGGCGGCTGCAAGCATAGACAGCTTCAAGAGGGGAATGGATAATCATATGGAGCAGAGGTCCATAAGTGGCTATTAACCACAGGTTATTGTTGGAACTCTCTGGGGCAGTGATGCTCTGTATTCTGGTGCTTGGGGGGGGTACAGTGAAAGGGCTTCTAGCCCCACTGGTGGACCTCTTGATGACACTTGGGTTTGGGGTTTTTTGGCCACTGTGTGACACAGAGTGCTGGACTGGATGGGCCATTGGCCTGATCCAACATGGCTTCTCTTATTTTCTTATATACTTCACAGGTTTGCTGTAAAAATAAAATGGATAATTCAAAGTAGTTTGGCCTGGAGGAGGGAGAAATACACATATGACAAATGCAAAATTCAGCCATGCTGGGCAAACTCTGGTGATGCAATATCAACAGTATGAGCATAATTTTCAGAAAGGAAGTTAGTGCAGCCAGGCTACATTAGGAATAGTTTCCCACTAACACCATACATCTTAAAAATCATTCCTAATCATTAGAATATGCCTTTGCTTAGTTTTTAAAATCACAAAATCCCACAAGCCTGCAGGACACATATGAACATATGAAGCTGCCTTATACTGAATCAAAGTCAGTATTGTCTTCTCAGACTGGCAGTGGCTCTCCAGGGTCTCAAGCTGAGGTTTTTCACACCTATTTGCCTGGACTCTTTTTTGGAGATGCCAGGGATTGAACCTGGGACCTTCTCCTTCCCAAGCAGATGCTCTACCACTGAGCCACCGTCCCTTACACAGGTTTGCGCTAGTCATCACTGACCCTAGCCAACAGTGAATGTAATTCTCATGCAACCTATACAGTACTCATTATTGCAATAACTGCCTAAGGTGGAAGAGAGGAATTACATTTTTTCCAGCAACCAAGTTGGCATCTAAGTGCCAGGAAAGTGTGATTCCACCACGAGAGGGGTGTTAGCTATAGTCTTTTTTTAATACCCTATAACCACGGCCTAGTCATTGTTCTGAACAATCCACATTTTGCATTTCTCATAATTCCACAACTATGATGCAGTATAAATGTAGGATTTGGTGTCCAATACAAAAGCCTCTATCCCAAGAACATCATCCCCCCCTCCCAATTTTGTTTCCACTGGCATGTTTCTAGTTAGGGTTGCCAAGTCCAATTCAAGAAATATCTGGGGACTTTGGGGGTGGAGCCAGGAGACATTGGGGTGGAGCCAAGATCAAGGCTGTGACAAGCATAATTGAACTCCAAAGGGAGTTCTGGCCATCACATTTAAAGGGACGGTACACCTTTTCAATGCCTTCCTTCCATACGAAATAATGGATAGGAGCACCTTCTTTTGGGGCCCACAGAATTGGACCCCCTGATCCAATTTTTTTGAAACTTGGGGGGTATTTTGGGGAGAGGCACTAGATGCTATACGGAAAATTCGGTGTCTCTACCCCAAAAAACATTCCCCCCAGAGCCCCCAATAACCACGGATCAATTCTCCATGATTTTCTATGGGAATAAATCTCCATAGGGAATCATGAGTTCCCAGAAGACATTTCCCTCCCCTCCCCCTGCTTTCTGACAACCCTGAAGCGGGGGGAGGAACTCCAAACCGGGGGGATCCCCTGCCCCCACCTGGGGATTGGGAACCCTATTTCTAGTCCTTGAGACTGCAAAAATAGGCTCAGAAATGTGTTGGCAGTGCCTGATGAAATCTCAGCAAATGAAGGCCCAACATAGAAGTACGGTAGCTTCGTTTCTCTCAAAACCTGGGTGCCAAGTGACTGCATCTACATGCTTCCTCCTTAAGCAAGTTTCCTAGATGTTAACTATCACTAAGGCTAGCCATTTCCCTTGCTTAACCAGGACCTGAAGTTGATTGGGGATTAAAAGGGAACCTAGGGAGCCTTAACCATTATTAAGGTCACTGCTGACATATCTCAAAGCGGAGAGAGGAATTAACTTTAGGAAGCTAGCCGTTCTTTGCTGTCTCTAAACTGCAGTAAAGACTGAGTTAGCTATCCATCCTCGCAACCCGGAATGCAGAGGCTGCCGAGTTTCAGTTGGTCAAAAGTGCCCTCCGTAACTCTTATTTTCTTCCATATAAGCAGCAGACAACATTAAATTGTGTGAAATAAGCACATTTACTTTATTTTTTATAACTCATGCAATTTTCAAGGTTCGGCTCTTCTTGGGTTAGAGTTTGGGTTTCACTGGAGCAGAACACTCTTTTGTTTAAAACAGACCCATTTTCATGCAGGATAGATTTATGATGCAGCATGGTTCTGGCGCTTCATAGCCCATTAACTCAGACAGACTCTCTTTCCAGCAAGGATATTGCTTGCATCCCTTCTAGGCTTCCTCATACTTAGCCTGGAAGAAAAAGCAGCAGCTTTTGCCACCCCAAAACTCTTAAGGGCCTCAAACGAGGGGCAAAGATATCTTCATCCAGGGACTGCAGCCATTTGAGGAAATATATGTATAGAACATATCTTGGTTGGCTAGAAAGGCAGCCAAATCCACTTTCAAAAGCAGGGGGTCCCAGTAAAGGGTTCCAAATACCCTTAAAACCCTAATACACTCCCCCAAACTTTTGTGCCCGTATCAGTAAACCTTATATGGACCAGTTCTGCAGACACTGACTTTCCTTCTACATACAACAAAGGATTGGAGGGGGATGCAGCTCTCCTTCTTGAGTAGATCCAGAAATGAACTACTGAGGATGGTCACCTTTCTTCTCTTCCCACGATCCGGGTTTAGACTTGAGTGAGAAGCAAAGGCTTCCCACTCCCAAATAAGACATTATAGGAGGACAAAGTAAGGAAACAGGGAATCTTTAGGAGGGGGGCGCTCAGAAAAAAAGAGTGAAATGCCTTGCAGATGAGGAAGTGAATTGTGGGAGAATTACTGTTTTCTTTTGCTGCAATTCTACAGAGCTTTGAGGAAACGGATGCCAAAAGAATTCTTTCCTCTCCATGCTTGTTCAATACACTTTTATGCCAGGGTGTATTAATAACCTTAAATGGGATGTTATTTCCCTGGTCACTCCCTCAGAACAAACCTTCAGACACACCTGAGTGGCTCCATCAGGGACTGTTCTCCCAAACAGACCTTTTTGTACTGGCCAGTCCCCCTGGCAGGTTGTTCTTCTCCACAATCTGGAGAGGCCGGATGAGAATTTAAAAAACAACACCCAGACTTCTTACAGATTCAGATATCTGAGACACACAGACCAATTGAGATGCTAGAATATGTCACCCCCTGCTAGTCCAGGGAGGACATGGGATATTTGGCAAGCCGGAGCAGACGGGTTACGTTTTAGTGAGTCCTTTGGCACGGGTCGGATATTAACAGCAGACCTGCAGAAACTGAGTTCACCTCTCCCTTTGCAGCCATACACCCCAACACACCTGTTATAGCTACCTGGGAATGAACTTTCACAATGAACATATGAAGCTGCCTTCTACTGAATCAGACCCTTGGTCCATCAAAGTCAGTATTGTCTTCTCAGACTGGCAGCGGCTCTCCAGGGTGTCAAGCGGAGGTTTTTCCACACCTATTTGCCTGGACCCTTTTTTGGAGACGCTGGGGATTGAACCTGGGACCTTCTGCATCCCGAGCAGATGCTCTACCACTGAGCCACCGTCCCTCCCCTGCTCTCCAGGGTCTCAAGCTGAGGATTTTCACCCCTACTTGCCTGGACCCTTTTCGGAGATGCCGGGGATTGAACCTGGGACCTTCTGCTTCCCGAGCAGATGCTCTACCACTGAGCCACCGTCCCTCCCCTAACGTTCCCTTCCTTCTGCCCCTGCCCCCTAATGCAGCGACAAACCAACTGCAACTGTAAGTAACATCTCCCCACCTTAAAACCCTGCTGGTGGTATCCTCAAAGGGAGCCCAAGTGTTATAGACGCCGGAATTATTAAGGCAAGGACGGTGGAGGGACGGTGGCTCAGTGATAGAGCATCTGCTTGGGAAGCAGAAGGTCCCAGGTTCAATCCCCGGCACCTCCAAAAAAGGGTCCAGGCAAATAGGTGTGAAAAACCTCAGCTTGAGACCCTGGAGAGCCGCTGCCAGCCTGAGAAGACAATACTGACTTTGATGGACCAAAGGTCTGATTCAGTATAAGGCAGCTTCATATGTTCATATGTTCAAGGGATGAGATGAGATGAATTGGGGTCTTCTAAAGAGCATCCTCCCTGGCTGCACAGGCGTGTGCCAATAAGCCAGGCGTGTATTTCTTAGCAGCCCTCAATCGCCTCTGTTAGTGTGAGATGGTGTCTGCTGTGCCGGAGGCCCTTTTGGAAATTGGCGAGGGGGAGGCAACGCGAAAGGCACAAGCAAGCCCCTTTCGCACCTAGCCCGAACCTGCGCGAATCGGCGCTGGCGAGCTCCAACAGGGGGCCGGCGACTGAGACTCTGTTGCACGGCGGAGAACGCATGCGGACCTCCGGGCAACACGCCCCGCTGCCATAAGCGGCGCCCGGCGCGCTACAGTTTGCGCAGCGCTATTCCGCGGGAAGGGGGGGAGAGCGCGCGGCGCCTTCTGCAGTCCGTGCGCCGCCGAGCATGTCGCCGTTCCGTGCCTCCGCGGCCGGCGTGCACGCAGGTAAGGCGAGTCGGCGGCTCAAGGTGAATGCGAGGAGGGGGAAGCGGAGATCGTGCCGGGGAGGGGGGGGGGGGAGGCCAATAAGTGCCAACCGGCTAAGAGACCCCGTGACGTTTGGGGCTCCCCACCGCAGACCCACGAACGCCCCCCCTTTGCCAGGCGCTCCGGGCTGCCACCACTACCCCCCCTCCCCATAGCCCCCTCCTCTTACCTCCCGGCGCCAGCAGAAGCGCAGAGGCAAGAGGCAGGAGAAGAAGTATTTCCCCCAGCGCAGCAAGGAAGCGAAACACCAGCTCAGGCGCGTCATCGCTGCCCCCCCCTCGGCCGCTTTGCCCCCAAAGTGGGGCTCCTCGGCGACGCGCCAGGGGGTGGCGGGAGTCGCTGGCGCAGCGCCGTCGCCTCCTTTCTCTGCAGAGCCGGGCGCCTTCCCCTGGAGAGGAGACGAGAGGAGAGGGCTGCGGCGGCGGCGGACCCTCGGCTCGCCGAATCCCCGCAGCAGTGACCCCCGCCGCACGCGGCTTCCCGACCTGCTGAGCGCTGGCGGCGGCGGCGACACCGCCTCCCCGGCCGGCAGCGCGCTCTCTCCAGCCCCGCAGTGCGCGGGTGGGCGCAGAGCAGACGCTGCGCTGGATCGCCGCCTGCCTGCCTGCCTTCCTTCCAGCCGGCCCGCCGACAGGGGGAGCGCTCCGGGAGAGCCGCGGGGAGGCGACGGGCGCGCACGTGCCGCAGACGCCGCCCCGCGGACCTGCCCTCGCGCCCGGCCGGCCCGAGGCTCCCTCCCCCCGCGGCTCTCTCAAGGGCGCGCCTTCTCGCTTTCGCTCCCGGGGCAGCGGCTCTTCGCGGCGGCCCTTGCGACCGCAGCTCCGGCCGGGGGGGCTTTGGCGCAACCGGTTAGCAGGACGTCGCCGCCAAAGGCCGCGTAGTCGGTCCCCCGCCGTCGTCTAATCAATCGCTTTGGCACCGGCGTCGTCTTGAGGTTCCTACTAGCAGGCGGGCGTTCAGCTGGATGTTCCTAGTAGGCGGGCCGTTAGTACCTGCGGGAAGGGTACTGTGGAGGGCCAGGCGGAAAGGGTCAGCCTGGGAGTTTAGTCAAGAGAGCCGGTTTGGCGTAGTGGTGAAGTGTGCGGGCTCCTCGCTGGGAGAACCCGGGTTGATTCCCCACTCCTCCGCTTGCACCTGCTGGAACGGCCTTGGGTCAGCCAAAGCTATCTTATCTCAGAGAACAGGGTTTGATTCCCCAATCCTCCACTTCCACCTGCTGGAACAGCCTTGGGTCAGCCAGAGCTATCTTACCTAAGAGAACAGGGTTTGATTCCCCAATCCTCCACTTGCACCTGCTGGAACGGCCTTGGGTCAGCCAGAGCTATCTTACCTAAGAGAACAGGGTTTGATTCCCCAATCCTCCACTTGCACCTGCTGGAACGGCCTTGGGTCACCCAGAGCTATCTTATCTAAGAGAACAGGGTTTGATTCCCCACTCCTCCGCTTGCACCTGCTGGAACGGCCTTGGGTCACCCAGAGCTATCTTATCTAAGAGAACAGTGTTTGATTCCCCAATCCTCCACTTGCACCTGCTGGAACAGCCTTGGGTCAGCCAAAGCTATCTTATCTAAGAGAACAGGGTTTGATTCCCCACTCCTCCACTTGCACCTACTGGAACGGCCTTGGGTCAGCCAAAGCTATCTTATCTAAGAGAACAGGGTTTGATTCCCCAATCCTCCACTTGCACCTACTGGAACGGCCTTGGGTCAGCCAGAGCTATCTTATCTAAGAGAACAGGGTTTGATTCCCCACTCCTCCGCTTGCACCTGCTGGAACGGCCTTGGGTCAGCCAGAGCTATCTTATCGAAGAGAACAGGGTTTGATTCCCCAATCCTCCACTTGCACCGGCTGGAACGGCCTTGGGTCAGCCAGAGCTATCTTATCTAAGAGAACAGGGTTTGATTCCCCAATCCTCCACTTGCAGCTACTGGAACGGCCTTGGGTCACCCAGAGCTATCTTATCTAAGAGAACAGGGTTTGATTCCCCAATCCTCCACTTGCGCCTGCTGGAACGGCCTTGGGTCAGCCAGAGCTATCTTATCTAAGAGAACAGGGTTTGATTCCCCACTCCTCCGCTTGCACCGGCTGGAACGGCCTTGGGTCAGCCAGAGCTATCTTATCGAAGAGAACAGGGTTTGATTCCCCAATCCTCCACTTGCACCGGCTGGAACGGCCTTGGGTCAGCCAGAGCTATCTTATCTAAGAGAACAGGGTTTGATTCCCCAATCCTCCACTTGCAGCTACTGGAACGGCCTTGGGTCACCCAGAGCTATCTTATCTAAGAGAACAGGGTTTGATTCCCCAATCCTCCACTTGCGCCTGCTGGAACGGCCTTGGGTCAGCCAGAGCTATCTTATCTAAGAGAACAGGGTTTGATTCCCCAATCCTCCACTTGCACCTGCTGGAACAGCCTTGGGTCAGCCAAAGCTATCTTATCTAAGAGAACAGGGTTTGATTCCCCACTCCTCCACTTGCACCTACTGGAACGGCCTTGGGTCAGCCAAAGCTATCTTATCTAAGAGAACAGGGTTTGATTCCCCAATCCTCCACTTGCACCTACTGGAACGGCCTTGGGTCAGCCAGAGCTATCTTATCTAAGAGAACAGGGTTTGATTCCCCACTCCTCCGCTTGCACCTGCTGGAACGGCCTTGGGTCAGCCAGAGCTATCTTATCGAAGAGAACAGGGTTTGATTCCCCAATCCTCCACTTGCACCGGCTGGAACGGCCTTGGGTCAGCCAGAGCTATCTTATCTAAGAGAACAGGGTTTGATTCCCCAATCCTCCACTTGCAGCTACTGGAACGGCCTTGGGTCACCCAGAGCTATCTTATCTAAGAGAACAGGGTTTGATTCCCCAATCCTCCACTTGCGCCTGCTGGAACGGCCTTGGGTCAGCCAGAGCTATCTTATCTAAGAGAACAGGGTTTGATTCCCCACTCCTCCGCTTGCACCGGCTGGAACGGCCTTGGGTCAGCCAGAGCTATCTTATCGAAGAGAACAGGGTTTGATTCCCCAATCCTCCACTTGCACCGGCTGGAACGGCCTTGGGTCAGCCAGAGCTATCTTATCTAAGAGAACAGGGTTTGATTCCCCAATCCTCCACTTGCAGCTACTGGAACGGCCTTGGGTCACCCAGAGCTATCTTATCTAAGAGAACAGGGTTTGATTCCCCAATCCTCCACTTGCGCCTGCTGGAACGGCCTTGGGTCAGCCAGAGCTATCTTATCTAAGAGAACAGGGTTTGATTCCCCAATCCTCCACTTGCACCTGCTGGAACAGCCTTGGGTCAGCCAAAGCTATCTTATCTAAGAGAACAAGGTTTGATTCCCCAATCCTCCACCTGCACCTGCTGGAACGGCCTTGGGTCAGCCAGAGCTATCTTATCTAAGAGAACAGGGTTTGATTCCCCAATCCTCCACTTACACCTGCTGGAACTGCCTTGGGTCAGCCAGAGCTATCTTATCGAAGAGAACAGGGTTTGATTCCCCAATCCTCCACTTGCACCTGCTGGAACGGCCTTGGGTCAGCCAGAGCAATCTTATCTAAGAGAACAGGGTTTGATTCCCCACTCCTCCACTTGCACCTGCTGGAACGGCCTTGGGTCACCCAGAGCTATCTTATCTAAGAGAACAGGGTTTGATTCCCCACTCCTCCACTTGCACCTGCTGGAACGGCCTTGGGTCAGCCAGAGCAATCTTATCTAAGAGAACAGGGTTTGATTCCCCAATCCTCCACTTGCACCTGCTGGAACGGCCTTGGGTCACCCAGAGCTATCTTATCTAAGAGAACAGGGTTTGATTCCCCAATCCTCCACTTGCACCTGCTGGAACGGCCTTGGGTCAGCCAGAGCTATCTTATCTAAGAGAACAGGGTTTGATTCCCCAATCCTCCACTTGCACCTGCTGGAACGGCCTTGGGTCAGCCAGAGCTATCTTATCTAAGAGAACAGGGTTTGATTCCCCAATCCTCCACTTGCACCTGCTGGAACGGCCTTGGGTCACCCAGAGCTATCTTATCTAAGAGAACCAGGTTTGATTCCCCAATCCTCCACTTACACCTGCTGGAACTGCCTTGGGTCAGCCAGAGCTATCTTATCTGGGAGAACTGGGTTTGATTCCCCAATCCTCCACTTGCACCTGCTGGAATGGCCTTGGGTCAGCCATAGCTCTGGCAGAGGTTGTCCTTGAAAGGGAGGACTCTTATCTGGGAGAACCGGGTTTGATTCCCCACTCCTGCACTTGCACCTGCTGGCATGTCCTTGGGTCAGCCATAGCTCTGGCAGAGGTTGTCCTTGAAAGGGCAGCTGCTGTGAGAGCCCTCTCCAGCCCCACCCACCTCGCAAGGTGTCTGTTGTGGGGGAGGAAGGGAAAGGAGATTGTGAGCTGCTCTGGGCCTCTGTGCTTGAAAGGGCAGCTGCTGTGAGAGCCTTCTCCAGCCCCACCCACCTCGCAAGGTGTCTGTTGTGGGGGAGGAAGGGAAAGGAGATTGTGAGCTGCTCTGAGCCTCTGTGCTTGAAAGGGCAGCTGCTGTGAGAGCCCTCTCCAGCCCCACCCACCTCGCAAGGTGTCTGTTGTGAGGGAGGAAGGGAAAGGAGATTGTGAGCTGCTCTGAGCCTCTGTGCTTGAAAGGGCAGCTGCTGTGAGAGCCTTCTCCAGCCCCACCCACCTCGCAAGGTGTCTGTTGCGGGGGAGGAAGGGAAAGGAGATTGTGAGCTGCTCTGAGCCTCTGTGCTTGAAAGGGCAGCTTCTGTGAGAGCCCTCTCAGCCCCACCCACCTCACAGGGCGTCTGTTGTGGGGGAGGAAGGGAAAGGAGATTGTGAGCCGCTCTGAGACTCTTCGGAGTGGAGGGCGGGATAGAAATCCAATATCTTCTTCTAATAGGAGGTGTGCCTGGGAAGTGGGGGGGAAAGACTTGCAGGGAGTGTGTACAGCACAGGGGGAGGTAGAATTCTGCAAAGAAGGAAGTAAGGCAGGTTGGCTCTTTTTTAAAAAAATAAAAAAATGAAGTAAATTGTGGTCCATCTTTCTTGAAGAGCTATGCAAGGGAGAAATGGTCCAGTCCTGCTTTGTGCAAGAGCTGAGTCCCATTTGAATGAAGTGGGATTCTGAGTAAAGAGGCATAGAATCAAGCTATGGATGAGCCCCAGCACAACTCTGGGGTCACATCCGCAACGTGACGAGAGATCCTGCTACTGGAACCAAGTCAGCAGCAGGAGAAGCATGCAGGTACCCTGACCTAACGTTGTTGCTGCCCGTACACACTGGACAGTAAGAACCGGATGCATACCTAATCGCTGAGAATGGTCTGTGAACACACACCTTAAAAGTTACCGGATCACAAAGTAGACCAGACTTCGTGAACAGAACTCCCTGCATCCCAAAGAGCTATTTGTTTACTGACATCTAGCAAGGGAATTGCTTGACCTGGATGGCCAAGGCTATGCCTGATCTTGTAAGCTCTCAGAAGCGGCATAGGACTGGTCCTGGTTACAGTTTGGATGGGTTAGGAAGGACCAAGGAAGGACTGGCTGCTACATGGAGGCAGGCAACAGCAAGCAACCTTTGACAGTCTCTTGCCATGAAAACCCTCCAGGATTGCTGTACGTCTGCTGTAACTTAAAGGTACCTCCATCACCAACAAAGGCTCATTGAACATGAGTGCAGCATGCTTCCTACTGGCTGCACAATATCCAGTGACTTCCCAGCAGTCGAGCAGCTTCATTTCACAACAAACGTTTTCAGTAACCCATTCAGTTCAGAAGGAGTTATCCAAGTTTTCACCTAATGGAACCTGCGGGATGAGGACCAACCACCAATCGTTCAGAAGGCTCATTGAAAGCATATGTTAATTTGCTGCTCATTGGAAGATTCCTTGAATCCCAGTGGCTGATTCTGATGGTTTGGCAGAATCCCCGAAAGGGGCTCCCTACTTATGGGTTGGTTCTGTGATGTCTCTGCAGTAGAAAGGGCGTGGAAATAAATATGTTGGGAATGAAAAGAACCTCAAGGCTACAGGAGAAGAACATAGTCTCAGTTAAGGGGATTTGATTTTATCAAATAGTTGCTATGATGGAGTTTGGCATAAAAATCAAGTGAACCTTGGAAGGAATAGGACATGCATCAGCAAAAATGTACTTTGTAGGGGCAGAGGACTATTTTACACCATGACAGACAGGGTCAGTGATAACCCATGACAGGGTTCTTTCAGAAAATGCTAATTTGGGCCTTCACTGCCAATAGAAGAAAATAAGGCAAGGATTGAATCAAAGGCACCACGGCATACCACCGACACTACAGCCCAAAGCAGAGTTACTCCCTTTTAAGTACACTGAGGTCCATTAATTTAGAAAGGTGCAACTTTGGCTAGGATTGCATTGTAAATGTCGGCCACATCCCAATTGTCTAGATAATGAGAGAGCTGATCTGCCAAATGCTATTGTTAACAGCTATCAAAGCTAAAAGGATTTACCTTTTGATCCTCATATTGGTACCAAGACAGGCTCCTGTCAAGCTCTGCAGAATCCCCAAGCCAAGTTTCCTTTGAGCGTTGATTAGTCACCACTGAATCTTCTGGTACACACAGGGCCGGCTGTGCCACTAGGCAAATTATGCATTTGCCTAGGGCGCCGGCCCTGGGGGTTGCCAAAGTGGTTGCCCCAGTGACTGACAGAGGCCTTCCCTGCTAGCCCACGGCCTTCCCCATGCCTTCCCCACTCACCCGCAGCCTTCCCCACCCACCTGTAGTCTTCCCTTCACCTTCTCCACTCACCCACAGCCTTCCTCATTCACTTGCGGCATTCCCTGCATCACCTTTCTTGCTCACCTCACAGCACTGCAGAGGAGGACGGGGGGACAGGGAGGTGGAGGGGCAGTGGGTGGCCAGCCTGCCTAGGGCACTGGGTGCCTTAGGGCCAGCCCGGGGCACACATACTGTGAAAACATAGCACTAATACAAAATGCAAGCTGGTTGAACATATGAAGCTACCTTATCAGGTCATTGTGCTCAGTATTGTCTACTGTGATTGGCAATGACTCTCCAGGGTTTCCAAAACAGATTTCCATACATCTATTTCCTAAGATCCTTTAACTGAAGATGCCAAGGATTGACATTGGGCCCTTATGCATGCAAAGAATGTGCTCTGCCACTAAGCCGCAGCCCTACCGTCGTGTAGTCCTCATACTTTCAGGAAAGTTCAGAACACACTTGTTTTGGGTACTATCTGTACAGGAAGCCACTTGTATGCAGTACAAATCCCTGCCAACCACACAAAAATGGAGGACCAACAGTCTAACAAATACAAGATCCATTGGGCTATAGCTTTAACTAGATTATCCTCATGGGAACTGAGTATTTGTTAATGCCAATTTGTCAAAGAGAATAAAGAATGCTGAACAGCTGCTAGCCACACTGGGCTAATGCCCAAGGGAGACATGCTATAGATGAGCGGGAATGGTAGGCTGAAAATTGAATAAATCAGATATGAACAGAAAAATATTGTGGTCCATATACACAGAGGTTGGGGATATGTTGTGGTTTGAAGTTCCTCTCTGCCAACTAGATCCACCATACAACCAATGTTCCCTCTAACCTGCAAATTCTGCTTTGAGCTACTGGCATTAACGTTGTGAGCTACTGCATAAATTAGTGTGCTCTGGGGTCCTCCTTCCTGAGCTAACACAAAATGTGTGAGCTGGAGGCTAAAAATTTGTGAGCTAGCTCACACTAACTCAGCTTAGAGGGAACACTGCATACAACCAATGATCCCTCTAAGCCATGGAGTCTTTGAGCAAAAATTCTATCTTGTGAGCTACTGGCATTAAAGTTGTGAGCTATTGGCATTAAAGGTGTGAACTACTGCATAAATTAGTTTACTCTGGGGCTATTTTTCCTGAGCTAAGACAAAAATGTGTGAGCTGGAGGCCAAACATCTGTGAGCTAGTTCACACTAACTCAACTAGGAGGGAACACTGCATACAACCCGTAAAATGTTCTAAACCTTGCAAACACAAATGGCTGCCTTTCTTCTTGTGTCCTTATGTTATTGGCTAGTTAAATACTGTTTGTTCAGCCTGTAGAACTTACTGCCGTAGGAAGTGGGTCAAACTAAATAGAAAAGATAGAGGGCTGGGATCACAACCAAAGGGTCCTATCAGTGCAATCCTTAACAAGAGTTACAGCCTTATAATTCCACTGAAGTGGATGGGTGCGGTGCGGGCTGCAAAGCCGGCAAAGCTTACTCTTAGCTGCGGCAAGCAGGGGAAAGGGAGCAAATGGAGTGCCGCCGCTGCAGTGGCAGCAGGCAGGCGAGCGGAGTGTCGGGGAGGCAGTGGCAGGGGGGCAGCAGCAGCCCGGAGGGAGCTAGTGGCAACCTGGAGGGAGCTAGCTGCAGCAGCAGCAGGGAGGGGGGGAGTGCTTGCCTGGGGCATCGGAGGGGGGGGGGAGAGCCCAATTTGTTGCACCCGGCCTCTTGGCGCCCTAGGCAACTGCCTAGTTTGCCTAGTGGGCGAGCCAGCCCTGCATAAGAGCCGCATAGAATAAATGTCAAATGTTTGAGAGCTGCAAGAAGGAAGGAAGGAGGTGTGTAGAGGGGGAAGGGAGAGGTGGAAAGAAAGCAACTTTAAATGCATTCTCCAAGCTGCCAGCTGGCTTGGGTTGGAGAAGTGATTTAAAGAGCCAAGCCAGCCTTCTCCAAGCCAGCCAACAGGGCAGTGGGGACTTCAAGAGCCTCACAATATGTGTGAAAGAGCCATATATATAGCCTTGCTATAAAGCATCCTGTATTTATTTATTTAATTTTATTTGTATCCCGCCCTCCCCACCGAAGGAAGGCTCAGGGCGGCTCACAGGTTAGGGTCAAAAATGACCAAACAAGATAAAAACATCGATAATGCATAAAACATAAAAACAACATTAAAATATCTGTTAAAACAATATGACAATAGATGCTAGTTCAATCATTCATGATGCAATTGAGTTTCGATGGTAGCAGTAAGAGTGGATAGTCAATGTTAGATGTTCCAAGGGACCCCAAATTGCCATAGCGTGGTAGGAAGTCCAGAATCATGTTAAGAATCAGAATCCAGTTTATAGACCTAGTCCGTTGCTGTGAGTTGACCTTATGGAAAAGCAAGGTGGAAGAGTGCCGTTTTACAGGCCCTGCAGAACTGTGAGAGCTCTCGCAGGGCCCTAACATCCTCTGGCAACTCATTCCACCAGCTAGGTGCAGCCACGGAAAAGGCCCTGGCTTTAGTTGACTGAAGCTTAACTTCCTTGACGCTGGGGACTGTCAACAGGTTTTGAGACCCGGACCGAAGTGCTCGCTGGGGCATATACGGGGAAAGGCGGTCCCTAAGGTATGCAGGGCCCTGGCCATATAGGGCTTTAAAGGTTAAAACCAGCACCTTGAAGCGAATCCGGTACATTATTGGTAGCCAGTGCAGAGCTTTCAGCACAGGCTGGATGTGTTCCCGTAGAGGAACTCCCATTAACAGCCTGGCGGCGTTCTGCATTAGTTGAAGGCGCTGGATTTGGGACAAGGGCAGCCCCATGTAGACGGCATGACAGCAATCCAGCCTCGAGGTGACCATATCATGGATCACAGTTGCCAAGTCGTCGCGTTCAAAAAAGGGGACCAACTGCCTCACCATCCGTAGATGGTAGAAACTGACTTGGCAGTGGCAGCTACTTGAGACTCCATTGTTAGAGAGGAATCCAAGAGCACCCCTAGGCTTTTAATTTTGGGCGCCGGCATGAGCTGCGCTCCGTCAAGGGTTGGTAAGTGGACCTCTAGCCCCGAACTGCGACGGCTTAGCTACAGGACCTCCGTCTTCGTCGGATTTAATTTCAGTCTACTCAGCTTGAGCCACCCTGCCACAGCTTGTAGCGCCGTGGATAGATCGTCCGGGTTGGAGTCGGACTGGCCACCTATCAACAGATAGAGCTGGGTGTCATCTGTATACTGGTGACAACCCAGCCCATATCTCTGAGCGACCCGAGCGAGGGACGAATGAAGGTGTTGAATAACATTGGGGAAAGAACTGCCCTGCAGAACACCACACAGGAGTGGGTGTCATTGGGATAGTTCAGCCCCAACCGGCACACTCTGTCCCCGACCCTGGAGAATGGAGGAAAGCCGCTGCAAGGCCAACCCCTGAATCCCAGCGTCGGCGAGGCGGCGGGTCAGCAGCTGATGATCAACCATGTCGAACGCCGCCAACAGGTTCAATAACATCGGCGCTGAATATTTTTAAAAAGATACAGCATTCAATGGAACGCTAGCTTTACTCTGCAAGAATCTCCTTGTGGTTTTTCCAACATAAGTTTAATGAAGTCACTTACAAAGATATATGGTAACTTCTTGCATGCTGCTTTTGTACTTGTCTTGAAACACCCTATAACAGAGAGGCACCAAGCCTGCGTCTGTGTCTGTATACAGGCTTGCATTCCCAGAAGTCATGCAAATTGCCTATTTCCCTTCTGGTCAGGTCCTCTGCAGTACAAAGGCCTGCGAGGGTAACTGTTTCTTCCTGGCCAAAGAAAACAACCACATAATTAGTGTACTGTTTCTTCTCAGTAAATAGTTCAACGCTTTCCTCATCCTTTCTGTGCCCTGGCAGGCCTTCTCTGCTGGAATGAAGTACGTATTTCATTGCCTTGGGTCATTCACCTATTGTTATAGCTCCTTAACAATGAGAAGTGAGAGCTATACTTGTGAGAAATTAACTTTGAAACCCACCTGAACTTAGTGGCAAATAATTTGGCATGGATGGCTAAGTTCTGATATCACCTGCCTCTACTCCACGCAGGAGTATCTTTAAAAACAGAAAGAGACTTCGTTTTTCATTGGGGGACTTCAGTCAACAACATGGCTGTATTTTTATTGGCTGCTGCTGTTGATTGTAATGCAACTCTGTGACTGTACTTTGTGAGTTCCTATAGCAATTAATACCTGCCCTGAAGTAATTTGCAATATCTGCAGTCCCCAAGGTAGTACCCCATTCCCATGTTTCCCAGTTGTTTTTTTTCTTCAAAGCCATTCCTACCTTTCCTTCACTTCACTGGTGTGAAAGGTACTTTAGAAGAACACCAAAACATTTTTTTACATTTCCATAAATGAAAATGGCTACAGCCACCATTCCACTGGGATTATCATGACCCAGAAAAGCCCGTAATGCTGCCCAACCTAAATAAGCCCTAAGCATTGCTTGAGTGGAAGACCATCTCGGAGCCACCATATTGAGGAGAAAGAATTAGATAAACACATTATCAAATTAATATCAGAGGGGGAACACAGTTTCTCAGGCCTCACAGATTGCGCTATAACCACCGTCTCACAAAGAATGGGATGTGGGGGGGGGGGTTCTCCCCCCAAACTGGTGTACTCATTATACATTAGCAGCCTAGGCCCTTGAAATAAATTGGTTTTACCCTCAAGTAGTTGCCATCTGTCTCCATGACATACTAGGCTAGAGGAATACAGCAGTTATCACCTGGCAGACTCCAGGATGTCTTTCTAGCTATCACTTAAAGAGGCAGGCTTGCAACTTCCTCAAGATAAATGTATCCATTTGCATATTAATCATACTTAGGATTTTATGTAGCACTTCAGCGTGTTCCAAGCACTCCACCACACATTAAATTTTCTCTGCAATAGGTAGGCCAGTATTATTATACCCACAATGAGAAGGGAGGCTGAGAGACTACTGGCTAGCCTCAAGCCAACAAGTGACTTCATGGCTGAGATCAGAACAAAACCCAGAATTTGCTGGTATACAGCTGAATTTCTTGGCCACTATGCCAGACCAGCTAGAACAGCCATTGCACAGTAATAATGCGCAGGCAAGCTCTTAGACAAGGGCTCCTGGTATACCAGCTTCGCAGCTGATTCGCTGCTGGTCTATACTCAGAGAACCATTTATATGACACAGGCAGGACCCTTTCTGTTTCTTAAGCAATTCATTACTGGGTGTTAAGCTGAGCTGCTGCGATCAGCTCTACTGATTACATTGCTGGGAAATGCAAGCACAGCAGAAAAACCTGCTGGCCACCTACTGACACAGGAAGGAACACTGGCACTGCACAGCAAAGCACGGCTCCTGGATCTTTCTCTTCTACTCACCTAAAAAGCACAAAGTGCGTAGGATACTAGGACTTCAGTGTTTTTACACAGTGTGTGGCTTCTCTGTCGCTGCTATGGCTGCCAATCTAGTGCAAACAGAACGGAGCTTTTATGTGGTGAGTTTCCTCACATTTTCTCTGCCTCAATTCCTTGCAACGGCCACTGCCCCCTTTATTCCCCCCACAGTTTCTAAATTAGCAATTGACATATCATTATAATGTTATAAGTCTATCAGCCTCTCTCAATCCCCTGCTTTTGTTTTGTAAAAAGTAAGCCTCTAGCCCTTTTCGTTGCAGAAGTCTGTCTTTCCACTGTATCGCGGCACAAGTCTTACACTGACTTTCTTTCAGGTCGAATTACACATTAGAAGAAACATGGGGCTGCCACTGAAAATGGCAGCACTGTCTCAAGTCACAGATTCCTTGCTGTCGCTTATGATCTGATATATTTGCATATGGCTACTTCTGGCCTCATATAATGCACAGAATAATGAAAATAAGACAGGGGCATGTGTCTTTCTTCGTATGATACGTAGTTGTGAATTCTGTTTACTTTGGAGGAACACAATCTGAGATTGTGCCTAACACCACCTTCTCTCAGGGAGCTAAAGTCCAGTTCTACAACAAAACGTACTTCAATATGTTATCAAAGGCTTTCACAGCCGGAGTCCATTGGTGTAGATTTTCTGGGTTGTGTGGCCATGGTCTTGGTATTGTGAGACCTGACATTTTGCCAGCAACTGTGACTAGCATCCTCAAAGGTGTAACCCAGAAAACTGGCGTTCTCTCTGGGTCAAATTGAGAAGTTGGTAGACAGGTAATTTATATCTATTCAGGCAGGTGGGGTAAGGCTGAATCATTATCTTGTGGGAGCTTCCTGGACTGTGACATACTAATGGAGGAGCTTACCTGAGGGTAAATCACACACTTCAATCAAATGGCTACTCTAAAAATGAAATCAGAAGAGCAATTAAACCAAGGATTTAACAAACAACTGAAGAAAAACAGTCTCTCACAAAAAAAGGTGCTTTTGCCATATGTCAAAGGAATCACTGATCAGATGAGAAAATTTATGAAGAAACATAACCTACAAACACAACTCAGAAAATCGACAACAACCAAAACTTACTTCAATCACAGTGAGCAAGTCTAGACTTAATTTGGATGTTTATTTCTGGAGATTTCGTGTCTTGTTATGATTAATGAAGCAACATTTTCTTCCCTCCAAGGTGGTATAACTTGAGCACTGGTAAATACCCAAATCCCAGTGGTACCAACACGGAATTTGAAATATTCAACCAGGTTCAAATCTTCCTTCTGCCATGGAAGAAAATGTTGCTTCATTAATCATAACAAGACACGAAATCTCCAGAAATAAACATCAAATTAAGTCTAGACTTGCTCACTGTGGTTGAAGTAAGTTTTGGTTGTAGATTTTCTGAGTTGTGTTTGTAGGTTGTTTCTTCATAAATTTTCCCATCTGATCAGTGATTCCTTTGACAGATAGATAGATAGATAGATAGATAGATAGATAGATAGATAGATAGATAGATAGATAGATAGATAGATAGATAGATAGATAGATAGATAATTTTATTTGTATCCCGCCCTCCCCGCCGAGGCAGGCTCAGGGCGGCTAACAACATCATACAAATTTCAATTATACAAAAAGCAAAAAACACAAAATTACATTTAAGCATTAAAATTCTGATTAGGTTTAAAATTAGTTAATTAAGTTAATAAAAGTGCTAATACTGTTCTTTAGGATGGCGGTTATCATTAACAATTTCTTCCTTCGTCAGCGAAAGCTAGTCGGAAGAGGAAGGTCTTGCAGGCCCTGCGGAATTGTTCAAGGTCCCGCAGGGCCCGCATTTCCTCTGGAAGTTGGTTCCATAGGCTCGGGGCTACAGAGGAGAAGGCCCGGTTACGGGTACATTGCAGCTTCACCTCTCTCGGTCCGGGAGTAGTCAACAAGTTTTTTCCGGCTGACCTCAGTGCTCTCTGGGGTTCATATGGGGAGAGACGGTCCCTAAGGTAGACAGGTCCTCGACCATATAGGGCTTTAAAGGTAATGACCAGCACTTTGTAACGAACCCGGTATGTAACTGGCAGCCAGTGCAGCTCGCGCAGTCCAGGCTGTATGTGCTCCCATTTAGGAAGCCCCAGCAACAGTCTAGCCGCCGCATTCTGCACCAGCTGCAGCTTCCGGGTTCGGTACAGAGGCAGCCCCATGTAGAGGGCATTACAGTAATCCAGTCTCGAGGTGACCGTTGCATGAAGTACCGTTGCCAGATCTTGGCGCTCTAGGAAGGGAGCCAACTGCCTTGCCCGCCTTAGATGGAAAAAGGCTGACTTGGCGGTGGCTGCAATCTGGGCCTCCATTGATAATGAAGGCTCCAGTAAAACTCCCAGACTCCTAACCCGGTGCGCCGCTTTCAGCGGCACCCCGTCGAAGACCGGAAGAGGTATTTCCCCTTCCCGAGCGCCCCGACCCAGACAAAGGACTTCTGTCTTCGCTGGATTCAATTTCAGCCCGCTCCTCCTCAACCAAGTTGCCATATCCTGCAAGGCCCGGTCTAAATTCTCAGGGACGCAGTCAGGCCGGCCGTCCATCAGCAGATAGAGTTGGGTGTCATCTGCGTATATGGCAAAAACACTTTTTTTGTGAGAGACTGTTTTTCTTCAGTTGTTTGTTAAATCCTTGGTTTAATTGCTCTTCTGATTTCATTCTTAGAGTAGCCATTTGATTGAAGTGTGTGATTTACCCTCAGGTAAGCTCCTCCATTAGTATGTCACAGTCCAGGAAGCTCCCACAAGATAATGATTCAGCCTTACCCCACCTGCCTGAGTAGATATAAATTGCAAACTGGCAAACACTCTTAGTAATTAATGGCAGTTTTTCTAATAGCCAGGGCCTTTTTTGTAGAAAAAGCTCAGGAGGAACTTCTTTGTATATTATACCACACCTCCAGGCACCAAGCCAGCCGGAACTGCGTTCCTGTGCGTTCTTGCTCAAAAATAGCCCTGCTAATAGCCATAAGAGTCAAATGTATATGGATAATACTGACACCAACTGGAGCAAATGTCAATCAAGACACTATCCCTCCATGCTTCAATATGGCCATACTTCCAAAGACTTCATCACAATCTCCTTTCCTCTTTTTTTAAATTATGTTAGTATATTTGAATGAAAGCAGATATTAAATCGCTAAATGCCTAGCACAGTAACGAACTATCAATAACATCTAGCAGTAAAACAAAAGAGAGAAACAATACTCTAAACATACCAAAAAGCACGAAGATCTGTTTTACCACCAGACAAATGTGGCAATTGTGGTCATTTAAATAAATTAGCATATGCAAATAAATTACTAATGCAACTTTATCCTCCTATCCTAATTATCTCCCTTCCTGCACCAAGTGCCATTCCAGAACTGCTGAGCCAAAGAGGTCAACAGGCCTTTTTCACCTTTCCGCATTGACTTTTCTTCCTGAAACTGGGATTGTAGCGCTGAGACATTGCTCTTGACAGAGCCGTGGCCTGGCTGGCCTCGCCTCAGGAACACTTGGCTAATTACTCTGCCAGGCACTTTAATCAGGGAATTGCCGGCAAGGCCTCACATAGCCATCACTCAGGGAACCACTCCCCCCCCCCCACCCTGCACTGGCCCATTTACTTTATTGTCTCCAGAGAGCTTAGGCCCAACTAATTTAATTTTGCTCTCAGACCAAGGACGTACAGCTGTCCTCTAGCCTCAGCTGGGAATGAGGAGAAAGGGAGCTGCAGTTGCTCCTTTAAGCAAATGCTTCTCCCAGTACCAGGACATATACGCCCCACACTCCATCCACCCCTGCACTGGGACTTCAGGAAGATTATCAGTGCGTTTCTTGAGAATGGCTGTTAGTCCACTGAAGTATGATCACTTGGGTTTGCAACAAAGAAGTGAATTTCATTCCCTGTTGATGATGAGGAAACAAGTTTGAGAGATGACTTAAGGATGCCAATGATGTCGTCAGCCTCCAAGTGGAGCTCGGAATAAGGTTGCCAGGTCTGGAGCCTGGAATAAGGTTACCTGGAGACTTTGGAGGTGGATCCAGGAGAAGGCGGGGTTTGGGGAAGGGAGAGGCCTCAGCCTGGCACAATGCCACAGATTCCACCCTTTTCTCCAGGGGACCTGATCTCTGCCAGCCGGAGATCAGCTGTAAAAGTAGGAGATCTCCAGGGTCCACCTGGAGGCTGGAAACTCTATAGGCATACCCTATCTTCACTAGTTTCCAACCCCTCCCTGCCATATATGTCATCCCTCCTAGTCTGCAGTCCAGGAATTTCACGGAATTTCCCAACAAGGCTTGCCAGTCTCCAGATCCAGGTAGGGGATTCCAGCTTTTCTTACCCCTGGAGCATATGAGACGATCAGCCACCTTCCAAGAATTTCTATGGTGTCAGCAACCTCCTGTTCTTGGTTGTGAATTCCTATTATTCACCTAATTCCCCCAGAAAACTTGCCATATTTCTAGCCCAAGCATATTTTAGCAGACCAGCCTTGGGTGGCTGGAGCAAGCAAGTATGTGTTTGTGTATTAGGGTGAAGGCTGTATTTTAATTCGCTTTTTTAATGTTTGAATTTCTCTCTGCCATACAGGTATTAAGGCATTAGGGACCGTCTCTCCCCATATGAACCCCAGAGAGCACTGAGGTCAGCTGGGAAAAACCTGCTGACTATTCCTGGGCCGAAAGAGGTGAAGCTACAAAGCACCCGTGACCGGGCTTTCTCTACTATGGCTCCACGCCTATGGAACCAACTTCCAGAGGAAATGCGGGCCCTGCGGGATCTTGAACAGTTCCGCAGGGCCTGCAAGACTATCCTCTTTCGATTGGCCTTCACCGACCAAGAGGGAAACTGCTAAGGAATTCGCCTTTGTAAATAGCACCAGCATATTTTTATCAATTTCAGAATTTTAATAGATTTTAATTAAATTGTTAATGTAGTCTTTGTGTAAACATTTTGTATAACTAATGTATGGAATTGTGTTGTTAGCCGCCCTGAGCCTGCTTCGGCGGGGAGGGCGGGATATAAATAAAAATTGTTGTTGTTGTAAGTATATGTGCGAAAACTAAAGGCTGTGGACTAGCAATGTAATTTGAAGGATTGTTCTGAGCCAACCCATAGCTGAATGATGGAGATTTTTTACATATTATGAAGGGGGGGAAAAACAGGTTTGTCCCCGAGTGTACTCAGGGCCATGGCTCAGAACATCTACTTTGCATGCCAAAAGTCTCAGGTTCAGTCACAGTTAACTTGTAACAACCCTGTTTTCAACGGAAGAGACATTCAGAGGTGGTTTGCCATCACCATTCCTCCACATAACAACCCTGGAATTACTTGGTGGTCTCCCATCCAAACACTAACTAGGGCTGACCGTGCTTAGCTTTTGAGATCTGACACGATCAGGCTGGTTTGTGCCATCCAGGTTAGAGAAGGTATTACCAGGTAAATAACATCCCGTCAAACCTCTATTAAAGGGATGGGGCCTTTTCCTCCAGGCCAGCTGGCAACTTTAGTAGTAGATGTCATAAAATCCCTCTACCTGAGATCCTAAAGAACTGTTGCAAGTAGGGTTGCCAAGTCCAATTTAAGAAATATCTGGGGACATTTGGGGGTGGAGCCAGGGGACGTTGGGGGTGGAGCCAGGAGACAAGGCTGTGACAAGCATCATTGAACTCCAAAGGGAGTTCTGGCCATCACATTTAAAGGGACGGCACACCTTTTCAGTTCCTTCCTTCCATAGGAAATAATGAAGGATAGGGGCACCTTCTTTGGGGCTCATAGGATTGGACCTTTTGAACCTTGGGGGGTATTTTGTGGGGAGAGGCACTAGAGGCTATACTGAAAATTTGGTGCCTCTACCCCAAAAAACAGCCCCCCCCCCAGAGCCCCAGATACCCGCAGACCAATTCTCCATGATTTTCTATGGGAATAAATCTCCATAGGGAATAATAGAGTTCCCAGCAGACATTTCCTTCCCCTCCCCCCGCTTTCTGACAACCCTGAAGCAGGGGGAGGGCCTCCAAACGGGGGGATCCCCTGCCCCCACCTGGGGATTGGCAACCCTAGTTGCAGGTTACAGAAGACAGTATCAACAGTGATAAACCTAGATGGTGGGACTTACTATAAGGCATCTTCATATGTATTCCGCAGGGGAGCTGCAGCCTATCCCAACTATTTGGGATAATTTGAGAAGCAGATGTACAACCGTTACTCCAGCTGCATCCCATGACCTGCGTTAAAACTGTGATGTGTTCTTCCCAGCTATTTTGCAGGGTTCACACTTTAGCTGCGCTCGTGCAAGGGAGAAACAAACCAGGGATGAGACACTTAACAAAATTAAGGCGGAGAAGAGAAAATGCTGCTTAATGAACTACGGTGGATTCAGAGCTAGAAACGATTTGTGAAGCAGATTCCAGTGCTGATATTGTGACACATTTACAGGCACAGCTGACTCCACACATACATATTATGATTGCACACTGTATATATTCACACAAACAAAACTGTGCCTTCTGCTGCATAACAGACAATGGTAAATTTTTGTGCCAACTGATTTGCATTTTTATGTTGTGTTGTGTTTGCAGACTGCATAGTATAGTTCCCTTCTCATGTCCTCCAATTCTAAACCTTTGGACTTGCAGGTATGTCTTCATATACAACAGAATGTGCTCTGGAGCTATACTTCCTTTCTAAGAGGCAGGCTGTGGATATTTTAAACGCACAAGCTGTAGGTGGCAAAATCACACATATGCATGCTCATCTGAATGTGCAAAAGAATCCTGTTGGATTGGACCAGTGGTCTATATAGTCCTAAATTGTTTCTCATGGTGGCTGACTAGATGCCCCAGAAGACAAACACAAGGTGAATGGAAGCCATATCACTACTCTCCCCCCATTTCCGCCCAGCAACTGGCATTCAGTACTATTGCCTCAGAACATTGGAGGCTCCATTCAGCTACTATGACAGACCTTTCCTCCCGGTACAGGCCCGATGCCCCATGGCACCCTAGGCAGACTCGCTGCCTGGTGCCCCCCCCCAATGCCCCCTCGCAGCTCTGCATCCCCCTCAACTCCCCCCTTCCCCATCATGCCTCCTCCTCACTTCTCCCTTTTCCACCTTGTCGATTTCAATGCTGGGATGGGTCGCATTCCCGGCTATCCAAAGGCACCCCCCCCCCCCCGCTGATCAGGTGATCTGATGGGCTGGTAAAACTGCTGTGTGCTGCCGTGCTCCATGTCTGTCAGGACCAGCATCCAGAAAGGGCGGCCCCGCTGCCACTGCCTCCTCAGGAGGAGTCAGCAGCAGCAGGGCCGGCCTTTCAGGACGCTGGTCCTGACAGACACAGAGCACCGCGGTGCAGTTTTACTTTCCAATTGGATCAGTGGGGGGTACCTTTGGATAGCCGGGAACGCAGCGCTAGAGCCCGTCCCAGCATTGAAATTGGCGTGGGGTGAGGAAGAGAAGAGGGAGGATGCTGGGGCGTGGGCAAACTAGCCGTTTGCCTAGGGGGGAGCGGGGGAGGCAGAATTTGCTGCCCCCACCCTGCCAGCGCCTTAGGCAACCGCCTAGTTTGCCTAGTAGGGGAGCCAGCCCTTTTAAAATTCCTCCACATATTTATTTGTGTTCCTTTTATTTATTGATAGCGTCTATACCCTGCTTTTAGACCATGGTCTCTGAAGTGGCATGCAATATTCCTAAAATTCAAGGTGGGTAGCCGTGTTGGTTGAAGCAACAGTACAAAGTTTAGAGTCCCGTGGCACCTTTTAAGTCCCATGGCGCCATCTCTCCCCATATGTTCCCCAGAGAGTGCTTCAATCTAGCTCGCAAAACCTGCTGACAATACCTGGGCCGAAGGAGATCAAATTGAAAACAACAAGAGAGGGCCTTCTCGGCTACAGCTCCCCGCTGTTGGAACCAGCTACCAGAAGAGATACGGGCCTTGGGGGACCTTAACCAGTTCTGCCGGGCCTGTAAGATCATCCTCTTCCAGCTGGCTTTTTAATGTGGAAATTATACCATCGCTATGCAAGCTATGTTATATTTGTAGCACCAATTAATCTGTGGTTTTAAATTTTGTTTTATTGATGCCTTAATGCTTAACTGAGTAATAACTGTAAATTGGGATATTTTATTTATATTCCATGCATAATTAATGAAGGGGGCATGACCAGTGATGGCACATCCTGTGACGTCACCAGAAACTGCGTCATCAGAGTGATGACCTCAATGACATCACCCAGGTAATGACCACAGAGTCACATGACCGGAAACTGTCAAATGGAGGATGGAAGTGACCTATTTTGGGGGCAGCACCTCCCACCAGGAGGTGTCCTGTCTAGCCCCACCCCCACATGACCTAGCCCTGCCAATCGCCTTCTATGCCCCACCATGATGTAGCTACCCCACTTATTTAATTAATTAAGTACCTCCTCCAGGAAATGACCTTACTGACTCATACCATGTGGTATAGCCAGGCCAATTCCACCCCGCTGTGATGTAGCAACCCTGCATATTAATTGAGCAGGCCGGAAATCACATGTGTAGCCCCCTCCCCTGCCCTCTTCTCCAGCGCCACCCACTGCAGCGTCATTGAACTTCCGCCTGTGGCACCCCACCCCGGATAATGGGGGCCGCCACTGAGAAGGCCTGAGTAGGTCCGTGTGACCCCTCTAACAACATGCCCAGTCACCCCTGGCCAATAGCAAATGGGCTGGGGGGCTGAGGCTGGGGGCCACCCTCACCAGGTTATTTTAGGAAAGAAGCCATTTGTGCTTGAACACACATGCTCAGGCTCTTGCTGAGAACATGGAAACTCCTGCCAGGTCCTAGGTATTCACCGCGCCACCGCCATTGGGGAGGCCTAGCTTCAACAACATTGGCGCTCCTGCCAGGCAGCTGGTATTTGACATCCCTTCTGCATCTACTATGTACCTGGTCTCCCATGAGGTTGTGGAGATGCCCAAGCACTCCGCAACCCGAGAGGTAAATGGCAAAACAGAAAACACGATGCCTGCATGGGGAAGCCAGCATGATGTGTGGATGGCGCTTTCCAGACGCCCTGAAGATGAGATGGTCTTGGGAATGCCCAACCTGCTGTGGTGTATTTACCGGGACCCTTCTGAGCAGTTTGAAGATGAAGAAACTCCAGAGGGGGTGCAAATGAAGAGGTTTTAGACGAATCCATGGAACAAGAGAACACGGAGTCAAACTCACAGGTAACCAGGTAAAGCAGTGTTTGTGAATGGGTGTATAATGAAGGTGGGTGATGGACTTTTTCACTGAGCTGTTCTTTTTATTTTATTTTGAAAGCGTGATGAGAATTTTATCCAGGCTTTCAGTAATCTTCACATCAGTTACCCTGTTGACGTGAATCTTTCGTGTGTGTCGTGTTTCTGTACCAAAGATACACAGTGCGACAAGAAAAAGAATAATAAAATGAATAATAAGAGGAAGAGGTAGTTCTGTTACAATAAAGACATTTGTTTTATAACCTTGTGTGATCATTTCTGAGTTAAGCAGGCAATGATGGGGGCAGTTGATGAAGAGGAGGTCTTAAGACACATGTATTATACACCCGGAGAATCAAGGAGCTTTGGCGGGGTGAGGCCTCTCTTCCAGGTAGCCAAAAAGCAGTGTAAAGCTCTCACTCAAAATCATCTTACTAACAGACTTTCAGAGCAAGATGCTTACACATTGCATAAGCAATCCCACATCCGCTTTAAGAGAAACAAGACCATGGTTTCCGGTCTTGATGCCCAGTGGCAGGTGGATTTAGTTGATATGCAGAAATTTTCTAAAAATAATGATGGCTACAAGTACATTTTAACAGTGGTTGATATATTGTCTAAATATGCCTGGGCTTTGACCTTAAAAGACAAGACAGGGAGGAGGGTGTCGAAAGCCCTTAAGGAAATTTTCAAACAAGGTAGAATACCTGCCAAGCTTCAGACTGATGCAGGTAAAGAGTTTCTAAACCAGCCTGTAAGCAGCGTGTTAAAGCAACACGGAGTCCACCACTTTTACACCCATAATGAAGTCAAAGCAGCTATTGTGGAGCGCTTCAATTGAACATTAGAAATATACGGCTGGACCTTCAGATATATTGACATGCTGCCGCTGCTTATTAAAAGTTACAACCACAGCTTTCACAGGACAATCAGAGTCCGTCCTGTGGATGTAAACCACACCAACGCTCATATCGTGTGGAAAACGCTTCATGGAGACTGTGTTGGGGCAAATGTAAAGGAAAGGCCTTTCATTAGAAAAGGAGATCATGTGCGTGTGTCTAAAAGCAAAGGAGCTCTTGTAAAAGGATATGAACGGAGCTTCACAGATGAACTATTTATAGTAGAACAGGTCATCTGTAGAGGTAAGAGGCCTGTGTACTTGCTCAAAGATTATGCCGGAGACCCTGTCATAGGCTCATTCTATCCTGAAGAGATACAAAAAGTTAAGACAGAAGTAAAGTAGAAGTAAAGCAGACAGAGTATATCGAATTGAGAAAATCTCAACCTCCAAAGACCAGGGGAAGAGAAAACAACATCTACTGAAGAGGTTAGGGTGGCCTGATAAATTTAACAGCTGGGTTCCTGCTTCTCAACTCTGTGATCCTATATAGAAAAAAAAATGGCTGACAGCGGCTTCTTTATCACCCTTCCTAGCAACTTATGTGCAAGTGTTTTTTCACAGAACACTACAGCGGCCTTTACTACCCATCTAGCACAGTCATTGGACCTTCCAGAGGCCTTGGAGGTTGGGCTTGTGGAAATACAGTATCTTCACAGGTGGAAGACCCTCACCAAAGATTCCACCATTGTAATCGTTACCAAGGAGAAACAGTGGAAATACAGATTCAGTAGCGGCTATTATAAAACATGCCTGACCTGGTGGTGAAACTGAACACCATACAGTCACATCCCCTCCCCCCCGCCCTGAACTGAGCATGGACTATGACCCATGGTATAGGAAGATTGGTCTAAGAGCACTGCCTACTTATACCTTTTCAGCTTCTAAAGAATTGGCTCACCTTTTAGGGGCACCCCTAGATGAGGCGATCCGAAATATAAACTTTACTGCAGATATCACAAGGGGGTTCAACACTTTGTACATTTACACAGACATTGTGGATCACCAAATTGTGGGTGATGCATATGTTCCATTACTGCGTTGTATCACTGTGCAAGGGGAGACTGGCAACTGTATCAATAATTTCTACAACAAGCCACATTATATTCCTGTGAATAAGCACCACATAGACACCATCACTATTGAAATAAAGACAGAGCAGAACAAGAACCTGCCATTCCAGTTTGGTAAGGTGATTGTGAAGCTTCACTTTCGTCCGTGGAAAGGCCTGGGCTGTTAAGCACACAAAGATGGTCATTTTAAAAAGCTATGGGGATCCTGACCTCTGTAGGAATTACTACAAGAACCAGGCTGGCTATGCTCTTCCTGGTTACCATGGTGTCCCAGTGATGTACGGGGCTGGGGTAGGTGGAATTTTCTGGAGCCTTTTCAGAAAAGCTGTCCCTCTTTTGAGAAGGGGGTTTGAACTCATGAAGCCCCATGGGAAAACCGCTGCCAGAAATATAGCCAAAGATGTAGTAAGTCACATTTCTGGCGCTGTTCTAAATAAAGTGAGTCCCCCTATGCCACAAGAGGGCTCAGGCCTCATGTACCTTAAAAGACAATGCAGAGTTAAAAGAAAGGCATCATGGGCACAACTAATTGGCCCACCACGCCCCTTTAAAAGAAAAGCTGTGAAGCGCAAGGTCCCTCAGAAGCAGAAGGCCAAGAGAAGGGCAGGAAGACATCTCCCGAGCCCCGAGATATATTTTAAACAGAAATGGCTTTTATTCACAGCGAGTCAGAAGAATGCACCAAATCTGAACTGGACCTATTCCAAATAGCCCCTATGCAAACCAGCATTGAGAGATGTCTATATATTGAAGTTCCTCCCCTGGCTGCTTTGTCAGAATCAGTGCCACTTGACTTTTTCATCTCTGGAAATGGAGATGATTATATGGATTTAAATAATACCCTGCTTTACCTGTGCTGCAAAATCATGAAAGAAGATGGGACAGACATTGACAGAAATGCAAGTGTTAGTCTGGTGAATTACCCTATCGCATCCATCTTTAGCCAGCTGGATGTGACTCTGGAAGACAGGCTCATCGCACAGTCGCATAACGCATATCCATACAGAGGGTTTATAGAAGCTGTACTGAATTACAGCAATGATACTCTGAACACTCAGTTCTCTGCAGGCCTGTTTTACAAAGACACAGCTGCTCAACATGAATCAACTGCCTTGGATGGAGACAACAAAGGGTTTGTTAAATGAGCAGCTCTAGTGACTGAAAGCAGAAAAATAGATTTGCTAGGTCAGCTTCACAGTGACCTGTTTTTCCAAGAAATACTGCTCTTAAATGGCGTGGATATCAAAATTAAACTGACACGCAGTAAAGATGCTTTTTGCCTCATGGTGGATGATTTAAACAGGGGTTGCAAATTAAACATCTTGTCTGCTTCCCTTTTCGTCAAGAAAGTCAGAGTAGCCCTGGGCGTCCGTTTAGGCCATGCAGAAGTGCTCTTCACAGCTAATGCCAAATATTCTGTGGACCACGTGGGCATCAAAGTGTTTAGCATTCCTGCAGGAAGTCGTGTCAGCAACCAAGAGAATTTGTTTTGGGGGCAATTACCCAAGCTGCTGGTTATCAGACTGGTGGATAATGAGTCCTTCAGTGGGGTCCATAATAAAAACCCATTTAACTTTAAGCATTATGACATCAATTTATTTGCTCTCTACTTGGATGGAGAACAGGTACCCACAAAACCACTGCAGCCAGACTTTGAAGGTGGAAACTGCGTGAGGGAATACATGCAGCTGGTTCAGGCCGCTGGAAAACATACGAAAGACAGATCTTTGTTAGTAAACCACGAGGAGTTTGCACAGTGCTACATGCTATTTGCATTTGATCTTTCCCCAGATCAGGAATGTGCAGACCACTATTCCTTGATTAAAACTGGGAACCTGCGGGCTGAAATGCAGTTTGCTAGAGCATTGCCTCACACTGTCAACATGATTGTCTATGGTGTTTTTGACAATGTTATAGAGATAAACCACAGCCGAAATGTTTTGTTTGACTATATGTAACATGGACATCCTGCAGCTAACAACTGTGCTATCTACTACACCAAAAAGACTTTCTTGGGAGTGTATCCAAGTGACTGGCTCCCCAAACAGAGAGTGGATCAAAGACCAGCAAGGCTAGTTGCAAATATCCACCCACATGACCTCCCTGGAGAACATTGGCTTGCCATATACTTGACAGAGGATGGGTGCGGCAAGTTCTTTGATTCATATGGACTTGCGCCTAGCAGTGTTTTATTTCCTAAATCCATTGTGAGATTTTTGAGAAAAAATGCCAATGAGACTGCATTCCAACCAAGGCAACTACAGGCATCTGACTCTGTGGTCTGTGGATATCACTGCATATTTTTTCTATAGTTGCACAGTAAAAGACTTTCTTTTGAGCAGATTCAAGAGCTGTACTCTGATGATTTAGCACAGAATGACCAAATGGTGGAACAATTTGTAAAAAAGAAAAAGGACATGCCCAGACATGCTCTAAACTTCTTTGTGCAACCCCAGGCCTATATTTCTTGCAGTGAGTTCCACAACAACAACACTATATTTCAATAAAACCTGACCTTTTGTCTGTTCATTTTTTTAAAAACTAACCAAACAAAATTTCTTTTAATTAAAAAACATTTATTTACATGATTACAAGGTTATCCAGCCAGGGGTTGTGACAGCTTTGTGTTTTTTAGATGCTCTGCGAGACAGCTGTGGCATCTCTGGAATAGAGGCAGGGTTCTTTAGGTATTCCAAAGCATGGCGATTAGCCGTGTTGCCCACAACAGAAGATGAAACGTTTAGTTCAGCCATAGCCTTCATGAAAACATCCCAACCTTTAGGCTTGCGATGGTTAGGCAGATCATGTGTTTGAGTGACGGCCTTCACCAAACCCATAAGATGAGATCCCTTTATATTTTCACCTCGATATACAAAGGTTCCATTGCCATCCCAAGAAGAAATAATTTTGTTCTGTTTCATTTTGTTTAAAAGCATCTCTGCACGGTTCTTAAACCTATCAGGCAAGCTGTCTATTATTTCTTGGAAGACCACATCAGAACTCGTATTGGTTTCTCCAGAGGCTGTCTCTGGCTGAGGCAGAAACAAGTTCAGTTTAGATTTTTCAGTTTCCCCCTGCTTCACATGAGCTAAATATTTTTGCAGCAGAGTTTCAAATAGGCTTACTTTTTGAAACTCTGTTAAATCTTGCCTTCAGAGAACACCCTTCATTTCAGTATCTAGGGAATGCATTGCATTGGCTCTGGTGTTCTCCTCCTTAAAGGGAGGGGTGTTCCTTAATTGTTCCAGCTGATGGCTAGGAACCAAGTACATTTTTTCTGCACATTCCATCACCTGCTTGTTAAAAGGCCAGTTAAGAGAGAAATAGCAAAGCTTAACAGAGGCCCTATAAATCCGCCAGATTGTTTCACCAGCTGTTTCTTCTTTTTCAGTGGTACTCAGTTTTTTAATGAAATGTCGCCTTTTCCTCAACACTCACACCTGATGTGGTGAAAGAGGAACGTTCCCTTTTAAAGTATTGAGCGCAATTTCTGAGACAGCTGCGACCAGATCATCTGAAGCTGACCAAAGAATGGCTTTCTTTTGTTGTGGGGTAGTCTTGATAAGTAGTTTTAGGAGGGGCAGATTCCTCTTTATATGGCTGGACATGTTGACCCTTTGGAGGATTCAGAGGTTACAGACTGTTTAGTGTACCATCTGTTTCTTTTTGTGCCCACTGGGGGCTTGTTTTGTTTTTAAGACATACGCAGCAGGCCACTGGGGCGGGAAAAGCCCCGTTCTTAACCTCAATGAATCTGGCGTGCACGCATTTAAATCCACCAGCAGATACCCATAAGTATTTTGTGTTGCATCCTCAAAGGCCTCCAGAAAGAATTGGGACTTCCCTGGGTACATTTGATGGGCCAGAGTGGCAATCTGTAATTTGTCCCTGGGATTTTTAAACAGAACCAGGTATTTTGTATTTAAACTTATGGTTCTGATGTTTTTTCGACGAAAGAAAATATTCTGAGTAGTAAATATAATGCTCAGATTCCGATGATGCACGTATTTGGTAAAGGCTCTCTCAATTTCAGGGTTTTGACAAGCAGAGTCCATCAAATCATCCACTATAATCAGACTTACTTTATTAGCAGGGAGCAGTTGATAATCATTTAGGGTTTCAGGCAACCCTTCAACAAACTTTACAGACGTGAATTTACAGAAGATTTCGTTATACAGATTCTGCCAACAGCTGTAAAACCACACGACATTATCAGGTGATACAGAAAGCACATGTTGAGCATTGTCCAAAATACTTTTTACAAAGACACTCTTGCCACAATTGCTAGGCCCTGCCAGTACAGCAGAAAATGGATGTTTCCACCCTACATCCATTTTAAAAACCGTATGGCAATGTTCTGTATTTGTCCACAAGGACCCTCTTATCATAAACGTCTTTGAGGGTTTTCTTAAGTGGCCCTGTCTCAATAAGCCACTGATTCTTTTTCCTTATGATGCAGGGTTACTGGACTCTGATCTCTTTAGATGCTTGCTCGGCAGTGTAATCTAAGACCAGATCCTTCAAGGTATTAAAGTTAATTTTTTCACAATTAGAAACATTGAGGGTGATGCCTATGGCTTTCATGCACACCTTTCCACCCGACAATTTGTAATCATAGGTTTTAGGGCCTGCTGACGTGAACTCTGTGATATGTTAAGCTGGTGGGAGTTCCAATGTCAGACACCCTAAATAATCTCCGAGAGCCGGAATAAAATCCCCCTCCCTACTGACAGGTCCTGCAGCCTGTCTAAAATTTCGTACAATTCTAACCGTGCATAGGATGTTGTAAAACATGCAATCAGAACATTCGTGTTGCCAGCTAAGGTAACTGTATCTTTTGCGTGTTTCCAGGACACGCTTGCTGTTTCATCGTCAATTATGTCAAACCCTGAAGATGAATTTCAGCATTACTCTGCATGAGGTTTGACATCTGATTTATAAACTCATCAGCAGGAAAGCCACCTGCTGGGCTCCTTACAGAATGCAGGGGTTTGCTTAGCCCTGCCCCATCAATATGGAGCTGCACTAAATCACCATCCTGGACTCTGACTCTCATATCGTTAAGAAGACCCTGAATAGCTTCCCGTATTGCCTCTTGTATGAGGGCGGGGTGGCTTAATTGCTCTAAGTTTACAAACCTGAAGGCCTCTGAATACTGATCCATTGGCAAGTTTGCAAGATGTCATTCCCACTTTTTGCAGTTTGCAAACATCTGTTAAATAAAAAAAACAGGAGTAGATCCCCTCTTTCTTCTCATTAAGCATGCTTGGGGCAAACAGGCCATAAACTATCTGCTTTACAGGCAGTAAAAGGGTTCAAACCACCAGCCCTTCATTTCATGTGGGCATTCCTGGACATGTAATAACTGGGAAATCTTCCAGGAGGCATTGCAAAATTTGGGAAACACCATTTTTAGCTAGCATGTCAGCTGTTGTCTCCCTGCTGTCCATATAACACATGTCTCTTTGTCAAAAACAGGCCCCGAGAAATAGAGCTTTGCAGGAACAAATTCTTCATCCTCAGAACTGCTCACATATCTCCTTTTAAAATTTTGTCTCACCAATGGCGGTGGGCTGGAAAGTACCAAGGGTCTGACCGGAGTTTCCACGTTCTCAGCAAGAGCCTGTGCATGTGTGTTCAAGCACAAATGGCTTCTTTCCTAAAATAACCTGGTGGGGGTGTGGGCCCCAGCCCATTTGCTATTGGCCAGGGGTGACTGGGCATGTTGTTAGAGTGGTCACGCGGACCTACTCAGGCCTTCTCAGTGGCAGCCCCCATTTTCTGAGGTGGAGTGCCACAGGCGGAAGTTCAATGACGCTGCAGTGGGTGACGCTGGAGCAGGGGGCAGGGGAGGGGGCTACACATATGATTTCCGGCCTGATCAATTAATATGCAGGGTTGCTACGTCACAGCGGGGTGGATGTAGATGCTGATTGGCCTGGCTATGCCATATGGTGTGAGTCAGTGTCATTTCCTGGAGGAGGTGCTTAATTAATTAAATATGCGGGGTAGCTACATCATGGTGGGGCATAGATGGTGATTGGCGGAGCTAGGTTACATGGTGGTGGGGCTAGACAGAACACCTCCTGGTGGGAGGCGCTTAATTAAATATGCAGGGTGCCTACATCATGGTGGCACCCCCAAAATAGGTCACTTCCACCCTCCATTTGACGCAGTTTCTTGTCACGTGACTCTGGGGTCATGACCTGGGTGATGTCATTGAGGTCATGACCCTGACGACGCAGTTTCTGGTGACATCACGGGATGTGATGTCACTGGCCGTGCCCCCTTCATTAATTATGCATGGGGTTGACAGTTTCCGGTGACATCACCAGAAGTGACGTCAGTGGCCACTCCCCCTTCATTAATGTTGAGTGGGTTTGACACAGTTTCTGGTGATGTCACCGGAAGTGACGTCACTGGCCAAGCCCCCTTCATTAATAATGCGTGGGAGGTCTATTTACTACTTGTATGAAAATACCCTTGGTGGGTTCCTTCCTTACCAGTATCATTTCAATCTCTCCCTTCAGTATATCATCTTAGTGCTGTGATTATTTTAATCACTTTGCTTCTCCTGTTTTTGCTTCTACATCTTTCTATGCTTTGGATAAGTGGAAGCACCCTTGATGGGAGAGGGAAGCACTGTGTCCCGATCATTCACTTTACAATCTTATCACTGTCATTTGGGATCCTAGTCCTGACTCAGCAAGGGACAGTTTTACACAGTGAGATGAGGTTTCAGACAAGCTGTTGGCAAGGAGACCAAAATCTTTTTGACTGGGAGCCCAGCAATTTTGTCATTTAAGTAATTAACTCAAACGACAGTCTGAGGGGCAAAGCTTCATCATAAGGCAGGCTCAGGGAAGTAGAAGTAGAGGAGGAAGGATATGCTGCTTTCATATTTAATGCTGCAATAAAACGGAGACGTGGGCTGAGTTTTATCCCTTAATTTTATCCCTTCATGGTAGCCAGACAAGAGGGTTCCTGACTGCACTGAACACCTGTGCAGATGAGGAAAATTTTGGCAGGTGCAGCTTCTCATGCAGGAGTGGCAGAAAAGCCTTCCCTGCTAAGCTTCCTGTTCTATGCAACTGTTAAAGAACCAAACTACACAGCATGCTGGAGTTCTGTGATCAGAATACTAGATATGGAATTTGGCTCTAAAATGCAGCGGCAGTCATAAGAAGGAGGCAATCTGGATTAGACCCACAGCACATAGAAATGAAGGGGAATCTCTCATACCTGCTTGGCAACATCCCTTCCCTTGGGCTGTGCTTACAGCCTTTGTCTTCCTGGGGGCTGTCACTTTTCCTACAAGGGATTAAGCATAGCCCAGCAGAGGGACCATTGCTGATTAGTAAAATGGCATGGCGGAGTTATTCTCCTCCCTTTCCCATGAGCCTGATTAAGATTAGTTCTCCTTTCTGAGGCTACAGGTGTATTTTAGGGACAAATTACATATCTGGAATTCCAATCATGGAGCTGTGGCATCACCAGTTCTGCCTGTACTTTGGACCAAAGACACATAGGGTTGTGGTCTTCCTATGCATTGGTCACATGCCTCTCAGCCAGGATGTTCTAACCTTCCTCTCATCCTTTATACTCAAGGTAGCTGGGATATCACATTATTTTAATTTTAAAAGCAAGGACAAAAAGGTACAAAGATTGATCCTTAGGATAAATACATCAAGTATAACAGCCAGTTCCCTTTTTTGTAGAAAAAGCCCAGCAGGAACTCATTTGTATATTAGGCCACACCCCTGACATTGCCGTTGTTTTGTGCAGGGCTTTTTTTGTAGAAAACTCCAGCAGGAAGTCATTTGCATATTAGTCCACACACCCCTGACACCAAGCCAGCTGGAACTGTGTTCCTGTGTGTGCCTGATCAATAAAAGCTCTGATAACAGGTAATATACTTACATTTTTTAAATTTTCCAGATCACAGTCCTCCATTTTTAACTTGGAACGGGAAACAGCAAGAACCATATCTGTCTAACATCACTATCCAATTGCCCCTGTATAAATCTTTTGGGTGGAAAACTATTGTGTAAAGGCAACACCCTCTTCTTTGGCCAGAGCCCTTACTAAATCTTTTGGGATATTATACAATAGGTCATAAAAGAAGTCGTTATTGCCATATAGGAATAGTCCCAAAGCCCATCTAGATCAATATTCAGTAACCATTTTCAGAACTTTTACAAGCTATTACTTTAGCAGATTTAGCAACCAGTCTCAGAGTTTATAACGAACTTGTTGAAGCTGAACTTTGGAGTTATTTTGAGCCTTAGGGCACACCCATAACTATATATATTTCCTCAAGTGTTTGTGTTCTTTCAAAAGGCACCAAGGCTACTCAGTTGATTTCTACCAAACATACTTAAAAGTCCAGGGTACATACACAATGCTTTCTTATAAATGGTTCCTCCATCTTCAGATTAAATTTCTAAAGCCTCTTCAGATTTCTCAGCACTGCTTAATCCCAGATTTCCCATCCACTTTCTGATACTGGAATGACTAAGTCAAAAGTACACAGTCACCTTGGCCTGTCCAGGCCCACTGTGACATCAGAGCATCTCCATCAATGGCATCAAGACTACACTTGCCATTTGCGGACAATGGGCAATCCCCTGCCTATATCCAGATCTCATGCCCTTGATGATTTGAGGATCAGAAGAAAAAATGGAATGGAATAGCAATGATGGTGTAATGTACTAAGTTACTAGACTTGTAGACTTGCTTTATTGGCGAGTACATCACAAAGAGAGCATGGAAAGGCCGGGTCCCCAATTATATACATTTCCCGGAACAACCCTCTTACCTGGCCAGGTCCAATCCTGGCCAGTTAAACTTCCCGCCACAGATCTTCGTAGGTGGAGGGTGTTTACGTCCTTACATCCGGAGACCTGTGGTCTCCCACTGGTCACCTCTGCGTGCACGCACACGCGCTGTGTTGTGAATTCAGGGACCAAATTGCAAGACGGTAATGCTGTAGAAATTTCCCTGATCTCTAAAGACCATATTGACTGATGGGATTCCTAGATCATTACCCAGAAATGGTCATATTCCCTGAAACTCCACCCTCCCCAGACATCAACCCCTAAATCTTTCAGCATTTGCTAGTGCAGGGCTGGCAAACCTAACCAACACAGACAAAAAAGACAAAGGTTTGGAGTCAAAAGAAAGTGTCCAGTCATCAGAAATCTCTCAAAAAGACTGTAACATGTAATTTCTATGGCTTGGCACCATGAGATTCTATTAATATGATTACTTATTGCATGTCTGTATGAATTGGAGGTAGGTTACATTTATGGATCAAATATACTGCTGTAATACTGCTCATTATTGGAGGCAGAACACCAGATGGCTTTTTATTCACTGCTGAAACCCGTCTGGCCATAACCTCACTGATCCTCTAAAGGAGACAGCCATATTTCATAGTTAAGCTAGCCTTTGCACAGCAAATGGGTGAAATGATACAGAAAGTGTTTTCAGCCAGACCTAAGCTCCCTCCTGACACACAACCCACACCAATGTGACACCAGAGATGTCAGAAAATAACTGCCTGTGATGTAGGGTGTGGGGAGGGGGATTGTTGGCAGAGAGGACTGGACTCTTTTCCAAAAAGCATCATGGGAAGTTTTATCTTTCTTCTGGATACCCACCAGACAGGAAAGGAGGGCAGCGGTTTTATCAGGGCTGAGGTGCCAGTGACATGGAACAGCTGCCCTTTCCTACAAAACTAAACTGAGGCCTCCATATTAGTAAGAAAGCAGCAACTTCCAGCCTCAGGATGAAAAATAATTTTTCATGTAGTCTTCCTTTCAATTTATGTCATTTTAAAAAATGGCATAAAGGTATAGAAACGGGTACACTTTTCTACTTGAGAAATCACAATTTGAATTGTACAGTTAAGGAGGTGATGGTTATCTAGTAAAACTTCATCCTTCCCCTGCCTCAATCTAGAGAGAAGGCATGGACATACAAGGGCCTACCAGAGGTGCTTACAGGGCCAAAAAATATTAAAAACAAACCCAAAAGCTTCTTACAAGCAAAGATCACATATATGAACACATGAAGCTGCCTTATACTGAATCAGACCATTAATATTGTCTACTCAGACTGGCAGCAGCTATCCAGGGTCTCAGACAGAGGTCTTTCAAACCAGCTACTGCCAGATTATTTCACAGGAGATGCTAGAGTAGAATTTCCAGCGCTGAGTTGGGGAAATTCCTGGAGATTTTTGGGGTGGAGCCTACGGAGGGCAGGGTTTCGGGAAGAGAGGGACCTCAGCACTGCATAATGCCACAGAGTCCATCTTCCAAAGCAGCCACTTTCCCATTACAATTCTGAGCTATAACCCCTCGCTGAAGATAGAGGGGTGTCGTTGGAGACATATTTTATTGCATTTTTCAGCAGCAGAACTGCGTTATGGCAGAACTAGGAATAAGGTCCGTTCTGGAGAAAAATACAATGGGCTCTAGAAAGAGGCTCTGGACAAGTGCCCCCCCCCCCAAATCTTGCTGTCTTCCCATCCACCAAAGTCAAAACATTCACTGCCCACCCCACCTCAAGGGGAGCTGATCTCTGCCATCTGGAGAGCAATTGTAATTCTGAGTGATCTCCACCCCTCACCTGGAGATTGTCTACAGTAGTTTCCCTGGAGAAAATGGCTGGTTTGGAGGGTAGAGTGTATGGTATTGTACATGTCTGAGGTACCAGCCCTTCTCAAACACCACCCTCTCCAGGCTCCACCCCTTAAATTTCCAGGAATTTCCCAACCTGGAGTTAGCAACCCTATCTCCTTCCCTTTATCTACCCCTCTGACTTCAGCTTTCCATTGCCTCCCCCCTTCCTACAGCCTCCATCTAGGAAAAGGACAATCTTTCTCCACAGTGGAGAGGCAAAGCAGATTACATCATTCTCCTCTCCCCCCTTTGAGCTGCGCAACAACCCGGTGAGATAGGTTAGTCTATGACTGGTCCAAAACCATCCACACCAGCTTCTACAGCAAGAACCTGGGTCTGGCAGACACCACTCTGAAACCCTAACTCCTATGCCTTCTTCAAGTCCACCACAGACTCTCCAGGGATTTCTCACCAACCTGGAACTGGCAGCAATAGTCAGGACTGGCCCCAATAAGTTCTTCCTCAGAGGCCTTTAGTGACACCTTTCAGACCAGCACTCTCTCTCTGATAATGTTCATCTTAAGCATAGGACTTCATTCTCTTTCTGTCTCTCGCTTTCCCTCCCTATCTCTCTCTGTATATTGTCTGCTGCTATGGGGTGCCATTTTTTTCCTCTGACTTTGGCTGTTTCCCTTCCACAGGAGGAGAGGGAGGAGCCCTTAGCCAATCAAGGGAAGGCTTCTCTGACTCTTTCCCTCCTCCTCCCAGGTCAATTGAGGGAAAGTCTTTCTCTGGCTATTTCCCTCCTCTTCCCTCCCTCCCTCAGCCAATGGAGGGAAGGGTTTCTTTCTCTCCACTGTGAAGCAGTGTGACAGGTGGCTCTGCCAATGAAAAGAGTATGTAGAGCCAGAAACAGTCAGAAACAAGGTTTGTTGCCTTTTACTGTCAGAATCAGCTTGGCTGGCTAGCAACAGCCACTTGGACAGGTGAGAAGAGTGGACTCAACCAATGGCACTCTTGATTGGTGGTTTGATGGGTCAAAGGTTGATGGACCACACCCCCAACAATGGGAGAACTCTCTTTTGCCAAGACAAAAGGGGTTTTATATCTATAGGATAATTCAGGCCAATGTTACACAGTTCCAGCTTCCAGTAGTGTATATACTATTTTGTGAGGTTGATGGCTGTAACTGTGTTTGCTTCCAAGATTTAGGAGTGAGCTAGGCCCAAAGGCAAAACTGAGATCAGTTTTTGTCATTTGGTTAAAAAAGGTAAAGGTAGTCCCCTGTGCAAGCACCAGTCATTTTCGATTCTGGGGTGACATCCCATCATGACATTTTCACAGCAGACTTTTTTACGGGGTGGTTTACCATTGCCTTCCCCAGTCATCTTCACCTATCTAAATTTTGGCTGGATCTTCCGGATATTTGTTTACAAAAAAAAGTAAATGCAAAGAGGTCAGATTGTGTTTGCTGACCCTACAGCGCAATAGAGAAGAAAAATTATAATTGCTCAGCATCACTAGTCAACCTGACCTAGAAGAAAGCTCTATTTCGACTCCCAATACAGTAGTCAGCTAGATCCAAGGATCCAAATGAGCACCTCTCTGAAGGGCATGTTGTATTTCCTTTTAGCCCCTCTATGTCATATTACAGCACATCTGGCAGGTCATAGTTAGGATTGTCAACTGAGGAATGATAATCGAAAGCCTTATAGATTCTGCAATTTAAAATCTATAAGACTTTCAGTTCTCATTCCTCAGTTCTTAACGGTAAATTTTAACGAATAAAGTTTTACTATGGCCAGTTTGGTGTAGTGCAGGGGTGGCCAACGGTAGCTCTCCAGATGTTTTTTGCCTACAACTCCCATCAGCCCCAGCCATTGGCCAAGCCTGGAGAAATATGTCTTGTCCCTTTAACAGAGTCTTAATGTACAGAAAGGGGTATTTATCTTATGGCACAGAGATAAATAACAATTCTGTTAAAGGAGCACATTTGCAACAAACCTTCTTTTTCCTTATGGAAGTTCTGTGAATAGAACAGCCGCATGGACAGGCTGGTGTTCTATAGGCACAGCTTCCCCGGCATTGAGAAGCGGTGATGCAATATATCTGCAAGAGCACAATTTCCTATTGCCATGAGGCTGTTAAAGGATTAGACCACTTCCCTGATCTCTCTGTGCCACCATAACATCAGCTTTGTAAGATATATAAAGTATTTTCCTTGTTTCACACATCATTGCCACTTTGTAAGACCCCGAAATTGGGACATTTCAATCCAGCAATCCTGACAGACCTGCATGTAGCATAAGGCTGAGGGAGGAGGAGCCACCTGAAAATGCTGGAAAAGAGGTAGGCAGACTTTAACAGTGGGAAGAGGGCAGGGTCACCTCTAGGGCCTGGGAAAGGAAGAAAATGCCCGCCTCCCCAAACAGGCCTGTGATTGAAGCTGTTATCCTTTACTCTAGCCAAAGATTCGTCAGTGCTTCTCCTTCCAAAACTGCGATAGGGAGGCAAGAGGCCTTGTCTGTCTCACTCTTGGATGGTCTCCAGCTGCGACGGATACATCAAAGAGGGACTGGGAACAAAACCCATTGAAGGCTGGGCCCTGAGAGTGGGGAGAAGAAAGCTCCTGGGCCAGCACACAAAGCAGTTTCGCCGAGGACCCATCAACAAGAGATTGTCTATAAACCCCCCAGATAAGGAAGTGAACCACAGTCAGCTACCTAACTGTGGTCACAAGAGCCCTTTCTATGAAACAAGGACTCTCTTAGGCACATGGGACATAGCAGAATCAATTGCAGCATTGTTTGGGAATGTGTACAAAGGTGGTAACCTGTGCTAAATCTCACCCAGGTACTAATCTCCATGCAATTAATCCAAATACATTTGTGCATTTGCATAACTAAGGTGGGCTCAGGCTCTTGCATGGGCTATATCCTTCTGCGCAATCCTGTTCAACCAATTATGACCAGCATTTTCATTTAAAAACATAGCATAAGGTTGGATCTGGCAGAAAAGCGCTAGCAAGCAGTTAATGGAACTGCTCTTTCCTCACCACGTCAAAACAGCTAATAGTTTGTCCTGAAAATCCTCTGTAAGGGTCAAAGGTAAAGGTAAAGGTAGTCCCCTATGCAAGCACCAGTCGTTTTCGACTCTAAGGGTCAAGAGTCTCACAAACAACATACACCTTTCAGGATGAGGCACTGCAGTGATAAGGGGAGATCAGTAAAAGCCTTCACAAGGACTGTAAGGTTCTCCCTATCCTCTGAGAGGATTTTTGGGACAAACAGTGGTCAACTTAGAGAAGAGGAGGGCAGGGAAAGATCCACTCCACCAACTCCTTTGTTGGATCCCATTCATGATCTAGAAAATAACTTCTTTTTTTGTCGACTTTCTAGAAGAAGAAGAATTGCAGATTTATACCCCACTCTTCTCTCTGAATCAGAGACTCAGAGCGGCTTACAATTTTCTGTATCTTCTGCTCCCAGAACAGACACCCTGTGAAGTGGGCGGGGCTGAGAGGGCTCTTACAGCAGCAGCCCTTTCAAGGAAAACCTCTGCCAGAGCTATGGCTAACCCAAGGCCATTCCAGCAGGTGTAAGTGGAGGAGTGGGGAATCAAACCTGGTTCTCCCAGATAGGAGTCCACACACTTAACCACTACACCAAACCGGCTCTCTAGCAGGATCAAAATTTTTGCCCTACAAAAGCAGGTTTTCCCCTGCATAATATAGGTTTTTCTCAAGTACCCATTTGCTTTTTCAACCATAATATGCTCATTTGTAAAGAGAAAATGACCTGCCCAAGAAACAAATCCAATTAAACCATAAAAATCCCCGCAGAGATGCCAACTGATTAGATAAATCTAATCTGCCCTGCTCTTGTACCTTTAACAGCAATTTGATGTGCAGAAACAGCACAGATATTTATTTATTTATGTTAATTTATATTAATTTATAATTTATGTTAATTTATACTTCCCATGAGTGGGCTCGGGGCGGTTAGCAACAAAAGTTAAAACAATTAAAAACTACAAGCTAAAACCATAGGATACAATAAAACAACATATATATCACAGGTGGCAGTTTCCAATTGGGCACATTATATATATATCAATACAACGGTAGGCCCAGAGATGGAATAATAAATTAAAATAAGATTAAAATAAGGTAGCATCATGATAAGTAAGGGAGGCCAAGCAGATGGAAATAAGGACGTCTGTTGCCTCAACCAAAGACTCGGTGGTATAGCTCCGTCTTGCAGACCCTACAAAATGGCATCAAATCAGGTAGGGTCCAGATCTCCACAGGGAGCTGATTCCACCAGGCCAGGGCCAAGGCCGAAAAGGCCCTGACCCAGGCAAGTCAAATGACCTTTGGGCCAGGGACAATCCGGAGATGCTGCGAGGCAGAACGCAGCCATCGCTGGGGTGCATATGGGGAGAGGCAGTCCCACAGGTATGTCGGTCCCAGGTCACGTAAGGCTTTAAATGTGAAGACCAAAACCTTGAAGCGGATCCGGTACTCTCTTGGTAGCCAGTGCAATTGATGCAGCACTGGCTGAATGCTTGCCCGTAGAGGCAATGCAGTTACTAGCCGTGCTGCCGCATTTTGCACCAGCTGAAGTTTCTGGGTCATTCTCAAGGGCAAGTCTGTGTAGAGCGAGTTACAGTAGCCCAACCTGGAAGTGATTGTCACATGGATCGCTGTAGCTAAGTCCTGGGAGGACAGGTAGAGCGCTAGTTGTCTAATCTTCCAAAGACAGTAAAAGGAAAGACTGAGCAACTGTTGTGATCTGGGCCTCCATGGAAAGAGAGGCATCCAGTATCACTTCCAAGCTCTTCACCTTCTGGGCCGGCACAAGAGATGCACCATTCAGGGATGGGAGCCAGATGCCTGACACTAGCCCCCCACGGCTCAAGTACAGGACCTCCGTCATAGCTGGATTAAGTTTCAGCCGACTTATCTGCAATCATCCAGCCACAGCTTCTAAGGCCCTGGTCAGATGATCTGGGGCAGAGTCTGAATGGCCATCCATCAGCAGATAGAGCTGGGGGTCATCTGCATACTGGTAACAACCCAGTCCAAAACCTTGAGCAGTCAGGGCAAGGGGGCACATATAGATGTTAAACATCATGGGCGAGAGAATAGCTCCCTTATGAACACCACATTCAAGAGGATGTCGCAGGGAGGTCTGCTCGCCAAGCGCCACCCTTTGTCCCCGACCTGGATAAACGAAGAAAACCACTGTAAGGCTACTCCCTGAACTCCAGTGTAGGCAAGGCGGTGGGTCATAAGCTCATAATTGACCATGTCAAACGCTGCTGATAGATCTAACAGCAACAGCAGTGCTGATCTGCCTCGATCCAGATGCCTTCTGAGGTCGTCTGTGAGAGCAGCCAGAACAGTCTCCATCCCATGGCCTGGGTGGAAGCCAGACTGGAATAGGTTGAGGGCAGATGTATCCTCCAGGAAAGCTTGAAACTGCTCTGCCAGCACTTTCTCAATTACCTTACCCAGAAACAGAAGTTTAGAAACTGGGCAGTAATTGACTAGGACCATCGGATCCAAAGATGGCTTTTTAAAAAGTGCATGAACCACTGCCTTCTTCAGCCTGGCTGGGAATGTCTGACTTTCTGCGGAAGATGTTGGCAGATTGGGACAGATTGACAATATCAGCCAGAGGGCCCTGGATATCATGACCACCTACTTTTACAAGCCACTATGGGCGTGGATCTAAAGGGCAGGTGGTAGGCTTACTGCAGCCAAGATCCTGCCAACATCTTTCACAGAAAGTTGGTTGAAGTGGTCCAAAATAGGGCCAGGAGACGGACCATTAATACTTGCTTATGTCTGTAAATAAACTTGTTATTAAGGGACAATCACAACCACCTACGGAAAAATTGGCAATCCTAATTCTGACGAGTGCCCACCCTCTCTCTACCTATACATAAGGCTTGAGGAAAACTGTTTCAATGTATCTGAAGAGTGCATGCACACAAATGCTTATACCCATAATTAAACTTTGTTGGTCTTAGAGGTGCCACTGGACGCAGACTTAATTTTATTGCCTGGGGGGGGGTATTAAAAAGCTGACGCGGTCATCATGGTGAGATTATCAGTAAAGTTTAATATCATTATATCGGTTCAAGAAAGATTCCATTGAAAAAACAACAGTCTTTTTGTTGTTGTTCAGTCGCACAGTTGGGCTTTTTTGACCTGGAACACACAGGACACAGTTCCGGCCGGCTTGGCATCAGGGGGTGTGGCTTAATATGCAAATGAATTTCTACTGGGCTTTGCCTACAAAAAAGCCCTGCGTGAAACAATGGTGATGCCAGGAGGTGTGGCCTAATATGCAAATGAGTTCTTACTGGGCTTTTTCTACAAAAAAAGACCTTACAGCATACGCTGTGATTACATCTTATATATCGAATAATGACTGCCTTCTAATGAAAAAAAAAATTGAAACGTTCACCTTTTGTCCTTGGAGCAAAGGGATTCTGCCATACACACCTTGTACACAGGTATGCATTGAACTGTTTACATTCCTATAATAATCACTCATTATGTTGAACCAGTGTGTTAGCCAGAAATACAGGCGTTCCTGTGGAACAGTCACTTGTAGCTTGATTGGAGGCAAGGGGAAAGGAATGTACCCCTTCTCTGCCTAAGAGGTACCCCAGATTCCAATCTCAAGCCACTATTTCTGAATTGCACTGCCTCTCTGATAACACTGCCTTTGTTGTAAAGATCATTCCCTGTATTACAACCTTAGTGCTTTATGTGCCATACGAAGAAGAGTTGTATATACACCGCTACAGAAATCTTCACAACCCCACTTTTTGCATTCCCATCAGAGCTTGAATCTCATCTAAGATGTCCTTCTCACTTGGGGGCAAACCTTTGAACAAGTTATATCCTTTGCCATTCAAATGTGGTCTAGTTCTTTATATTTCAGTATTGTGAGAACCTCACAAACAAAACATACCACTGTATAGGGTGGACAAGAGAGAAATTGCCTCCTCTTTGGGCCTACTTGCCTTTACATTTGTTGCTGCATTACCTTGTACTATATTACATTTTGTGAGACTTTTCCAATCCCCTGAGAAAATTTTGGGAACAAGCAAGGAGGAAAAGTGGTGGGTTTGTGATGTCACAACATGAGCCAATCACCACTGTGCAAAGCTGGCTTCTGCTGCAAAGTGGCAGAACTGGTTTCCTGAGCTCCAACCCTGAGAAGAAATTGTTCATCTACACACACTGCAGTGAATGCACTTCCATGGCAATTCTGCTGCTTGAGCAATATTCATACTATGGACCCTGTGAAACTAATTTTCACTTGGGCTAACATCTCCAACCCCAAAGGAATCTTGGTTTTCAGAGAGGAATTCCTCTTCAAATTTGTCCAGCTTGGCTGAAAATCCAGCCGAAGAGGAAGAGGAGGAGGAGGAGGAGGAGGAGAAGGAGGAGGAGAAGGAGAAGGAGAAGAAGGAGAAGGAGAAGAAGGAGAAGGAGAAGAAGGAGAAGGAGAAGAAGAAGAAGATGATGATGATATTGGATTTATATCCCACCCTCCACTCTGAAGAGTCTCAGAGTGGCTCACAATCTCCTTTATCTTCCTCCTCCACAACAGACACCCTGTGAGCTGGGTGGGGCTGGAGAGGGCTCTCACAGCAGCTGCCCTTTCAGGGACAACCTCTGCCAGAGCTATGGCTGACCCAAGGCCATTCCAGCAGGTGCAAGTGAAGGAGTGGGGAATCAAACCCGGTTCTCCCCAATAAGAGTCCGCACACTTCACCACTACACCAAACTGGCTCTCTTCCTCCCCCACAACAGACACCCTGTGAGGTGGGGCTAGAGAGGGCTCTCACAGCAGCTGCCCTTTCAAGGACAACCTCTGCCAGAGCTATGGCTGACCCAAGGCCATCTCAGCAGGTGCAAGTGGAAGAGTGGGGAATCAAACCCGGTTCTCCTCGATAAGAGTCCACACACTTCACCACTACACCAAACTGGCTCTCTGGAGTGGACCTCATGTGCTTTTTGAAACATTCCCCTTGTTTTTTTAAAAAGAAATTTGGCCCACATTTCAGGAATGAAGCACTTAGAAATCAAAGGGAAATTAGATTCTCTGCAATCCGTGAGTCATTTGCAAGAAGAAAGGATCAGAATTTATTTCCCTTCTGTGTAGCCTGAGCCAGGGCAGATTCCAGATCCTTCTCCACAAGCTCCACAAGCCCTGCCACAGGCAGCACTTGGGAGGAATGAGAAGCCTCCTTTGACTTTGCGAAATGCTGCAACACACAAATCCAGATGTCAAAATGCCACGAGGAAGCTGAGACTGGTCTTTGAATGAGCTTTTGCAAGAGACCCAACTAGCCTTCTGAGACTTATGACACAGTAAAAGAAGGGCTGCCAACCATACGTGATTTATGAGTCTGCTAGAATTGCATCATCTTGACCAGTTGCCATGGTTGAAGGAAACAAAACCAGAATAAATTCCACCATAAACCCAGTTATAATGAATGGGGATTTTGACTATGCTGAGGCTGTGTGCATTGTCCTGGAAATAAGCCCATTGAATAAGACTTATGTTTGAGTCATTATGCATGATATTGCACGGTAAATCATAAAGCAAAATCCACACGGTACCCTTTGTGCAGACCACCCAAGTTGTCCAGAACCTTTTTATAAGGTTAGAACACTTTGCAGGAATACCTGGTAGCGTAGATGTCCAATACCATTACGATTCACCATTACTCTGTATGGCAACTTGCCCAGTAAAAGAATGGGACATCTGCTGTGTTATAGATTATAATGACTTTTTGGATTAAGGGACAAACTTCAAAATAGAAGATAAATAAAAGAAAGGGACATTGTACAACCCTGAAAATATACCTTTGATTACATTGGGAACTATTTGTACTGCCTGCTTCAAAGGCAAAACGAAGCCACTGCGATCTTCCTCCAGCTTCAACCTCAGCTTCCCTTTCAGATTCTTTGCCAAAACCTTTGAGGCTTCAAACGGTGACCTGCTATTTGCTAACCAGTGCTTTCTGATTGCACCAAAGGTGTTGGCCATGATGAGAAATCATGTCAAATCGAGATTGTAAAGTACTGGGGTCGGCGCAGTAAGAGACCAGAGTTGGAGAGTGATTTCAGCAAGCTTTACTTCAGGAACACACACACACACAGACTGAGCTCTGTTCAAACTTCCCGCTCCTTTATACAATTCTTGCCCCCTTCTGATTGGTCCTTAACTATCTACACGGATTGGCTATTTACAGGGCCCTAAGGGCCTATCAGGGTACAGTATGAGCCTGGATGTTGATTGGCTACTTATGTTTCAATCCTTCCCCTGATTGGGCACGCTTAGGACTTCTCTGGAACCTTGGTGTGGAGTTCAAGCTCTGGCTTGTTCGGCTTCCCTCCAAAAGTAACAGTTCTCCCATTTGAGCCTAGGACACAACAGAGATGATCCCTGCCCTTTTCTCATCTCAAATAAACTGCAGCAGGCTCCCAGACAAATCTTCTGCATTTTGCAGACCATAGCTGGTGTCGCTGCTGCTTCCTCCTTATAGCCATAGGCTCAGTAACAGCACTAATCCCATTCTCTTCTCCCATTTCCAGGAAAATCCCGAAAGTTTTGACTTTTCAATCCAGTCTGTCCCCAAGAAATACATATTGTGAAAACATATTGTTAAAATCTTCTGCATCTGAAACTGGGGTTTAACGTCTTTGATTTATCTCCTGAAGTCTCTGGGCTGTTCACCCCCCCCCTCCCCTAATGACAGCCACCTGCAAATATATAGAATTTTATTCCAAATTTGCCCCCTCCTCAGATAGACAGATTTCTTTGGCAATGCCCTCAGAGCAGCTTATTTTTGTGAAGCAGGCCTTACCAGGAGGGACACAAACTTTCACTATAAGAATAGGCAGACTTTTGGCTTGAGAGCCCAAAATACGCAATGACTACCTGTGAACATATTGATGTGCCAACAAATACATGAGAAGAGGGAGAGAGACAAAAATTGTACTGGGACAGACCTACTGGAATGCCTTGGAGGGCTTACCTCAGTCACTTCAGGGGAAGAGCCAGCCCTGTATATCAATCAAAATGGTTGACTGTGCTGCCATTCAACAGCCATTACAAGGGTTGCTTTTCCCATGCTAGCAGCTTTTGGTCTTTTAGGGTCAAACTTAGACCCCCCTGATCTTCTGTAACCACATGCCAGAGGGCTGTTGTGGTAAAATTCTCTTTGGGAGAGAGAGGAGAAGAAGCTCCCCTTAGGCACTGATTCAGTAGCCAATGTCAATGTCTGAGGCCACGCTGTCCCTTGCCCTCATTTCAACATCAAATTAAATTTAAAAGATTTTTTTTTCCAAATGAAGAAAGTACAAAGCAGAGTGACCCCTATCAAGTGTAATGGCGGGGCTAAGGGTCAACCTTACACAAAGCTGCCTTTTACTGAGCCAGACCATTGGTCCATCAAAGTCAGTGTTATATATTCTGACTGGCAATAGCTTTCTAGGGTCTCGGGTGGAGATCGTTCACATCACCTACTACCTGATCTTATTTTAACTGGAGATACTAGGAACTGAATCTGAGAATCTCTACATGCAAAGCATATGCTCTATCACAGAGCCACTGCCCCTCCCCAAACTGGACATGACAGCAGTGAGCAATAATTCCTTTATGTGTCAGATCCATTTGCATTTGAAGTGAAGACTGGTGGAGTCTCACAGCAAAAGGAGAGTAAGGGAAAGGGAACACCGAATTCTCCCCTTCCTACATCTTAGCCAAGGTGTTTGCGGATGTTTCTTTACTTATATTGAAAGGTCTTTGGATCCATTCCAGATTCCAGGGTGAAATGAAAACATTATGCTCCTCTGCCAAAATTCTTCAGGACAGAAACAAATACTTCCACTCGCCCTTGCTTTATGGTGGGTGTCTGCGATCATGTGTACTGGATGAATCTTGGAGAACCCCTTTCTCTTTTTTTCTTCAAGCTGGTTATAATGGCTTACTGATAAAAAGAGAGGGATGAGTAAATTAAGTTGAAAAAGAAATGGAGGGGATGGGGATATTTCTGTCTTTAGCTATTTGTGTTCTGGGGGAACAGAGGCATGTGGCATAAATGCTGGAACCTAAGGCGATTTTGGTATCCTGAGGCTTGCAGCTTTACAGAAAAAGAAATGGAAGATATGGGAGCAGCCTTTATCATCTCTGTGCATCTGTACAAGGGGTGGAGAGAGGAAAACCTGGTTCATCAAATATATAAACTGAGGCAATTCTGTTGTCCTGGAACCTACTTCATCCAAACAAATGCTCCCGTAATTTCAGGTCAGAGTACCTGAGAAGCCAGTATTACTGTGGATTTACTGTGAATTCTTTAATGCATTTGGAAATTCATACTGAGTATCCAGTATGTGACTGGTGAAGTTGTTAGAGTGTTAGGCTGAGATTGGGGAGATCAGAGTTCAAATCCCCACTTAGCCACGAACCACACTATGTCAAGGGTGGCCAAACTGTGGCTCGGAAGCCCCATGTGGCTCTTTCACGCATATTGTGAGGCTCTCAAAGTTCCCACTGCCCCAATGGACAGCTTGGAGAAGGCATTTCTCTCTTTAAATCACTTTTTCAAGCCAAGTCAGTCAGCAGTTTGCAGAATGCATTTAAAGTTAAAGATGCTTTATTTCCACCTCTCCCTCCCCATCTATTTCCTTCCTTCCTCTCAAACATCTGACATTAATTCTATGTGGATCTTATGTTAACCAAGTTTGGCTACCCTTGCACTATGTGATCTTGGCTATGGTTGCCAGCTCCAGGTTCTGAAATACCTGGACACATCCCCCTACATAAGAAAGCACATTAACTGAAGAGGATAGGGTTGGGGGAAGGAAGGAACTTAAGTGGATGTAATGCTCTAGAGTCCGCCTTCAAAAGTGGCCATTTTCTCCAGGTGACCCGATCTCTGTCACCTGGAAGTCAGCTATAATCCTAGATCTCCAGCCACCACCTGGGGGCTGGCAACCCTAGGCCTTGGGCCAATCACACACTCAGGTTAAGTCATGAGGGAAAGAGAGTGGGAGAGGAAGTATTTCCTTTCGTACACAAATGAAATTTTTACTCTAATTTTCTCAGTGAAGGAGTTCATCTTCCATCTTCTCTTACACAGTCCTCTTTCTTCGCGATTCAGACTACTACAAGTGAACACACACACACACACACACACACACACACACATATATATATATATATATATATATATATATATATATATATATATATATATATATAATTTAATTGTTGATGGCATATAAAAACATAAGAGAAGCCATGTTGGATCAGGCCAATGGCCCATCTAGTCCAACACTCTGTATCACACAGTGGTCAAAAATTTATATATATTTATATAAATATATATATAAATACATATATATATGTATATATATACACATATATACACACTGTGGCTAATAGCCACTGATGGACCTCTGCTCCATATTTTTATCTAACCCCCTTTTGAAGCTGGCTATGCTTGTAGCCGCCACCACCTCCTGTGGCAGTGAATTCCACATATTAATCACCCTTTGGGTGAAGAAGTACCTCCTTTTATCCGTTCTAACTGGTCTGCTCAGCAATTTCATCGAATGCCCACGAGTTCTTGTATTGTGAGAAAGGGAGAAAAGTACTTCTTTCTCTACCTTCTCCATCCCATGCATAATCTTGTAAACCTCTATCATGTCACCCCGCAGTCGACGTTTCTCCAAGCCAAAGAGCATATGTTTCTTTTGACATATAAATAATTTCATATTTAAATAATACAGATTACTAAGTGCCAGATTCAGCCCCATGCCCCTTGCCCAGAAACTGAGAAGTCTATGCACCTCATAGAGGTGATATATGGTATGCTCATTCACCATGAGAAAACTCTTGCCATGCATTCTATGGTCATTTGATTTAGTCTCTTCTGGGAGGACTGCAACCCAGAGCCTCCAAGCATTTGTTCTGAGGCTTGCTGGTGCATAATCACTGCCAGTCAGAAATGCATTGTTAGTAGGGTTGCCAAGTCCATTTCAATAAATATCTGGGGACTTTGGGGGTGGAACCAGGATAATTTGGGGGTGGAGCCAGGAAACATTAGGGGTGGAGCTAAGATCAAGGCTGTGACAAGCATAATTGAACTCCAAAGGGAGTTCTGGCCATCACATTTAAAGGGCCTGCACACCTTTTCAATGCCTTCCTTTCATAGGAAATAATGGATAGGGGCACCTTCTTTTGGGGCTCATAGAATTGGACCCCCTGGTCCAATCTTTTTGAAACTTGGGGAGAATTTTGGGGAGAGGCACTAGATGCTGTACTGAAAATTTGGTGCCTCTACTCCAAAAAACAGCCCCCCCCCCAGAGCCCCAGATACCCGTGGATCAATTGTCCATGATTTTCTATGGGAATAAATCTCCATAGGGAATAACAGAGGTCCCAGCAGACATTTCCCTCCCCTCCCCCCGCTTTCTGATGACCCTGAAGCGGGGGGAGGGCCTCCAAACCGGGGGATCCCCTGCCCCCACCTGGGGATTGGCAACCCTAATTGTTAGGACAAACTTTATACATCCACACACTCAGAAGAATGAAGCTGTGGATGTCGTCTTGCGCATCTATTCTCAACAGGGATGGATTAACAATTAGGGCAAGTAAGCACTGGCCTACGGACCCCCAGGGGCCCGGGGCTGGCTTTCCCTCCAGTTTTCCAGTTTGCCTTTCTCTGCTTCTCCCCCACAGCTTTGTCAAAGGGGCTTTTGAGCAGGTGCCTGCAGGCTGCAGTGGGGCCCATGGGTTGTGAGGCGGGCGCTCTGACTCTGAGGTAATTTGCAAGTGCGCCCCGAGATTTTGACTGCCTAGGGGCCTCGGCAGGGTTTAATCCGGCACTGATTCTCAAACGGGTTGCCAGCCTCCAGGTGGAGCCTGGAGATCTCCCACTTTTACAACTGATCTCCAGCTGGCAGAGATCAGCTCCCCTGGAGAAAATGGCTGCTTTGAAAGGTAGACTCTAAGGCAGGGGTCCTCAAACTACGGCCCGCGGGCCAGATGCGGCCCGCTGAGGACGTTTATGTGGCCCGCCGGGTTATGGCAAAATCAGACCGGAAGTGACGTTCGACCTAAACTCGCGTTAGCAACGCACACTTCCGGCACTGGGCTGAGGTGGCGGAGACAGAGTGTGAGGTGAGTTCCCAGGCCGGGGTGTGTGGTGTGGGGAAGGGAGAGAGATGCAGAAGACGGAGAACTGACGGCCTGCGGCCTTGTACAGTAACGGCAGTCCGGCCCTCCAACAGTCTGAGGGACAGTGAACTGGCCCCCTATTTTAAAAGTTTGAGGACCCCTGCTCTAAGGTATTGTACCATGCTGAGGCCCCACCCTTACCCAAACACTTCCCTCTCCTGGACCCACCCTCAAAGTCTCCAGGAATTTTCCAACACAGACTTGGCACTGAATGCTTTAAGAGGCCATTTGCCTAGACACTCTTTCTCTCCCCTTGCTCCTTGCCCTGGGAAGTATTGAGGAAAGTACATTTCACACAGGATAGCCTTCATGGAGGAGAGAGGAAGAGGCTTGTGGCTTGTGATGTTTTTTTAAAAGCCATTTATAGAGCCTTCCATTTAGAAAATAAGGTACTGTGGGCAGTTAACAGTTTGAAGCTCACATCCTACACACAAACACAACCTCCTACATAGGAAACCACATTCACTGAATCACATCCTTTACCAGCATGCTGCAAAGCAAAATGCATTGAATGGTAGGGTTTGCCAAGTCCAATTCAAGAAATATCTGGGGACTTTGGGGGGTGGAGCCAGGAGACTTTGAGGGTGGAGCCAGGAGCAAGGGTGTGACGAGCATAATTGAACTCCAAAGGGAAGAAGAAGAAGAAGAAGAAGAAGATATTGGATTTATATCCCGCCCTCCACTCCGAGGAGTCTCAGAGCGGCTCACAATCTCCTTTACCTTCCTCCCCCACAACAAACACCCTGTGAGGTGGGTGGGGCTGGAGAGGGCTCTCACAGCTGCTGCCCTTTCAAGGACAACCTCTGCCAGAGCTATGGCTTACCCAAGGCCATTCCAGCAGGTCCAAGTGGAGGAGTGGGGAATCAAACCCGGTTCTCCCAGATAAGAGTCTGCACACTTAACCACTACACCAAACTGGAGTTCTGGCCATCACAAATAAAAGGGACTGCATACCTTTTAAATGCCTTCCTTCCATTGGAAATAATGAAGGATAGGGGCACTTTCTTTTGGGGCTTATAGAATTGGACCCCCTGGTCCAATCTTTTTGAAACTTGGGGGGTATTTTGGGGAGAGGCACTGGATGCTATACTGCAATTTTGGTGCCTCTACCGCAAAGTACAGCCCCTTCAGAGCCCCAGATACCCGCAGATTAATTCTCCATTATTCCCTATGGGAATAAATCTCCATAGGGAATAACAAAGTTCCCGGCAGACATTTCCCTCCCCTCCCCCCGCTTTCTGATGACCCTGAAGTGGGGGGAGGGCCTCCAATCCAGGGGGCATTTTTGGACCACTACCAGGACCTTCCTAAGTCACAATTGTCAGGGTATAGAAGTTGAGTAATGTGGATAAGATTAAAGCAAAAAACTCACACACGGGATCTGTGGGAAAGCCAGGGGTTAACTCCAGAAAGGCAATACCGTGCAGTCTCAAACTGATTTTTAAAAATCTGTCTGTCTTTCTAAGCTCCTGATTGTACTGCTTTTTCTGGGTTCCATTGAAAGCCAGAGCCTTTGCACTGTGCTGACGCAGCTCCCCCACTCCCCGCTTCATTCCCTCTGTTTAAAAGAGATAAAGGCTAACACAGAAGCCAATGGGAAGTCCTGAAGTCTCCACTCCCCCCCCCCCCACTGGTTCTCAATAGCCTCCTGCTACAATGCATGCAGTAGAGTGATGCAGCTGCACCATCAGGACTCTGAGTTACAAAAGGCTGCAGCAAGAGAGCTGAGCCACTGCAGCTGGGGCCCTGCTGCAATGCTGAATCATAAAAAAAAAATGAGGGGCACTCATGCAACAAGGCAAAGCTTACATGGAATGAGTGCTTAGTACTGCAGAGTACAAGGGTTGCTTGAAACATCACAGATCTCCTATGCAGGCAGCATTTCTGTGCAAAACACTTCAAGAGCATGTCATGCCATCTGGTAAAGGCAAATGTGTCCCTTGGACTGCATGTGCATGCAATGAAGTCACAGAAGCAGAGAAATGCGTCTGTGGGTGAATAAGGGCTGTGAGTAGCCCGTGGTAGCCTTGGACATTTGCAGAACAGAAGGGGACAAGACGAAATGACAACATGCACTCACAAAGCTACATAGGTCATTTTTTTTTCAATGATGCACAGAGATGGGGAAGATGCCCCCCCCCCCCAATTCTGCCTGAAATCCTGCTTTTCAGAGTATTGTCTCTTAATGGCAAATAGGCAGCCAATACTAAAGTTTGGTTAGATTGGGGGTGGCCAAACTGTGGCTCAGGAGCCACATGTAGCTCTTTCACACACATTGTGTGGATCTTGAAGCTCCCCATCAGCCAGCTTGGAGAAGGTATTTGTCTATTTAAATCACTTCTCTGAGCCAAGCCAGCCAGCACCTTGGAGAATGCATTTAAAGTTGCTTTCTTTCCACCTCTCCCTCCTTCATCCCTCCCCATCTATTTTCCTTCCTTCCTTCCTTCCTTCCTTCCTTCCTTCCTTCCTTCCTTCCTTCCTTCCTTCCTTCCTTCCTTCCTTCCTTCCTTCCTTCCTTCCTTCCTTCCTTCCTTCCTTCCTTCCTTCCTTCATCTGACATTCATGCCTTGTGCTCTCAAACATCTGACATTTATTTTATGTGGCTCTTACATTAAGCAAGTTTGGCCATCTCTGAGTTAGGTGGTGCTTTCTAAAAATTCTAGAAATATGCCTCCAATTAAAACTCTGCTGCTCATTTTGCATCTCTTTATTTAATTCAAGAACCTTTATCACATCCTTGCAGGTTCTGGAAATGTATGAGTTGGTAATTGCATGGTAGGGTGTAGAATGTAACTTGTCATAGAATCTAAATTGAAGGCTGTGAGTAAAATCCTGATAGTCTCAGGTTTCTTTTCTTTTTTCTTTTTTTTTAAAAAACAAGCCAGCCAACAAGTTTCTAGTTCTTAAGACTGTTGTAAAAAGTTTTAAAAAAACATTTGAAAGGGGATGGGATTTTTGTTGTCACATGCTACAAACTGTAATAATTTCATAATACCAAGGGCTCAAAAGAGATGGGATGCTGGGAGTTCCATCAATAAAATTCCCAACATTTCCCCCGTCTAGATATCAAGTATACAATGGCCTGATTCAGACTGGGTGTGTGGTGCAAGGGGAGTGCAGTTTAAACTTCCCCACCTGAAATGGCTCTGGGGAGCTGACGTGTGCCCCATTGGGGGAACATATGGGAACTGATATGGATACTCATAATGGTTTTATGATTTTTAAATTTTCATGATTTCTTCTGAATGGTCCATTAAATAATAGCCTTATCCATCAACAATCCCAGAACAGTTAAACATAAGCCTTTGTCTCTTGAAATACTAACATTTTATTCTGGCATAAACTCGTGTCACGCACTTGTGGATTCAAGCACTCTTCTTCAAATGTGCTAAGTGAAGTCTGCCTGGGCAGAACTTTTGTGTAGGAGATACAAAAATGTCAAGGAGCCATGAAATGCTGGAAAAAACAGGGATAAATTTTGAAATAAAGTGAGTTCAGTCAGCTCTGAATCAACCAAGAACACTTTATTGCAAGAAGAAACAGTCACGGAGGAACACAGGCAAAACTGCAACTATATTCAATCTGGCCATGGTTAATCACACCTCTAGCAGGCAACAGTTACTCCTCTTGGCTCACTCCAGAATCCTTCATTTGCATCTCTTTGTTACAAGTTGTTACATGCCTAGCACCCTGATTGGCCAGTTCTTCCAGGCTTCAGGATCCTGGTTTGCAAGGAGTGCCTGTCTCGAGCTCAGGCAACAAGAACCCAATGAGATGATACATAACAAATGTACTTATGTAAAAATTAAATTTAATTAAAATAAACAATTTTTGCTGAGCTACTTAACGCCTGTAGCAGAAAGAGAGTCCTAGGTTTTATAAACGTAATTAACACAGTAGAAAAGAGCAGGATTCCAGTAGTGCGTTAAAATCTAACAAAATTTGTGGTAAGGTATGAGGTTTCATGAATCACTGCTCACTTTTTCAGAGTGATGCATGAAAGCACATTCCCTATTATACGTTTTGTTAGTCTTTAAGGTGCTAGTGGACTCTTTTCTACTGCTACAGACAGACTACCATCTTGAGTTAGCACAGTAACTAAGAAATTTCAGGTCCCTATTGAAACTTGAGTGGGGAGAGAATATGAACACAGTTAATGAATTCCAATTCAGCCATATATGTTGTTGAGAATTCTACGCTAGAGATTTCTTGCAGAATCCCCAGAGGTAACTGGAAGGAAGAACCACTTTAAGTAAGAAGTCTGCATATACTCTTGAATAGCTGCAAGTCAATTCTTTCTAATTTAGATGCAACCACACACCTCCTAATGTTGTGGCACTGGCCGGGAATGTTTTGACCATACATAAACCCATGAAGTTTATACTTAATCAGACCACTGGTCTATCGAGGTTAATACTGATCTTTTTCACACAGCCTAAGTATTCTGGCATGGCAGCTGGTCAGTTACTGAACAGTAAAAGAAGAAGGCGACGGCAAAAGATGAGATGGCTGGACAGCGTTACTGATGTAACAAACACAAATTTGAGCAGACTTCGGAGGATGGTGGAAGACAGGAGGGCCTGACGTGACTTTGTCCATGGGGTCGCAAAGAGTCGGACTCGATTGTGCGACTGAACAACAACAACAACATAGTAGTGATTCCGGGAGCGCTGGCCGTTTTCACACCCTTTTTTGCCAACCGGCACACAATCTCTGGCTTTTTGGGGGGGGCGGGGGACGTCTGGCTGAGATGCCTGAGATCACTGCCACTGACACTTGGTAGCAAGTACCCCGTTAGATACACAGTTCAAGCAGGAGATCAGGGCACCAGGCTTTGGTCTGTTACCTGTTGCAAACCCAGCCTGTTATGCACCCATCCAGGCCCACAGGCTATTGGCTGGAAAGTGACTTGTGCCAAGCTGAAGCAGGTATAAATGTCGGGGGAAGGGGGAGCCACAGATCTCTGTGGGTTGTAGTTGGTGAGCGGTTTGTCTGATTTAATAGGTTGGTGAGTGATTTCTCAGGAATCGCAAGGAGGATGAGTGGGTCAAGAGGTGTGGGCATGGAAGTGTTAGCAACAGACCAATGCCTGGTGCCCTGATGAGTGATTTCTCAGGAATTGCAAGGAGGATGAGTGGGTCAAGAGGTGTGGGCATGGAAGTGTTAGCAACAGGTGGCAGACCAATGCCTGGTGCCCTGATCTCCCGCGCGAAAACGGTTGGTGCTTGTGGAAGTGAGATAAAAGCGGAATAGTGTGAAATGGCTTGCTTTAATCATGGAACCCTATCGGGGGCGGGGGGGGGGGAACCCATGTGTCTGAAAACTCCCATCCCTGTCCCAGATTACTCCAGGGCAGCACAGTACCGAGTCCCTTCCAGTTTCCACTGGTAAGTGTGAAAAGGGCCATTGTCTATTCAGACTAACAGCAGGTCTCCAGGGTCTGAGGTAAAGGTCTTTCATATCACCCGCTACCAAATCCTTTCCACTGGTGATGTCAGGAATTGAAGCTGGGACCTCCTGATTGGCAAACAGATGCTCTACTGCTGAGCCACAGTCCCTCCCCTTTCCAACTCCCTCTGGAAATGAAGCTGTGCTCATTTTTTATCTGACCCTGAAAAGATATGTGTCTTTGTGTCATGTGCTTGTTATTATAAGCCATAGTTCTGACCTGAGACGCACAGTCTGTGACATCTATGCAAGAAGTTAAAAGTTTATACAAATAAAATACATCTTGTACACTTTCAGGAAAGAATTCAGTCATGTTTGCTCCTAGGAGGCTGCATGAATCTCTGAAGGATAATGGGGGGAGGGGAGAGAAAGAGTCAGGCAGAGAATTTAAAGGATTGTACATGAAAACGCTGCAGCTTTCATGCTCTCCCACCTCAACCACGAATCCTTCTGAAAAGGAACATGGCAGGCAGCGACAGCCCAAGCATGGAACAGAGAGTTGCTGCAGAGATATTTATTGTGTGGGCAGAGTGCATTTTACAGGACGGGATGATAAGTTTTAATTCCTCCAGTGTAGGGAGGAGGGGCTTTCAGAAAGAACACTGCAGGGGTATCATTGCAGACTCAAAGACTTAAGCTTGCAGACTCAAAGACTTAAACCCACTCTAATTCAGATTTGGGAAGGAATATAAACTTGGAGAGAAATCTCATCACTGGAAATGCAGCCTCTAGTATTTCTCTAGCAAAGCCACTAGCCACAGCTGGACAATTTAGCCAGCCTGATGTTCCACTCTCAACAAAGGGGCAAACTGTCATCCCCCAACAGCCAGATCTCTGCAAATCCCAGTTCCATCTATCCTGCTGCGTATGCTCGCTAGCGGCTCTCAGATCCAGAAGACTACAGCTCCACAATGAGCAACAGAGAAGAAATTGTTCTGTTAGAAGAATTAACTATGCAGTGCCATATCCAATGTCTTTAGCCTAGGTTGCTGGATCCTCCCTAGACATCACCATTCACCACCACTCCCTTAGAAGGTATCTGAGTCTGAACAAACCTTCCAGTTCAGAGGTATCTTTTAAAGCTGAGACAGGTGCCAGCCATCTGGGAGGAAAACCTGAGAGGAACCCTTGAATTTGCTTGACAGTTGTCAGGCCTTGAGTCAAATGGAAGGTTAGAAGATGACAGGCACCCCCTCTGCAGGGTCTCAGTACATGCTGGAGCTAGAAGAACTTGACATCCACAAGAGAAGACTGCTGGGTAAATACAGAGGAGCAACCTTGATACTGGGTCCCACCAAACTCAAGGCCTGTAGTTTTTAATGATTTTTTGTTCTCGAACCACCTTTCCCACATTTGAAGTGACAGATCCCTTTGACATACTGATCAATCTGAAGAAGTGTGCATGCACACAAAAGCTTCTATCCAGAATAAAACTCTGTTGGTCTTAAAAGTGCCACTGGGTTCTGCTGTTTTAGACCAACTTCCCACCTGAACCCTTTGACCCATGTTTGGGCTGCGCTAGGTCACAGACTCCGTGCAATCACTCCCTGGATCCCAGAAACAATAATGACCAAAAACTCAGCCAGAAGCTGCCCTTAGAAGATGGTGCACTTGCTTGATCATGGTGCCTGCTATTCCCAATTTCTGCCTCTTAGCATGAGAGCCTTCGCTGATGAATCAGAAAGGATGGGGGGGGGGGGGCGGCTTCAAGACTTGCTTTTGGAGAGCCAGTTTGGTGTAGTGGTTGTGTGCAGACTCTTATCTGGGAGAACCGGGTTTGATTCCCCACTCCTCCACTTGCACCTGCTGGAATGGCCTTGGGTCAGCCATAGCTCTGGCAGAGGTTGTCCTTGAAAGGGCAGCTGCTGTGAGAGCTCTCTCAGCCCCACCCACCTCACAGGGTGTCTGTCGTGGGGGAGGATGGTAAAGGAGATTGTGAGCCGCTCTGAGACTCTTCGGAGTGGAGGGCAGGATATAAATCCAATATCGTCTTCTTCTTCCTGTTCAGTCGCACAGTTGAGTCCAACTCTTTGCAACCCCACGGACCAAGTCACGCTATACCTCCCTTATTGCTGCCTAAAAGTTGCTGATGCAGTACTTAGTCTGCGTAGCTTAACTACCCCTCTCACTGGACAGCTCCCCTGCTTTGCTTGCTAAAGCACTGGCTCCCGTGGGAATGAGACCACTGGTGGCTTCACTCAGTCCATTACCCCACTCCCCAGCTTCCTCTGAATTTTCTCCCTAGAGGCATCACAAAACCATCACAGAAGCACCGCATAATTTTATGCAGGGTGTCTGCCCTCCCCGTCCCTCCCCCCATGGTCTGAATTGGCCTCCCAAATATTTTTTTTTAAAAAAAAAAATAGTGGGGGATACATTCATGGACCTTGGTTTGCCATACTAGGTCAGTTATCAGTAGTAATGGAGACATTACTAGTAAAAGAATGAACAATTATTAAGGAAGCATTATATATTTGCTGAAAATGGAGTCTGAGGAGTTGCTGAAATAAAACAGTTCCATTCATTTTTGCGTAGATAGATCCCAGTAGGCAGCCGTGTTGGTCTGAAGCAATAGAACGAAGCAATAGACAAGGGCACCTTTAAGACCAACAAAGTTTTATTCAGAATGTAAGCTTTCGTATGCTTAAGAGCATACGAAAGCTTACATTCTGAATAAAACTTACTTGGTCTTAAAGGTGCCCTTGTCTACTGCCTTGTTCTATTCATTTTTGTGGTAGTTCTCACATGGAGAGATAGAATGTCATCTATTCTGTGGGAAACAATTTGCTCTCTGGATGCTTGGATGGTGGTTCTTCTGCCGTTATGGAAAATCAGCTACTTCTAGGTTGGAAGTCAGAAAGAGTAGCATCTTTATCTTGTTATTACCTTTAAAGCCCTATATGGCCGAGGACCTGCCTACCTTAGAGACCGCCTCTCTCCATATGTTCCCCAGAGAGCACTACGATCCAGTTCACAAAACCTTCTGGAAGTACCTGGGCCTAAAGAGGCCAAACTAAGAACAACTAGAGAACAGTCCTTCTCTATAAAAGCACCCCAATGGTGGAACCAGCTGCTGGAAGAGGTGCGGGCCCTGCGGGATCTTGGCCAATTCCGTAGGGCCTGTAAAACCGCCCTCTTCCGGCTAGCTTTCTAAGATGGAGCTTGGAATAAACATCACGCCATCATTAACATTAACATAACTGAGATAATAGCACTATTAGATTATATTTTTAGACTGTTTTTAGATTATTTAAATATTTAATTGTTATCTGTATTGAATTGTATAATCTTGTTTTATTGTTTTAACATGGTTTTACCATGTCCTGTAAGCCGCCCTGAGCCTGCCTTGCCGGGGAGGGCGGGGTATAAATAAAATTTATTATTTATTGTTGTTATTATTATTATTATTATTATTATTATGTTTAAGGACAGGTAGGAAAGATTTTTTTGAAATTGAAGAATTCAAGCAGGTGGACAGAAATTAACAAAAAATAGCAAAACCGTGAGATTCAACCTGAAGGCTATTTTGAAAAGGAGCCATTTCAATTATAAGAGGAACCAATACTTCAGTTTTATCTGGAAACAAGACCCATTTTGGCAGCAGAGTACAGTACCCCTCCAGTGACAACATAGGGTACAGCTTATATCCTTTACCCTCTGCTAGAGTGTTCCTCCTCCTAGTGAAAATAGATCCTAACGATTTCCACAGCAACTGAATGAGATGTCACAAACAAAGGATTATCTTCAGGCTGAGATTAATCAGAAGCCGGTGAAATTAATCTCATAACAAGCTGATGACGCCTCATGGAAAAATGTGGCAAGCTCTATGTGCAGACAGACATGTTGGCACTCTCTGCCAGGATATCTAGTACATGATTTCTAAAAAGAGAAAGAGAGGTGCTCAGGTTAAAGTCTACCTGGGACCTGTGCCATTGTTCAAAGTTAAGCTATGATTTGTCGATAGGCTACAGATGCTTGGGGGCATAAGGAAAGCATTCAGTACATGCGCAAAGGCATCCTTTATTATCTCAGATATTTTAGGATTCTGCTGTGGCACTCCAATCAAATCCTTGGTTTGGCACCAACTAAAGTGATCAGTATCCTGTTCTGGGGTTTGACTGCCCCAGAATACTTGAGCACAGCTGTCCTTGTGTTTGTACAACCTATGAGAATTCTTATCAATTAATGCTTTCAACCCAAATGTAAATATCCTGGCTAATCCAACCACACACAAAAGCCTCTTTATAATCTGAACACAGGCTGTTCGAGGGCAAAAAAAAGAGAAGAGGTCTCACTCCTGGAAGGATCTTGTTCCTCACACAAACAGAGGGTGATCATTTGAGTGAGAATAAACGGAAACATGGACTGTCTACTGATGGTGTTTTTGCAGTTGAAGACCTAAATCATTTGGTAATAAATCACCATTTGTTCTGCATTTATGGCATTCACACATGCACGACACGGAATCCTTTTTAGACATTACTATAGTGTGTACTGGGAGCCTATCAGCCAGTACACATAGTTGTTCTGTTGTCTGAAAGGGCAAAGCACAGATTTTGCATACAAGTACAGCCTTTGTGAACATTACATGAAACAATGATTTCTCAGGGTTCTGGTTTGTGTATACCAGACATGAAAATCCATCTTACTCCTTTCAGACACTGTGGCAGCTGTGCATATCAGGAGGACTTATGTGAGGTTGCTGGTCCTAGGTTTGCCAGCCTCCAGGTGGTAGCTAGAAATCTCCTGGGATTACAACTGATCTCCAAGTGACAAAGATCAGTTCACCTAGAAAAAATTGGCTTTTTGGAAGGTGGTCTCTATGGCATTATACCCCATTGAAGTCCTTCCCCTCCCAAAACCCCACCATCCTCAGGCAAGTCCAAGGCCACCTGGTAACCCTACCTGTTTGAGGTAGATTTGACTGTTAGTGACTTTTTCATCCAATGAGCTGCATAATTAAGCAGTAATTGGAAGTTATGCCAAAGCACAACAGTTCCCAACATAAGGTCACAATGAACATGAGAACGTAAGAGAAGCCATGTTAGATCAGGCCAATGGCCCATCCAGCCCAACACTCTGTGTCACACAGTGGCCAAAATATATATATATATATATATATATATATATATATATATATATATATATATACATACACACACACACTGTGGCTAATAACCACTGATGGACCTCTGCTCCATATTTTTATCTAACCCCCTCTTGAAGGTGGCTATGCTTGTGGCCGCCACCACCCCCTGTGGCAGTGAATTCCACATGTTAATCACCCTTTGGGTGAAGAAGTACTTCCTTTTATCCGTTTTAACCTGGCTGCTCAGCAATTTCATCGAATGCCCACGAGTTCTTGTATTGTGAGAAAGGGAGAAAAGGACTTCTTTCTCTACTTTCTCCATCCCATGCATTATCTTGTAAACCTCTATCATGTCACCCCGCAGTCGACGTTTCTCCAAGCTAAAGAGCCCCAAGCGTTTCAACCTTTCTTCATAGGGAAAGTGCTCCAGCCCTTTAATCATTCTAGTTGCCCTTCTCTGGACTTTCTCCAATGCTATAATATCCTTTTTGAGGTGCGGCGACCAGAACTGCACACAGTACTCCAAATGAGACCGCACCATCGATTTATACAGGGGCATTAAGCAGCACGAGCAGAGAGCCCTCAGCAGCACAAGGGAGAAACTGTTCCTTCATACATACTCTATAGATGTTAACCCAGATTCAATGGGAGTTCCACTTGCAGTGTTCCCAGACTGGTTTTTAAGCAACGACAAGAACAAAGCAGGTGCGCAGGGCAGTTTTTGAGATATGGCACAAGAGGAGGGGTACACTTTTCCTTGTGTACCATTTCATGATCTGAAATAGTTCTGCAGAGCTGCTATTTGCTCCAACACAGCAAACCTCAGCTCTAAAGGTCTATTTCTGGTCAAGAATACGACAGAGGGAGAAGAACTTAACCTCCACACCTCTCACACAACCGTCCCAATCTAAATCAGGATCCTATTTTCTTTCTATTATGTGCACAGAACTTCCAGCATCTCATCTGGTTTGGCCCGCTAGAGCAACCTAACTAGCCTCTTCTGTTAGTCTCTTCCCCGTGAGAAGGAAATGCTATCCTCAAATAGCCTGATTTGTACTTTAGCTTAACTGTAGACTCTGAAGGACTCAAAATAGAGAGAGGCTGCCTTCTGAACGGATATTTTTAACACTGAGGATTTGTCAACAATATAGTACTGTGCCCATATTTATGTAAGGGATAAAGTAGGCCTCAAGGTTTCAGTGGGTTTTCTTAATGGTGTTTTCTATTCTAGGCCCATCCTTCCTTCAAAACACAGCTGTGGCTACTACTTTGTTTCTGAAGGACATTCAAAGCAAGCAAAAGATGCAGTGAATCATCAAGTTGGAGGAGAGTCAATGAACCATCTATTCCATCTTCTGCCCTGAAACTAGTATACAAAATATTTGTGAGAGATACTGGAAGAGCCTTTTTGAAGCTCTCCAAGACACTACAAGTTCCCTATGCAAGGACTACTCCTATAGCTATACCCAAGACAAATGCCGTTCCAGCTGGCTTGGCATCAGGGGTGTGTGGCCTAACATGCAAATGAGTTCCTGCTGGGCTGCTTCTACAAAAATTGCCCTGGCTATACCCTAAATTTGAGTCCAGGAGCACCTCAGAGACCAACAAGATTTTCAGGATATAAGCTTTCAAGAGTCAAAGCTCCCTTTGTCAGATACCAAGGGAAGACAGCTTTGATTCTTGGAAGTCTACATCCCAACAATCTACTGCTGGATTTTAATCTAGCTCTTCTACTACAGACCGACAAGGCTATCCTCCAGAAAATATCTGTACTGCCATCATCATTACAACATCGCCATCACCTAAAGAAGATTGATTTTACCAGTTACAAAAGTAGCAAAGTAGATAAGACGGGAGTTTCTCGACAAGCATATACGTAGAAAAACACAACTGTTTAAATTAACTAAAAAGAAAAAAAACCCGGTGTGATGAGGAGGAATGAGCATGCTCAAAGAAGCAGACTGCTGTGAGCAGGTGACAGCTCAGGCCTAACTTAGGGTTGCCAGCTCTGTGTTGGGAAATCAAGATTTTGGGAGTGGAGCCTGAGGAGGTTGGGGTTTGGGGAGGGGAAGGACCTCAATGGGATAGGATGCCACAGAGCCTACCTTCCAACGAGGCCATTTTCTTCAGGTAAACTGAGTTGTAATAGCAGGAGATCTCCAGGTTCCACCTGGAGGTTGGCAATCCTAGCGTAACTACATGATACTTCTCTCTACCCCTTGGGTACTTCCCTGCGTCAGTCAATAGGTGTGGTCTTGCTTCCCAAACACACAAGAGCCCAAATCCAACTGGAAAGGGTTTATGACTTCCACCAACACTGTTTCTCGTCCTGAAATGGTTTATTGCCCTATTAGGCAACCCTTCCCTAATGGGCAAGTAGTGGCTCTATGGGCCCAGTTCAGATCAGAAAAATGGAACCAGAACCAGAAGGAGACTTAAGCCCTTTCTTCCCACATGCCACAGTCTCAAGATGAATCCTAGGTAATTTAGAACTCCTTGATTATGTCTGTCAACCTAACCTAGGAAAAAGTAGGTCATATCGTTAGGTCATCCGTTAAAGGGGCAACAAAGCTGCTCAAATTCCTAAGAGAGTATATAATTCTAAAGTAGAGATTTTGGGGGGATTCAGTTCCAAATTGTTCCCTCCTTCTGTAATTCCTCACAGGTGCCCAGTAATATACCTATGTTTACCTGCAGTTTAATCCTATTGGTACTTTTGCTACTATCAGCAGATAGCATGAACAGTGATTGCCCTCATCCCTCTGGCATATTTTAAAGATGCAGCATGACCCTCAGGGGCAATCCCTCTGAAAAGTACTGAATTTGGTGAGGTTTCCTTGAATTGTCTAACCCAGGTAGTACCCCAGCACCCCCAGCCCTTGGGATTAACTCCTAGTTTAGCTGCTATAGTCCATCATACTCAGCTTTCCATTCATACCTGCCCTCAGCTCCATCCCTATCTCCCATGTCCTCATGTATTTGTGTTTACATCATTTTGTACCACATAGAAAGAAGGGGAAGGGAAGGGAAGGGAAGGGAAGGGAAGGGAAGGGAAGGGAAGGGAAGGGAAGGGAAGGGAAGGGAAGGGAAGGGAAGGGAAGGGAAGGGAAGGGAAGAGAAGAGAAGAGAAGAGAAGAGAAGAGAAGAGAAGAGAGAGAAGAGAAGAGAAGAGAAGAGAAGAGAAGAGAAGAGAAGAGAAGAGAAGAGAAGAGAAGAGAAGAGAAGAGAAGAGAAGAGAAGAGAAGAGAAGAGAAGAGAAGAGAAGAGAAGAGATTGGATTTATACCCTGCCCCTTCACTCAGAGTCTCAGAGCAGTTTACAATCTCCTTCCCTTCCTCTCGCCACAACAAACACCCTGTGAGGTGGGTGGGGCTGAGAGAGGTCTTCAAGAACTACTTTTGAGAGGAACAGCTCTGAGAGAGTTATGACTGACCCAAGGTCATACCAGCAATTGCATGTGAAGGAGTGGGGAATCAAACCCAGTACTCCCAATTTATAGTCCATGCACTTAACCATTACTCCAAACTGGTTCTTATAGCTTATATGTGAATGCCAGGCTCTGGTGGGACTTGTCCCTGTCCAACACAATGGAGTGATAATTAACAATGCTGGTGACTTATGAGGACTGTATGGGATTTTTAAAAAAAAATTTAAGTCTCTGTCAGAACTCTGGAGAGGTGTCACTTAAATTACCTAAATGACATATAAATAATAAAATGGAAATTTCTTGCCTCTCTTAGAATATTACTGTATTCCTCGTTTTAGATTTTTTGATTCTCTGTCTGTCTGCCCAGCCACATGCGAAGTTGCAGTCCCAAAAAGTGGAACTCCTAGCATATGATCATGCTGTAAAAAGGGAAGTTATGGATTAGGGTTGCAGTGCCAGGGAAGAAGGGTGCCATTTCCCCGATCAGAAATGCACCCCATGCAGGGGTGGTTTAAACCTGTATGGGCAAAAGATAGGCAGAATACAGGTACTGACCTTTTTCCCTTCTAGGGTCTAAAAGAAGTCTCAGGAGGGCCATTTCTGCTTGGACAAACTATGCCGCTGGTAGAATTAGCCTCACTTTCCCAAAACTTATCCCCTATCCAGTTACTAAGACAGACCATCACAGGGCATGAGTGGATCCAAAAGTCACTGCAACAGTTTGAATTGATGAACAGATGTAGGAGGGTCGCTTGTCTGGCAGACAAACAAATGCATAAAGGATGGCATTCAGGGTCATAGCTAGTGATGGGCCTATAGGGATAGCTCCCCCTCTCGAATTAGGGAGTGCCTTTACTTCCAGCCTGCTGATTCTCCCTCCCCCGCAGAGCGCAAGGGAGCCTGTGGTTAACACGTAGTCCCTCCCCTATGCCAGCTCCCTTTGTACCTCCCCTCCCTTCCCCACCTGACAACATAAGAACATGAGAGAAGCCATGTTAGATCAGGCCAATGGCCCATCCAGTCCAACACTCTGTGTCACACAGTGGCAAAATTTTTTTATATATATACACACACACACACACACACACACTGTGGCTAATAGCCACTCATGGACCTCTGCTCCATATTTTTATCTAAACCCCTCTTGAAGGTGGCTATGCTTGTGGCCGCCACCACTTCCTGTGGCAGTGAATTCCACATGTTAATCACCCTTTGGGTGAAGAAGTACTTCCTTTTATCCGTTTTAACCTGTCTGTTCAGCAATTTCATCGAATGCCCACGAGTTCTTGTATTGCGAGAAAGGGAGAAAAGTACTTCTTTCTCTACTTTCTCCATCCCATGCATTATCTTGTAAACCTCTATCATGTCACCCCGCAGTCGACGTTTCTCCAAGCTAAAGAGTCCCAAGCATTTCAACCTTTCTTCATAGGGAAAGTGTTCCAGCCCTTTAATCATTCTAGTTGCCCTTTTCTGGACTTTCTCCAATGCTATAATATCCTTTTTGAGGTGCGGCGACCAGAACTGCACACAATACTCCAAATGAGACTGCACCATCGATTTATACAGGGGCATTATGATACTGGCTGATTTGTTTTCAATTCCCTTCCTAATAATTCCCAGCATGGCGTTGGCCTTTTTTATTGCAAACGCACACTGTCTTGACATTTTCAGTGAGTTATCTACCACGACCCCAAGATCTCTCTCTTGGTCAGTCTCTGCCAGTTCACACCCCATCAACTTGTATTTGTAGCTGGGATTCTTGGCCCCAATGTGCATTACTTTGCACTTGGCCACATTGAACCGCATCTGCCACGTTGACGCCCACTCACCCAGCCTCAACAGATCCCTTTGGAGTTCCTCACAATCCTCTCTGGTTCTCACCACCCTGAACAATTTAGTGTCATCCTCAAACTTGGCCACTTCACTGCTCACTCCCAACTCTAAATCATTTATGAGCAAAGAGGGGGTACAAATTTTAAACCCCCTCTCTGGAGCAGCTCTGCAGCAGTGGCACAATTTCTCCATTAGATACAGTGGAGAAATCCTGCCATACCTGTGGTGTGACTCCGGATATCGAGGGTTTAAAGTTTAAACCCCCTCTCTGCTCAGCTGTCAGGGGAGGGGAAGAGAGGGGAGGGAGGAGGCAGCTGGAGGTCCAGTCACAGCCTTCAGCTCAACTTTAATGCCCTCCTTTCCGCTACTGATTCTCTGGCAAACAAGTAACCCTTCTACATGCGTTCATCAATCCACATGGCTGCAGGAGCATTTGGATCTATTTGTGCCCCTTCTGCCATGCAGAGTCTACAAAGAATAGTAGCCAAAAAAATCCAGCCCTTCCAAGGTGTAACTTTCACCTGTGGTATGTTGCAGGTATGCAGAAGGCTGGCAAGGAGGGGTATGAGTGGATTCACACAACTTCTTTGAGTCTTTGACATCGTCAATTTTATGTCCTAGTTGTAAACATATCAAAAGCTGGTCCACGCTGACTTTAACAAGCTGTGGCATTAAAATGCCCACTAACTGGCTTAGTAATTGGATGGAATTTGGCTTAGGGGTACAAAAAGCCAGGTGGGCTGCCGTATAGGTTGCCTTTTGTCAGCAAGGGAACAGCCTTCCCATCTGAAAGAATCACACCTTTCTCTTGTAAAGCGCAGGAAATCTTTTCCTTAAGTCACATCGCAGCAAATGAAGGCCGGCTCACACGACTGCACGCGCTGCCAGCCAAATTCAACTCCCCCCCCCCCCCCCCACCTGGAATGCGCTAGTCGCAGAACAAATAAGTTATGCAAATAGCTACCTGCCTCTCTCCACAACTGAAATAGCTGATCAGAAAAGAGAGCGGCATTTTCCCAATCAGCTTGAAACTGCGTAAAGATACAACCGGACGCTTTAATGAGTCAAGGAATCAGCTGATCTAAATCACCTGCAGGTCATTTCCATCCTGCATAACTTCCTGGACGTTCCTAGTTTCTCAATCGAAGCATTTTATGAGAACTTAAAAACCAGCTATTTTCAACTATCCTGAATGACAACAATTAAATTTCCCCTCCATGATAGCATTGACCACTGCTTGTGCAGCGGTGGAGCCGAAGAAGAATGGCACTTAGGAAAGTGCCAAATCCCCAGAGGTGTTTTTCTGCCCAGTGCTTCAGATGCTCCGTTTGCCAGGATCAGTTCAACCGGGCTGCCCCTTCTAGAGCTTAGCCTCCCCACCCCCCCACCTTCCATCTTTCTTCTTCAGGTCTGGAAAAAGAAGAAGAAGAAGAAGAAGAAGAAGAAGAAGAAGAAGAAGAAGAAGAAGAAGAAGAAGAAGAAGAAGAAGAAGAAGAAGAAGAAGAAGAAGAAGAAGAAGAAGAAGAAGAAGAAGAAGAAGAAGAAGAAGAAGAAGAAGAAGAAGAAGAAGAAGAAGAAGAAGAAGAAGAAGAAGAAGAAGATGATATTGGATTTATATCCCGCCCTCCACTCCGAAGAGTCTCAGAGCGGCTCACAATCTCCTTTCCCTTCCTCCCCCACAACAGACACCCTGTGAGGTGGGTGGGGCTGGAGAGGGCTCTCCCAGCAGCTGCCCTTTCAAGGACAACCTCTGCCAGAGCTATGGCTGACCCAAGGCCATGCCAGCAGGTGCAAGTGGAGGCGTGGGGAATCAAACCCGGTTCTCCCAGATAAGAGTCCACACACTTAACCACTACACCAAACTGGCTCTTGCTACCTTCCAGAGCCCCCGCCCGTTCTTCACCTGTCACTGTTCCTGACTGCTGCAGAGCCCAAGTCCCTGCCCCTGCCCAGTATTGCCCTCCTCTCCCTTCCCACGCCGCACCTGCCACCTGAAGAGCGATCCCTTCCCGCCGGGGCTCACTCACCCTGGGGAACAGCTTCGTCTGCTCGCTCGCGCCTTTCCCTTCATGCTGGAGGCGCAGGGACGGCACGGGCCGAAGATCCTCCTCGCAGCACACCAGGCTCACCGTGCATCCCATCCAACCTGGTTCCCGGGCACTGCTCTCCGAGGGTGAAAGCGGCTTGGGAGTGAACAGCCAGCCAGGGATCCCACTGGGCTCCAGACTTTCCCCAAAAGGAGCACTTAGGGACACACGCACGCCACCGTTCAAACCGCAGGCTGCAACAGGGCACCTTCAGGGGAGAGTTGCTTGATAGAATCGGAGAGGCTGGCCGGCCCACCCCCCCCCCTCTGCTCCACCTCCTCCTTCCCTCTTGTTCCAGCTGCCAGAGGCTGAATCGAGGTACCTTTCCCCTAACCCTGACTGTTCTCTGCTTCTGTGCCTTTCTGCAAAGGGAGGGAAGAACTGAAGACTAAAAGCCCCCAAACTGGACCTAGGACAAGGGCCAAGGGAGGGCAGGGAAGCCCAGGGCTCGCAGGCAGAGGAGTTGGTGAAGTCAGCTGGCACCATGCCTAGAGAGGAGGGACTGTGGAGCCTGTGAGAGACACTGAGAAGAAGGAGACTCATTTTCTATACCAGTATCCCAGGAAGAGTGGGAGGGGGGGGGGGGAGATGAAAACTGGCACACACCAAAGCTTTCCTCGGGAAGCAACAAAGAGAAATTGTGCTGAACTGTGAGAGAAAGACGGAGCGCAGGGCAGAGCACCCCGACACTGCTACAGGAGACGAAAGGACACAGGAAAAGTGGGAAAGAAGGAAGAAGTGCAAACGGCCAGGCCTCCCTCAGCAGCCACCATTAGGAAAGGAAATCTGTCCTTTCCCCCATTTTTACATCCTTACAATAACCCCTTACAGTAAAGTAACAGGCTCAGGGGGAGTGACTAGCTCAAGGTCACCCAAGGAACTACACAGAATGAGGATTTTAACCTGGATATCTCCAGCACTGTAACCACTATACCAGCTCGGTATGCCTGTGGAACCATACCGATGTGAAGTGTTTATTTTGTATTGTCATCAGCGCACCGGAAAACATAATCACCGATACAATATTGTTCTGCTTGTTGGATTAGGCTATGGGTTTTGAGATGTGAGAAGTTCTGGGTTAAAAATACCAGACAAATCTGGGAATTGCATCTTTAAAAAAAAAAAATGGGAGATGGGCTGTAGCTCAGCGCCTTGGGTACATAGCATCCAAGGGCCCTGGGCATCCTTAGCTGCCAGCAGGGCAGGAAAAGACACCAAAAAGCCCTCACCCAGTGCAGCAGACAAGATAAGTTTTATACTGTCCCAGGAGAAAGCAGCCTCAAATACACACGTTAGAAGTAAATGGTGCATGGCATAAAATTGGAAGAAAGGCAAATTTCCCTGCTTTGATCTATTTATTTGGATTATAGTTTTATTTTATCCTGTTATATTCTTTCCCAACACTGAATTCCCAGCATACAAATCTGATCAGAAGCACGATGGTGGGCATGTGGGAGACATGAGGAGTCTCGAACATGACAAGAATTTGCCCAGAAGCACTCAGTAAGTGTCACTGCTGGACATGGATTTGAGTCTCTCATCCTGGACAAAGTGACTATGAGCAGAACCTGTTATCTTCAGCCTGTCCTAGGGTATTTGTGAATGACAGCATTTGGGAATGGAACTGACTTCTTCATTACATCACACACAACTGCGCAGCTTAGTTAGACAAATCTTTGTCAGTGTCTATGGTGAGAAATAACATCAGAAATAAAAGATATGTTTACAAGCAGAACAAATTTCATTTTGTGTGCGCAGGTTATTTCGCAATTCTCCCTAGAGATTTATTTCAACAGATGAGAGGGGCTTAAGAGGATGGAAAAGAAAGGTCCCCTGTGCAAGCACCAGTCGTTTCCAACTCTGGGGTGATGTTGCTTTCACAATGTTTTCACAGCAGACTTTTTATGGGGTGGTTTGCCATTACCTTCCCCAGTCTTCTACACTTCCCCCCCAGCAAGTTGGGTACTCATTTTACTGACCTCGGAAGGATGAAAGGCTGAGTCAACCTCGAGCCGGCTACCTGAAAATCCAGCTTCCACTGGGGATCGAACTCAGGTCGTGAGTAGAGCTTAGGACTGCAGTACTGCAGCTTTAACACTCTGCGCCATGGGGCTCTTTTAAGAGGATAACCACTTGGTAAAATCCACTTGGTTTCAATAAGTTGTCTGCCCCAGCTCTTGTATCAAAATATGTGGACATTCTTGAAGTAGCTGGGCTGCTTCAAATCAGGGCTCCAAGTTTTCATTTTGCCCCAGAATAGTTAGTGCTCATTAAAGATGGGACACCTCTTCTGAAAAGTCCTTTGCCTCATCAGTAATATTACCGTCTTCAAGCAATTTGTGACCCAGGATCTGAGCTGCCATTTCAAACAGCAAGCTGAGGTGTTTATGCAGCAGCTAAGAAGAATCTTGAGAGTCCCTTGGCCTGCAAGAAGATCAAATCAGTCAGTCCTAAGGGAAATCAACCCAGACTGTTCCCTGGAAGATCAGATGCTGAAGCTGAAATACTTTGGCCACCAAATGAGAAGGGAGCACTCACTGGAGAAGACCCTGATGCTGGGAAAGACAGAAGGCAAAAGGAGAAGGGGACGGCAAAAGATGAGCTGGCTGGACAGCGTTACTTACTGATGTAACAAACACGAAGTTGAGCAGACTTTGGAGGATGGTGGAAGACAGGAGGGCGTGGTGTGACTTTGTCCATGGGGTTGCAAAGAGTCAGACTCGACTGTGCGATTGAACAACAACAAGAACGTCCCAGTAAATTTGAAGTAGTGGGCTATTATCGGCTAATATTTGGATGAGAGACTTCCTGGGAATATCAGGGCCATGACATGGAGGCAGGCAATTTCAAACCACCTCTGAACGCCTCTTGCCCTGAAAACCCCGTGGGGTTGCTGTAAGTCAGCTGTGACTTGAAAATACTTCCCATCACCATTTGGAGTAGCCTATGTTTGTTATCTGAAGAAGAGAAGAAGAAAAGATTGGGTTTATACCCCATTCTTCACTTGGAGTCTCAGAGCAATTTACAATATCCTTCTCATCTTCTCCCCACAACAGACACCCTCTGTAATGTAGGTGGGACTGAGAGAGCTCTGAGAGAACTGCTCTTGAGAGAACAGTTCTGAGAGAACTGTGACTGACCCAAGGTCACACCAGCAGCTGCATGTGGAGGAGTGGGGAATCAAACCCAGTTCTCCAGATTAAAATCAACGGTTCTTAACCGCTACACCACACTGACAATGCACTGCATTATAACTGGTTCTTTGAGCCTCATCCATCAAATATTCTCAGAGTCTGAAATGTCAAGTAGGCTAGCTTATACTGAGGGGAAAAAAATCACTGTTATGGGTATATCAACTCATTGTCTATGTTCCTGTTAATGGGTGTATATCAAATAATCAAACATAGAATTCTGGATATTGATCTCCAAAACCTATATAGTATGGCTAATAAAACTTGCTCTCCTTTGAGTTTGGAGATCCCACTGGCTGTGGATCACATGGCCCCATATCTATATTCTCTGCAAATACCACAGCAACACAGAGCTTTTTCTTTAGTTAGATTTAATGCCATGCCATCTGTGATTGTATACGGCAGTTTTTAAAAGATAACATATTCAGCTAGGCTTCATCATGGTAACACCGGCTTCATTGAGATAATTTCACATGTTTTCCTTTATTGTTCTTTCTATGCAGATATTTGTTTTAAATGTCTCAGCTCCATTCCAGCGGATACGACAGCCCTCTCAGATTCCTATAAGGTTTACTGCCTTTTGAATGATGCCTTCTGTTATAATTGAGAAGGTAGCAAAGTTCTTACAAGCCGTGTCAGGAGAAGCTTCAGAAATAATGGATGATATTATATAAGATATTCTTATTTTTATTCCTTTTACACCATGTTTATCCTAATTTTTAAGTGCCAATAAAGGCTGGTTGATTGGCTGATTGACAAGGCACTGAATGATTTTTTTTTTTAATGCTCTTCAGTTCTTCCTGGAATAATTGAAAGGCCTGGTTTAGTACTGATTGAGAAATGTGTGTGTGTGTTAGAGAGCATGAGTGTGAAAAGCAGAAATTCCAAATAGGTCCTGCTCTACTCTGTTCTCTCCACTGTGTTCTCAAATAGGAGCTGCCAATCGATCTACAGTATGCACTAAATCTGCAGGATACGTAGAGAGACATTTTGGGATATCTACCTATCATGCAATTATGGAATTCCATCCTCGCAGACACCCTACAAATCCCAAGCCTCTGCTAGAATTCTTATAATAGCCTCTTTGTATTGGCTGGCATTTATGGCTGAGTCAGGGGAAAGAGTAACCATCTTTCTTTCTTTCTTTCTTTCTTTCTTTCTTTCTTTCTTTCTTTCTTTCTTTCTTTCTTTCTTTCTTTCTTTCTTTCTTTCTTTCTTTCTTTCTTCACAGATCTTAGATCATATTAGTGGAGGCCTGGGTTGTCGACGCCACACTGATAAATCCCTGGATAGATAGGGGATGGAGACTGGGATGGGGGGGGGGAGGGACTTCAGTGGCATATAATACTTTAGAATCCATCCTACAAAGCAGCTGTTTTCTCCAAGGGAACTGATCTCTGTAGTCTGGAGACCAGTTTTAATTCTGGGAGATCTCCAGGTTCCACCTGAGGGTTGGCAACCCTAGTGTAAGGAAAGCCCCCTACTTTTCATACATATGGACATCGTGATCACCAGTATGGTTGCCAGGGTGCCTGGAGTTTTGACTCTCACACATGTGCTCTAAGAAGTGGACTTTGCTTACAGTTTCTAAGGCTTATGTGGATACTATCAGCCTCAGCTTTGCAGCAGCATTCTACAAATGAGCTGCCAGCTACTCCTTGTGTGCCCAGTCTTGGCCACTGCAGTGGCAGAAGCCACACCACCATGAACTGTACAGGCAAGCAGTTTCTAGCCTGTTTTCCATGAACCAAGGGCTAACACCACTCGTAGCCATCTTCCTGCCAGACTGGACTTCATTCCTTCATAGTGGAAGGCTCACGTACACACCCTGTGTCACCCTTGGCTCGCAAGCAACCCTCTGCCTCATGAATGGATTATTGCCGGGCAATACCCTAAACAATAACTCCTGCCCAGAAGATGATGAGAAAAGAGGAAGAACTTCTCCTCCATCAACCAAGTCTTTTGTCTTACCCGGGTGATACCTAGGTCAATATTTGATTCCCTATTGTCACCTTCCCAGATAAGCCCACTTAATCCCAAGTACCTAGCCATTTCCATACTGACACCCTTGGAGCCGCCTCAGGCCCTGTCGCAACCTGAAAGTTTCCAGGTTCACAGGACTAAGATGAAGTTCATTGGTTAAAGCTGACACCCAATTGGATGTCACCAAAGGACTCACCATTGGCTCTGCTAATGTCCAGCCTTCATGGTCATCACAGAGCCTCCCATCTCTCCTCCCCGTCACCTCCCATCCCCTAAGGGGTCTAAGGGAGCCTATTTAACCTCTGACCCAACTCCACTCATGTGTGCATCTAACAGTATCCCAGTTCCGCTGTCTAGATCCATCCCCAATTCTGGCCACAGTTTTGGGTCCATTTCCCCTGTCCTCTTATATCGCCATTGGAACCTTCCTCGGAGACTACGATGGTAAATATTACCCTGTCTGTTTACCCTTATATGTTCCCCTATCAATCTATCTGTGTTTCTTAGGCCTGTGTGAATGTGTGATTGTATTGTATTTTTATCTTCTGTGGAAGAACTATTATTCTAAATAAATCACAATTGGTTTTATTAAATTAGAGTCCTTTTATTGAGCATTACCCTCTGGATGGTTGAGCCTGGTATATATTGGTTAAAAAAGATTCCTAGTGAGCCAGGTGCCCACCTAACTAATTCCCCAACCTCGTTTTGAGGGCATTTTGGCTTACACTAGGTGGAGATCAATCAGAAAATTGGTCCTAAGCCATTTAGGGCTTTAGAGATCAATATGAGTGGAATCAGATTAGGGTTGCCTGCTCTGAGTTTGGAAATACCTGACAATTTGGTGGGTGGAGCTTTAAGAGGGTGGGGTTTGGGGAGGGGCTTCAGTGGTGTATAATGCCGTAGAATCCATCTTCAAAAGCAGCCATTTTCTCCAGATGAACTGATCTCTGTCACCTGGAGATTAGTTGTAATAGTGGGAGATATCCAGCTACCACATGGAGGATGGCAACTCTAGCAAGCAGTACAGTTGGTATCATATCAACATTTTCCCACAGCACCTGATGAAAGGAGCTTTGACTCAAAAGCTTATACCACAAAAATGTTGTTGGTCTTTAAGATGCTACTGGACTCAAATCTAGCTATTTCCATAGTAGACTCAATTTATGGTCAAAGTTTCTACCAGTTTCTGACATTCTTCAGCTTTATACAAGAAGCACTGCACACCAAACTGGGACTGTCCAAGATGTGTAACTGTAGCCAGAACAGTTTTCTCCAGGAACAATTACAGCTGATGAAGCAGCCAAAGCTAGTGTGGAAATCCTGCTGGCCACTTTCAGAACCTACTTCTCAAGTAGCAGAAGAAGAGATGCCCTGTGCATTAGGTGGACCTAGGCAATCACCTAGGGTTCCAGTCTCTCCTAGAGCTGGGGTGGGGGAGTACCCAGACAGCCCTTCCACAGCAGATGGCACCACAATGAATCACCTGATGTGGCACTGTGGCAAACAGTAGCCCTAAGCACAGCTATGCCACACCAAGGTGCTCAGCTGGTAGGTGAGACCTTCCCCCATAGCCGAGTCCAATATAGCATATGCTGTAGTTAAAGCAGTACAAAGGCTGTTAATTATTGGGCAGTGTTTTGGTACAACATGGGAAAGAATGTGATTGCATGGAGTATTGTTCACACTTAGAATTTAAAAATTAGATCTCACGGGCCATGCTAGCTTGTTAAAAAAAATTAAACAGGAGTAATAGAAAAATGCCCGATTCATTTTTTTTGGTTAAAACAATTTTATTTGGTAACATATGGTAACAAATTATATTTCTTGCATCATTAATAACTTCTTTTATCTATCCCATATATTACTTTCTACCCACCCCTCCCCCCCGTTACTTGACCCCCGCAGGTGTTATTTATTTAAAGTACTAATGTTTAAAGGTACTCTTAACTAATAAAAACAAAAATTAATATTCTTCTTTTTTCTAAGACTTAATCATTATCAAAAATTGTCCAATGTCCTTTTATTTTCCACTCTTTTTCTACATATCTTCTGAATTTTTCCCACTCCATCTTAAAACTTCCAAATCATAGTCTCTCAAAATTCTTGTTAATTTGTCCATTTCACTCCATGTCATAACTTTTACAATCCAATCATATCTGAAGACTGGAGAGTAGCAAATGTTACACTGATTTTTAAAAAGGGGTCCAAAAGCAAACAGAAAATTACAGGCCAGTCAGCCTAACGTCTGTCTCAGATAAATCAGTAGAAACTGTAATCAAAGATAGAATTATTAGGCACATAGAGGTACAAAGCCTGCTGAGAGAAAATCAGCATGGTTTCTGCAAAGGGAAGTCATGCCTCACCAACCTTTTTTGAGTTCTTTGAGGAAGTGAACAAGCATGTAGATAATGGTGACTCAGTAAACATTATGTACTTGCAGTCGCAGGGCTTTTTTGGTAGCAGGAACTCCTTTGCATATTAGGCCACACACCCCTGATGTAGCCAATCCTCCCATAGTTTACAGTAGACCCTGCACTAAGAGCCCTGTAAGCTCTTGGAGGATTGGCTACATCATATGGGTGTGGCCTAATAAGCAAAGGAGATCCTGCTCCCAAAAAAGCCCTGTGTACTTGAACTTTAAAAGGACCTTTTTGAGGAGTGTTTTTTGTATTTATACGTGTGCATGTGTGAGTGTGTGTGCACCTGGAAGTCATGGAGACCTCTGGTGACTGACCCCTACTGGGGGGGGCTGGGCAATATTTAGGGAGGTGGCTGAATAAAGCCTGCCCCTGCCTCCTGGCTTCTGGTATTGCAAGGGGGTCTCCCATCCAAGTACATGCCAGAGCCAGCCCTGCTTAGCTTCTGAGATCTAGCAAGATTGGGCTTGCCTGGGCTATCCAGTTCGGGGCACATATATGTGAATAAATGTACACTCAGTGCTCTCGCTTGAGGTACATGTATATGAACATATGAAGCTGCCTTATACTGAATCAGACCTTTGGTCCATCAAAGTCAGTATTGTCTTCTCAGACTGGCAGCGGCTCTCCAGGGTCTCAAGCTGAGGTTTTTCACACCTATTTGCCTGGACCCTTTTTGGGAGATGCCAGGGATTGAACCTGGGACCTTCTGCTTCCCAAGCAGATGCTCTGCCACTGAGCCACCATCCTTCCCCATGAACATATGAAGCTGCCTTATACTGAATCAGACCCTCAGTCCATCAAAGTCAGTCTTGTCTTCTCAGACTGGCAGCGGCTCTCCAGGGTCTCAAGCTGAGGTTTTTCACACCTCTTTGCCTGGACCCTTTTTGGGAGATGCCAGGGATTGAACCCGGGACCTTCTGCTTCCCAAGCAGATGCTCTATCACTGAGCCACCGTTCCTCCCCAAGGGTATATGCCCTTTTAATTCTTGTTCGAAATTCCAGTCTTTAAAAAGCTTCAGCTGAAAAGAAATGTAAAAATCTGCTGCTGCATCTTAAAGGCAAAGCGCAGCAAAATCTTTTCCTTTGCAAGATATCAGTTAAAAAAAAAACAGCCTTTCTCTGATTCCCTCCATTACATGAAAAGGCTATCTAGCAATGGACCAGAAAGGGGGGGGAGGGGAATGGTCATGCCAGCAGAAAACCACCCAATTGACAACATGAATTACTAAACAAAATCTCAGTTTGGTTCTACCTCCAACCAATAGCACTCTCATCTCATCAGCATTAAGTATAGTTTGTCCACATCCCGCCTTTCGCTTTCATTTTATTGCTGTTTCTAATAGAACAATTGTAATTATATTTGTGTTTTCTCCAATGCTTTTCTTTGTAGAAAAAGCCCAGCAGGAGCTCATTTGCATATTAGGCCACACCACCTGGCTTGAAAGCCCATGGCTGCCGTGTGGTGGGTCAGGCCAGCCAGAGCCCTGGCCAGTCAGATGGAGCTCTGCTCCTGTGGGTTCCAGCAGGAAAAAAAAAAGAGCCCTGGTTTTCTCTAATTATATTTGAAAACAGCATAAATTGCCTCATCAAACTGGCGACAAAGAGGGGGAGAATAGCACAGAGTATGCAGGTGACTCTCCCCCCGCAAGCACTCATACTACTTGCAATGGAACCATTTAGAATGCCTCCACATGCTTAACTGTGGCAACGCTGTTTTTTTCTCCAAGTGCCTAGGTGGAAATGGAGGAAGAAGAAACTGCCAAAGAAACATGGATGTTTCTGATCTGATCTTATGTCTTGCAAACGTTTGGAGGAAGGCCCCGGTTTATGAAGAATCCAACCAAGGGGGGGGGGGTGTTACTCTAACCCATGTGGACTCTGACCTCATGCTTCCCTCCACAAGCCCCTCCCCACCATTACACATCCATTTCCTTCACAGGGTGACAGCCCAGGTTAGTCCCCCAGGGAGGGTGCATTCTTGCCATATCCCAGCTAACTGAAATATGGAGTCAGCAGCCACCAAACTGCATGGGTCTCACGTTCTCAGGGTGCGGGCAGGCAGGAGTCCAAAGCCAGTCCAAGGTCAAAGTCCAGGAAGTCAAGCAGGAGCCAAGTCACCAATGCAGAACCACAAACCGGAATCAGAAGTCAATGTCCAAAAGCCAAAAGGTCAGGATGCCAAGGAAATCAAGCAGGACAGGATCAGGGATCAGGAAGCGTGGATGCAAGCCAGAGAATAGATGTTGCTTCCACAAGGTTACCAGGTCCTGGGTGGGAGCTATATGGGAGTCTCAATCAGCCTGCTCCCTCGGTGGCAGTGACTCTGCTAGAACTCAGGGCTGAGAGATCTGAAGCATCGACGTGCCTCATGTCTTCGCTCTGAAAGCTCTTTCCAGAGCCTGCTTTGAACTCTTGAGATGGGAGGAGGAGAGCTTGGAGGAGATTGATCGTGCCTGGAGAGTGATTGATGGGCCAGTTGCTGTTTGTTCAGCTGAGGCAGTGTAGAGACATGGTGAATCCTACCTCCACGAATGACCACTTGCCTGGGCCAGTGAAACAAAGACTGCTGGGATGGAACTTCATCAATGGAGGGCATTTAGTCTACTCTCTGTGCAGAAGGGAGGGAAGCATTAACTAAGATTAAGGATGGCACAACATGAGAGCTCTTATTTAATCTATGCACAATGAGATGGTCAAATATAAGTGTGGAGATTACATCTGTTTTTAGTAACATCATTAAACCATTAGGAAGTAATCACAGTGGGCACAGCTTTGTTTTGAAGTACTTTACTCAAAACAGATATAGCACAGTCAAGGGAATAAGAAAATGAACCCAAATGCACTGCAAAGCCACTCTAAAGAATTCTCTGGATTGTCTTCATGTAGCTGTTCCAATTCCTCATTAGAGTTTTCCTTTCTTGTCCTTTTCTCATTCATGATACTCCACTTCAGACTCCCTTCTCAAGCTACCTAGCCAATTCCTGAAATCTAGATATGCCCCGGGGGGGGGAGGGGTGGGCTCCCTCTTGGGTATCCTGCCCCCCCAGGGAAAGTGTATGCGCAATACATAGCCTCTCCTTCCCGGTGTAGTGAACGCCGCGTGGTCACTGTCCGGCTATGCCTGGCAGATGGTCACTGCAATGGCCTCTCCTGCATTACTGCATCCGTGGCAACACCTTCTCGCTGGTCCCCCCCCCCCCGTTTCTCACAGAGTTTGCCACGTCATGGTGCGACCGAATGTCCAGCGGTATAACCGGATGGGCAGGCTGGGCTCACCAACCTCGTCAGCCAAGAGAAGGAAAACTCTAACATCAAACCCGGGCAGATAGAGCTCGTTAATGTAACACCTACCACCTGGAGGACTCGCTGCCGGCGTCCCGGCTTACTGGGCCATGGCAGATGACCCCAAGGTGAAAGGGTGGAGCCAGTACTGCGCACACTGTGCCTCACCTAAAAATTCCTCTGCGCAGGCCTGAAGGGCATATCCACATCCACAACCCACAACACACCAAGTCCTGCAGCGATGGGCAAGGGGCGAAACGGCAGGTGGAAGATGCCACTGGAAGCCGCAGTCCCGATCCTGCATGTAGGCGGTTCAGGGTATTGGTCGCCTGATGCTGACCCGGAGACGAAAGCATCTTTCGGCAGCACCCTGAATGACCAAGCAGCCTTATCTAGGGACAGCACTGCTTGCTCCACACGGAGAGGGGCCTAGAAAAGGTGGCCTAAACAAAGCTCGTCTCCCCCACCCCAGTTGGCTAGCCGCGGTCAACGGGCATCCTTAAGAATCGCACTGCTACAGCACCAACCCCAAATCAGACTTTTCCCTGCAGCCACTGTGGCCGGATCTGCCTGTCCCGCATTGGTCTTGTCAGCCACCAGCGAGCCTGCAGCAGACGTGGACTACTGCACCCTTCTTAAATCTTCGTTCGCGAAGTCAAGCCGAGAGATATGCCCCAAGCAAACAGCTCCGGCTTGACATTCACACAGTTCAAAACACCATTTTTTAAACTCCCACCCAGATTATTTCCATGTTAGCCATGTAGTCTGCAGTTGCCCTCGTTCGTTACTCAGTTAATATGAAGATTCCAGAAGATGCCATGTTCCATGTCGGCATTTTGTCTTTTTTAAAAAAAGCCTGTTTTTTCAATGAAAATTCAGCACAAGCCTGTCCAGCGTGGGCTGGCAACACAGGACGAGTGGCCCATTAAACACATGGTAGTGCTTTCATTGTTCTGTTATAGATTGGTTCTGACTCTAAGTATGTACCTAGTCAGAGGCATTATCTGCATAACAGAATAGCACTGTTTATTTCTGTGAGAGAGACTACATTTACCCACTGCCGTTAGATAAAATATTCTCTGCCTTCCCCCTCCCCTTATTACTGATACAGTACAATAATATTAACTCTATGTTTGTGAGGGGGCTGGAGGAAAGGAAGAGGGAGAGAGATAGGGAAAAGAAGAGATGACGTCAGAGTTTCCATAGGAAGCAAATTACCTAAATGGTGAACTGTACTGAGATATTTTCCATCATTTAAACATTAACAGAGGCAGTTAATTAATACAGTGTTCTGATCTAGAGTTTAGTACATCTCACTTCCAACACTGACAAAGCTTGTGTGCATGCAAGTTTGTATATGTGAGGTTAAAAGTATCAGCACACATGTGTACTGGTGTAGTTGTTAGGGTGTCAGAGCAGGCTCTGGGAGACCCAGGTTTGAATTCCCCTTCTGCCATAGAAGCTTGCTGCGTGACCTTAGTCCAGTCACACACTCTTGGCCTAACCTACCTTACAGGGCTGTTGTGAGGATAAAATGGGGGGAAAGCGAACAACGCACACCACCTTGTGCCTGGAGAGTGATTCTTCCCACTGGGGGAGAATGGTAGGGCATAAATGAAGCAAATCAATCAATCAATAAAAATAGTGTCGGAAAAACATGCATTTGAGCTTTTGTCTCATGTTTTCTGTTACTCAGGGCAGATGTGTATATTGGAGAATGATCATTCTTTTTACTTCTGAGTATTTGCGGTAGCAGGAGTTGGTATGGATTGTATGAAGATTGGCCACAATGTGAAAAAAATATACACATTCCTAACTTTAAATTCATACAACAAAGATATCCCACATTTGTAGGGTTGCCAGCCTCCAGGTGGGGCCTGGAGATCTCCTGCTTTTACAACTGATCTCCAGTTGGCAGAGATCAGCTCCCCTGGAGAAAATAAAGATTAAGTAACCAGTACCAGTGTGTATGGGAAAAGTATCTACAATAAAAAATTACCGGCAAACAATAACACTTTCACACTAAAAGTGTGTACATGTGTTCTTATTTAGTGTTCCTTTATTTTGTAATTTATGTTTTTTGTACACACTTTTAGCGTGAAGGTATTATTGTACGCCGGTGATTTTTATTGTAGATACTTTTCCCTTGGAGAAAATGGCTGCTTTGAAAGGTGGACTCCATACAGAGGTCTCTCCCCTTCCTAAACTCCAGCCTCTTCTGGATCCACCCCCAAAGTCTCCAGGTATTCTCCAACACAGATCTGGCAACCCTGAGTCAGTGTGCTATAATAGATAGTTCTGAACCAACATTCCACACCATGTCAAAGTTCACAGAGTGGTTTGGGGAAGTTGCTTTCCCTCTCATGAAGTTACGGTTGGGATTACCTAATGGATGTCAGAGGACAGTGTGTAATAACAGCTATTTCACAGTCATGTCAACAGGAGACTGCGGTGTGTGAAAAAGAAACCTTATTCAAATTGTTCAGCTGTTTCAAGGACGACAGAAAGGAATAACTGGTGTTCCCAGAAATGATTCCCGACATAAAACCACTCGTGCAGCTGTGATTCCTGCTAACAAACACTATGATTACAAGTGATTTAAAAAGCTGATAAACATCAGAAAAACAGCAAGAAAAACAAACACACATAAAATCAAATGGAACACAAATGCTAATATAAATGAAAATGAAAAAAGAAAATCTTGAATCTTCTGTTTTTCAAGGATGCATCCTGCCGTTCTAGTTGGGTGCACTGGTGCCAAACCAGAACAGACTGCTGCCACAAAGACTTGTCCTAATGTGTACAGTCAAGGTCTTTACTTGAATTACTCCTGGACCCTGACTGGAGATAGAGAATAACACTTCAACCCACTCCTGAGCTGTGCCACAGGGGGGAAAAAATCCAGATAATCAAGTACACCATCTACTGGATTATTTGGAAGCTTAATAGAAAATAGGTAATAGAACTACTTATATATGATACAGCTGGCATTAGGGAGCGGGTTCAAGTTGAGGGACAGTCATACAACTCCTCCCCCCACCCCCGCTGAAAAATAAATAAATAAATAAAAATCCCGGGTTCAGCTGCCCCTTAGACATTCTCCCAGCTTTTTATTGCCGAACCATGGAGGCCCAGTTGTATGGACTTTCCCATGAAATCAACATGTGCTGATTCCATAGGAAATGCTCATCTTGCTAGGTCCTTCCTATAAGCTCAGGTCATTTTAACATCCCCCCAGTTTTTCATGGGAGATAATGAAGAAGATAAGAAGATATTGCATTTATATCCTGCCCTCCACTCCGAAGAGTCTAAGAGAGGCCCACAGTCTCCTTTACCTTCCTCCCTCCATGCTCATAGATAAGCAGTTACCCAACAGCTGGGAGAAGGGTACCTTAAAAGTACAAAAGAAAGCTTAAGTTTGTAGAGGTAAACAGATAATTGCAGTATTCTAAACCTATACTTAAGCATTTTTTAAATCATTGTGCAAAATACTGTCTATTTGCATATGCAGTAAAGACTAGAAACCCAAAAGCTAAAGAGAGCCAGTTTGGTGTAGTGGTTAAGTGTGCAGACTCTCATCTGGGAGAACTGGGTTTGATTCCCCACTCCTCCACTTGCACCTGCTAGCATGGCCTTGGGTCAGCCATAGCTCTGGCAGAGGTTGTCCTTGAAAGGGCAGCTGCTGTGAGAGCCCTCTCCAGCCCCACCCACCTCACAGGGTGTCTGCTGTGGGGGAGGAAGGGAAAGGAGATTGTGAGCCACTCTGAGACTCTTCGGAGTGTAGGGCGGGATAGAAATCCAATATCTTCATCTGCCTCACAGGGTGTCTGTTGTGGGGGAGGAAGGGAAAGGAGATTGTGAGCCGCTCTGAGACTCTTCGGAGTGGAGGGCGGGATATAAATCCAATATCTTCATCTACCTCACAGGGTGTCTGTTGTGGGGGAGGAAGGGAAAGGAGATTGTGAGCCGCTCTGAGACTCTTCGGAGTGGAGGGCGGGATAGAAATCCAATATCTTCATCTACCTCACAGGGTGTCTGTTGTGGGGGAGGAAGGGAAAGGAGATTGTGAGCCGCTCTGAGACTCTTCGGAGTGGAGGGCGGGATATAAATCCAATATCTTCTTCATCTTCTTCTTCTAAAAAGAAGAGAAAGAATAGTGCATGTGTATGTGTTTCAGGTTCCCCAAAGAACTGGTCACAGTTTAACACTGCTACCAGAAAATAAAATGGGAGCCTAATGACACCTAACAAAATTTACTCCAGCATCACCTTTTGTGAGTCAGAGCTCACTTCATCAGATGCATGAAGTGTACATCTGTTGAGCAGATATATTTATTCTAGAGTACGGGTAGCCAAACTGCAGCTTGGGAGCCACACGTGGCTCTTTCACACATATTGTGTGGCTCTCAAAGCCCCCACCACCCTTGGGCCAGCTTGGAGAAGGCATTTGTCTCTTTAAATCACTTGGCCAAGCCAAGCCAGTCAGCGGCTTGGATAATGCATGTTTGTCCATGCCTGTTCTAGAGGCTGCAAACAACAGAAAGTTATGGGGACAACGCTACAAAGAGAGGCCATGGGGGTGGGGTGGGGGTCTAAGAGTAATTCAGAGTGGGAGACGACTACTCCAGCTGCTGATAAGTAGGCAGAGCAGAGTTAACAAAATGTAATCTCAGAAAGGTGTAAGGTGAAAAATGATAAACTGCTCCAATTAGGCAGTTTTAGAGGTAAGATATTAGCACCTATAGTGTGAGAAATCCAAATTCTTTGCTAAGACCTGGGAAAGGGAGATCATATTGAACTTCTTTGATGAATCCTAATTAAGTGGTATTGCACTGGATTTTCCCTTTAAAGTTCTTTTAAACTTTTAGATCATTCTCTAGTATAAATGCATACACCTAATGCAGGTATGCTTCATGCTTCTGTTGAAGTGAGCACTTACCCACAAGGCTTACACGGAAACAGGTTTTGTCTGTCTTTAAGGCGCCACTGAGCTCCTGTTTACTTTGCTGCTACAGACTAACATGACTAGCCATCTGGAATTTCCACAGAAGTAGATTTAGCATCCCACTGTGATATTGAATGAAACAGAGATGGGCAGGAAACTCTCTCCCATCCCCACAGATAGTTTCAGCAGTATCGAAAGGCTGGATAGTTCCATCTGAGAAGCAGATTCTAAGACCAAGATAGATTCATCAGCTCTAGAGTTTATAGATAAAAGTGGGGCAGGAGGAGAAGACAGGATTCTCTGGGGACATTAGCAGCCAATGCTTTTATCGTATTGTATATTTACTTGGGCATAATTAGTGTTTAAACAATAAGGCAGAATTATTGTAAACTATGTCAGTTGCTGGTGTTTTGGATAAAATGTGATGCTGAAGAAAAATCAAAAAAGATATCCCAATTCAGGGCTTTCAGGAGTGCTGAGACAGGAAACAGCAAAGTGAAAGTGCTGTCAAAACTCATTTGCACAAAACAAATGTAGAAGCTAGAACAAACTGTGTGAGGAAAGACAAATCTGAAGGTGGTATGTAATGTAGGGTGTTTTTACAATCAGTTTGATCCAGAGTTGGAGTGGATGGGCCATTGGCCTGATCTAACATGGCTTCTCTTATGTTCTTATAGAGTTTTAGCGTCTTCAAATCGCCTGCCACTGTTCCGCTTTAATCATTTTCCTTTTACATTGGTGGATTTGCTCTGCTCATTTTGCATAGCCAAACTTCTATATTTCCTGCTGAAAGCATTTCAATTTGGGGGAGGGGTCTCTGATCAGAGGGCAGACAGAATACCAGTGCTTAGTTAAATGGATATGATCGCGTGGAAATCGTGTCAACATTGCAAAGACAATACAAATTTAAATTACAAGATGAGGCAAGCAATAATATGTAAAAATTTCAAGTGCTGTCAGTTCTCATGCAAATTACTGCACCTTGTGGCTTTTGGAGGAGTCTTTTAAAACACATGAAAACTTCTATAATACAAGTTTGAAACACCTGTAGAGAAATGACCGGATCATTTTTTGAGAAAAACTTTGCAGCAGCAGCACCAGAACTCATCTCACTGAAACAAATGATGCTTCGGGCAGCAACGATGCAAAACAGTTGTGAGAACGTTAGGTAATGTAAAAGGTGAGTTTCCAATGCGGTGATAGAGAGTCACAAACTGTCAGTGTAAAAACACCCGTAGAAGGTAGCTTTGAAATGTGCACATAGAAAGGATCAAATGGCCAGTGTAGAAAGGGCCTAAAAAACAAGGCTAGGAAAGCACCAAGAGGGAGCCGCAGGTCAAAATGCACCCACACGACTGGAGAGGAATCAATTACTTGATCCAACAAAAACAGAAGCCCAAAGGTGAAGCAACAGCACCGGCAGAATCGGTCCAAGACTTTTCTCCATCAAAGGAAGTTTTTATGCATTAAAAAAAAGCCATTCTTTTTTGGAGGAAGTATTTCTCCCTTGGAGGAGGACTCATCTGAAGCCAGTCATAGGATCCAGAAAGGAGTCATAGGATCCTCATGGCTATTAAAAGTTTGAAAACGTAGCAGCTGTGGAATAATCATATCAGCATGTTAATCCATGCACTGTTCTGGCATGATTTTTTTTGAGCAGCTGGACCTTCCAGCGAGGACGAATGACCAGAGAAAGTTCACAAGAATAATAAGGAACCCTTTAAAAATCATGGGAGCTGATTTTTAAAAGCGCAGAGAACATAAGAACATAAGAGAAGCCATGTTGGATCAGGCCGATGGCCCATCCAGTCCAACGCTCTGTGTCACAGAAGAACATAAGAGAAGCCATGCTGAATCAGGCCAATGGCCCATCCAGTCCAACACTCTGTGTCACATAAGAACATAAGAGAAGCCATGCTGGATCAGGCCAGTGGCCCATTCAGTCCGGCTCTCTGTGTCACAGAAGAACATAAGAGAAGCCATGTTGGATCAGGCCAATGGCCCCTCCAGTCCAACACTCTGTGTCACAGAAGAACATAAGAGAAGCCATGTTGGATCAGGCCAATGGCCCCTCCAGTCCAACACTCTGTGTCACAGAAGAACATAAGAGAAGCCATGCTGGATCAGGCCAATGGCCCCTCCAGTCCAACACTCTGTGTCACAGAAGAACATAAGAGAAGCCATGCTGGATCAGGCCAATGGCCCATCCAGTCCGTGTCACAGAAGAACATAAGAGAAGCCATGTTGGATCAGGCCAATGGCCCCTCCAGTCCAACACTCTGTGTCATATAAGAACATAAGAGAAGCCATGCTGGATCAGGCCAATGGCCCATCCAGTCCGGCTCTCTGTGTCACAGAAGAACATAAGAGAAGCCATGTTGGATCAGGCCAATGGCCCCTCCAGTCCAACACTCTGTGTCACAGAAGAACATAAGAGAAGCCATGCTGGATCAGGCCAATGGCCCATCCAGTCCAACACTCTGTGTCACATAAGAACATAAGAGAAGCCATGCTGGATCAGGCCAGTGGCCCATCCAGTCCGGCTCTCTGTGTCACAGAAGAACATAAGAGAAGCCATGTTGGATCAGGCCAATGGCCCCTCCAGTCCAACACTCTGTGTCACAGAAGAACATAAGAGAAGCCATGCTGGATCAGGCCAATGGCCCCTCCAGTCCAACACTCTGTGTCACAGAAGAACATAAGAGAAGCCATGCTGGATCAGGCCAATGGCCCATCCAGTCCAACACTCTGTGTCACAGAAGAACATAAGAGAAGCCATGTTGGATCAGGCCAATGGCCCATCCAGTCCAACACTCTGTGTCACATAAGAACATAAGAGAAGCCATGCTGGATCAGGCCAGTGGCCCATCCAGTCCGGCTCTCTGTGTCACAGAAGAACATAAGAGAAGCCATGTTGGATCAGGCCAATGGCCCCTCCAGTCCAACACTCTGTGTCACAGAAGAACATAAGAGAAGCCATGCCTGATCAGGCCAATGGCCCATCCAGTCCAACACTCTGTGTCACATAAGAACAGAAGAGAAGCCATGTTGGATCAGGCCAGTGGCCCCTCCAGTCTAACACTCTGTGTCACATAAGAACATAAGAGAAGCCATGTTGGATCAGGCCAATGGCCCATGCAGTCCAACACTCTGTGTCACACAGTGGCAAAAAATTTTTTATATACACACACACACACACACACACACACACTGTGGCTAATAGCCACTGATGTACCTCTGCTCCATATTTTTATCTAAACCCCTCTTGAAGGTGGCTGTCCAGAGATGTTTGTGTGGCTGTCCAGAGCTGTCCAGAGATGTTTGTGTCAGGTTCTTGGGAAGGCAGCATTAAAAAAAAATTCTAAACAAAGCAAACAAATAAATAATATAAAAGTGCATACTTTTTTTTACTTAAAAGATTTCCCAATACATAAAAATTAACACCAAAGGAACATAATTCAAGCACTAATCGTGAACTGATATAGGAAGCTGCAAATGTTTCAAACACAGGTTATTTTAACACTTATTAGAACACAGGAAATGGCAAAATATATATGACTCATAATACTAACAATAAAATGAAACCCGTAATGAAGCCAGAGCCCAGACCTGAATGGCCCAAGCTAGGCTGATCTTGTCAGATCTCAGAAGCTAAGTAAAGTTGGCCCTGGCTAGTGTTTGGATGGGAGACTTCCAAGGAATACCAGGGACTGTTTGCAGAGGCAGGCAATGGCAACACACTGCTGAAGCCCCGTGGAGCCACCCAAAGTCAGCTGTGACTTGATGGCACTTTCCACCACCACCACTGAAGCCACAAAGCCAAATAGACAAAAGGCAGTGTTATATTTGTGTTTTCTGTTTTTCCCTATAGCTTTTATAAATGATCCCCCAAAGAGCAATATTTTAAAATATGAAGTAGTGCTCAGAAATTTTACAACTCTGAATGCCTGGACCATTGTGTACTATTTTATCAATTTTCAAAAAGGTTTATTAGTTTCAGGGGGAAAAAGACAGGGATAGAGGATTGGGAAACAGAAACACAATACATTCCGGTATTATTTTGCATAAGAATACCTTCAAAGATCATAATTCTACAATAACTTCTTAATATAAATTGTCCCCTACTATTTTTGTCTCAACTACACCAAATCCATTTCAAGTTTGATAGTATACTCCTTTTGTTAAAATTATCCAATAATTCTGACAGTTCCAATAGGGACAGATTTTGTACGATAAAATACAGAGAAAAAAGGGAAAATAAGTTCACATCAGAGAATCTTAAGAGGCTTGGTTATCTAACCAGGCATAGAATTTAATCCAGTATTTTCTTGCTTCTTCTTTAGATTTCCCAGTCAACAACTGGGATAAGAAGTCCAGTTCTGCTGTTTCCAAAACTTTTCCCACTAAATCCATTTTCATGGGAATTTCCTGAGACTTCCATCTTTGCGCCAAAAGGATCCTAGCTGCTGTGTTAAAGTGCACTAACAAGTGTCTCATCTCTTTGGAACAGTGCTCAGGGAATATGTTCAATAAAAATAGTTCTGGTTTAAAATAAACCTGTGTCTTGGTGATCTTCTGTAGCATTTCATGAACCATTTTTCAATAGTCTTTCACAGTCTCGCATGTCCACCACATATGAAAAAAGGAACCAATTTGTTTGTTAAATTTCCAACACTTGTTGGACATATTAGTATAAATCTTGCACAATTTCTGTGGGGTCACCATCTATAAAACATCTCATATAGATTTTCTTTAAAGGTTACTGACCTAGTTAATTTGACATTACATTTCCACAGTTTCTCCCAGTCTTCTAATGCAATATTATATCCAAAGGTTTTTGCCCATTGCCCCATACAGTCCTTTACAACTTCATCTTGTGTCTTCATTTGAAGTAGATATGCATATAATTTAGAGGTTAACCTGTGGGCCCAACAAAATTTTATCAAATACATGTTGTTCTGTATTAAAACCTATCATCTTGTCCTTGGCATATCTCGATTCAACTTGCATTCTCAACCACCAGTTCATTTTGATATCCACGCCTTCCAATTCTTCTTTGGTTTTCAATTGATTGTCTTTTCCCAACAGGTCATCATACTTATAGTTCTGGTTTGTTTTTAAAAGGTTTGGTTGGGTAAATGCTTTTACTGGCGAGACCCATCTTGGAATTTTTTGATAAGTTCTCGTCTTCAACCATGACCAGGTATGATACAGAGATTTTCTAAACCAATGGTTTTTAAAATAGGAGTGGCCTTCAAGTCTTTGATACCACAAATATGCATGCCATCCCATAGTCAAATCATGTCCTTCTAGTAACAATTGCCTCTTGTCATTCAGGAGTATCCAGTGTCTTACCCATAACACTGCTGATGCTTTATAGTATAACTGCCAATCTGGTAGGCCCAAGGCTGCTCTTAGTTTAGAATCCTGCAATGCTTTGAGTTTAATTCTAGGTTTTTTTGCCTTGCCAGACATATTTAGCAATCATCCTGTTCAATTCTCGAAAAAATCCACTATTTAAAAATATTGGAATAGTTTGAAATAGAAACAATAATCTTGGTAAAATATTCATCTTTATTAAAGCTATTCTTCCCATTAAAGATAAGCTTAAATCATACCATTTTCCCAAGTCTTTTTTAATTTCTTTAAGTAGATTATCATAATTGCCTGCTTTTAAACTGCTGCATTTGTTTGAAATAACGATGCTTAAATATTTAATTTTTTTTTCCATACAAAAATCCTGATTTCTGCTGGAAGGATTGAATTTGTTCCGTCGTCATATTCTTTGTCAAAAAATTTGTTTTGTGGTAGTTAATCTTTAATCCTTCATATTGGCCAAATTGTTTGATCTTATTTATAAGGCAATCAATTGAGTCCATCGGTTGTTTTAATATAAAGACTAGATCATCTGCAAAAGCTCTGAGTCTGTATTGTTCATCTTTTATGACAGCTCCCTTTATATTTGAATCTTTCCTTATTTGGTTATTCAACATCTCTAGAGATAAGATGAAAAGTAAAGGTGACAATGGACAGCCTTGTCTTGTATCTTTTTGAATTTTAATAACGTCTGTTAGTTCGCCATTCACTGTCACCCTTGCATTTTGTGAGGAATATATTGCTTTTGCTACTCTCAGGAAATTTTCACCACACTCTATGCCTTTCAACTGTTGTGACATAAAATACCAACAGACGTTGTCAAAAGCTGTGTATGTGTGATTGCATTCTAAGTGTAGGATGATAGGGGTAGATTGCAGCAGAGTCTTACGTCAAGAGTGCCAGTTAAGGGGTTGGAGAGGAGTTCTTCCTCTCTGATTTACAGGCCTTGGGTACTTATTCCACAGAAGCTGTTATGAAATAGAAAATTAGTCACAAGTACTTTGCCATTTCATCTTGAATATACCCAGAAACAAGCCTTTGTTCCTATCGGTGAATCTTGTCCCACCTATGGAAATCTTTTGTTGTCTTTCTCTTCCTTTTTCTGCCTACATAGGGCTGCCAACTCTAGACTAGGAAATTCCTGGAGATTTGGAGTATGGAGACTGGGGGGGAATGGGGTTTGAAGAGGGGGAGAGAGCTTAGCAGAGATGTAATTCCACATAATGTGTTCTCTGTGTCTGCCATTTTCTTCAAAGAAACTGATACCTGCAGCCTGGGGATCAGTTGTCATTTTGGAAGATCTCCAGACCTCACCTAGAGACTGGCAGCCCAACTACTGAAATCCAAAATAATGCCCCTGCCTGGGCAATGACATTATGTTCTCCCTCACTGCAATTGGGGTGCCGATAAGCTCATACCATGCCCTTGCTTGGAAAACAGTCCCATTCTTCTGCTCAATGTCATGCAGCATTTTTAAAATCTTGACTACTAGCCAGCTGCGTTGGATTGTGGACTCCTAACCCAGAGTGCATTTGTTTCTGGATGGATTGCCCTTTTTTTGGCTTCACAGGTGATCAGCACAGCCAAGCTGCCTTTTACTGCTCAGCCTATATGTACAGAATAGCTGGTGGTAGTGCCTTAAACACTCCTGTCAACCAACCAACAAACAAATGGGCATCCGTGCAAAGTTTCTGTTCTTTTATCTTCCTCCCTCTCTCCCCACTACGCAGCCAACAAGAGGTTACTTGGCAAAGAGTGCCTGTCAGACTGGAAATATTTGCCTGAAAGAGTATCTGCACAAAAAAACTCCGTCTAAGCCTGTCAATTATTAATAAGTGTTCCTGGCCATAGCCAGATTGGGCCGGAAGCATGTGTATCAGGGGTGGACTTGAGCACAGTAGGGGGTACTGGTGGTGTCAGACTCAGTGTTGCCACCTTGGGCACAGTCTAATCACTGCTGTCCTGGCGGACAATTCCCTCCTAAGGGAGGAGTGCTGAATGAAGCCTTTGTCTTGGTGAAATATCTCTGGCTTTGCAGCAACTGGGCATTGTCCCATTTCTGATATTTCCTGGCAGCCTCCACGGTGCGACACGTTTTCACTTGTCAAGCAACAAGGGGCTGTGCTACAAAACCTGAGCCCCCTCCAGGAGGAGAGCAGTGTTTAAGGCACTACCACCCGCTATTCTGTACATATTGGCTGAGCAGTAAAAGGCAGCTTGGCTGCGCTGATCATCTGTGAAGCCAAGAAAAGGGCAATCCATCCAGAAACAAATGCATTCTGGGTTAGGAGTCCACAATACAACACAGCTGGCTAGTAGCCAAGATTTTAAAAAAATGCTGCATGCTAGTTTCATATGGACTCAATGCTGCGTAGCTAATTGATATTTCCAGAAGAGCCCCGTGATTCAATGCCCTGCTCTGCATGAGTCATATAGTAAGGTCCAGATCTCATTGAGCAAATAAGTCTATGCCTCAGCAGGACCCAGAGCCAGTGGAATTAGAATGGCATGTATTTTCACATAGCCTTGTGAGGGGTGTAGATTCCCACTCATATCATTTAATTTTCTGACTCAACTGTCCATGAACCTGAGTAGAATCATCTCACCAAAGTCCCTGCAAGGCAAGGAAATGAAACTGCATCGCCAAAGCTATTGCAGTGACAGAACTGCCTTTGATGTGACCCTGGACATGTGAACAGATTGGAGGTTCAGTTTATGGGCCATGCCTATCAGACATTCTCACTATGAAGTTAGCAGCATCCCTGATGAGAATAGAAGTGGGAGGTGGCATATAGTCTGGTTTGAACTAGTGATGGATGAACTCTCCTCAGCTCTGAGTCCATATTGACAAATATTTACAAAATTGGCAAGTGTTTGGGTTGGGGTGTGGGTGGGGACGTCTCTTACTGAGACGTCTCTCTTGGCCCGCAATGCATGCATGTCAGTGCATCCATGTTGATAGAGCTGTAAACATGTATTATTTTGTTGCTGCCTGAAAATTGTAACTCTCAGCACTAGTCACAAGCCTCTTAGAAGTTCAACTGGGGGAAAGAGCAGGTTTTAACTGGAGTGAGAGTCAATAACCACACAAAGCATCTCTCAAAACAATTGACTCAGAGTCCTGCCCACATTTTTTTGAAGCCCACTTTTGGTCCACCTAATTTATTAGATGAGTGCAGATGCACACATTCAGCCTGAGTTGTGAGAAACAAATAAATACAAAACTTGCTGTTTTGAGTAGGGAACATTTGTGAACATAAAATATAGAAAAGAGAAATACTGAGACTGCAAGGGATAGAGTCAAAAGAAATTTCCCACAGGCTGTCTCCACGCTATGATCATATCAGCCGTGTAGCAGAAAAAGTGGGGGCAGCATTTTCCAACACTGCCAATGCCATCTTAAACAGAGTTGTGTTGGAAGTGAAGGACTGTGCTGTCGCCTAGCCTCAGACTTTAGATGAGGACTGTAAAAAGTCAGAGAGACAGACACGTCATGTCCCTGAACATTCTTCGTTTCTACTGCTGCTGATGCTATCCTTTTAATGTGTAGATTACAACTCCCTGGGAATCTTCTTTTCAACTGACACTTTTCCTCCACATCTCCTTCTTGGCCCCATGAGGGCAAGACGTGCCTCCTGCATCTCTGTCCATCCTAGCTAGCGAGATTAGATTAGAATCCTGTGTCTGTCTTGTCTAGAATGGAGTTTCTTACAATAAAGGACTCATATTCATTTTTGAAAGATGAAGAGGCTCCATGTTAACTTTGTGTCTCAGCAGCGCGCGCGCGCACACACACATACAAGGTAGGTTCTGCTGTGCTGCGTACTTCGAGCACTCTGCTAACCTGATGATTTCTTCAAGTTGCACCTTTCTAAGTCCATTAACTGCAACTGACTTAGAAGAATGTATTGGACTGCTCTGTAACTCTCCAGAGAACAACAGCAAGTGCTAAATTGCTGCCTGTCATGCAGCTGTTCAGTTCTGCATGTGGTCCAACTTCAGTGAGGCTACCTGTAGTGGCTTCATAGACACCCCAAGACCCAGAGCATTGCTTCGTATGTTATATTTTTAAAGGCACAGGGGACGGTGGGGAGGGATGGTGGCTCAGTGGTAGAGCATCTGCTCGGGAAGCAGAAGGTCCCAGGTTCAATCCCCGGCATCTCCAAAAAAAGGGTCCAGGCAAATACGTGTGAGAAACCTCAGCTTGAGACCCTGGAGAGCCGCTGCCAGTCTGAGAAGACAATACTGACTTTGATGGACTGAGGGTCTGATTCAGTATAAGGCAGCTTCATATGTTCACACAATTTAAGATGTTTTAAGTGTTTACAAATTTGTGTCTCTGAGGATGCAAGAGATCCAAGTAATTTTGATCCGGATAATAGCACAGTGGGGAAAGGATTAAACCACCTTCTTTCATTGCCATGGTACTGATCCAATTTGGGGCTGCCTAGGGCTCCTGTTAAATGAAATCAAATATGTCTCAAGATTTGATCAAGATTAAAAAGAGCCCCATGGCGCAGAGTGTTAAAGCTGCAGTACTGCAGACCTAAACTCTGCTCACGACCTGAGTTCGATCCCCAGTGGAAGCTGGGTTTTCAGGTAGCCGGCTCGAGGTTGACTCAGCCTTCCATCCTTCTGAGGTCGGCAAAATGAGTACCCAGCTTCCTGGGGGGAAAGTATAGATGACTGGGGAAGGCAATGGCAAACCACCCCATAAAAAGTCTGCCGTAAAAACATGAAAGCAGCATCACCCCAGAGTCGGAAACGACTGGTGCTTGAACAGGGGACCTTTCCTTTTTCCTTTTTAAGATTTGAACACAGAGAGTTTCATCTAGTTATACCCTTTACAGATATACTTGACAGGGAGTTGGGACTGGTGAAGCACAGGGTAGCATTTGCATAATTCCTGTGCAATGGCCTTTAAGAGGCCAGGGTTGAACCAAGTTGGATTATCCCTTCTCTTTTTCACTGGTTCGACTATGAGCATAGAATCAAAAGTCTCTTTTGGAAAGATATGCTGCTATTCCAATCCATGCCAGCAGATGGTGTGCATGCATCACAAACGTCTCATGGGGGGTGGGAGTGCAAACTCATTTTTACTTCTCTACTTTTCAAATTGCCTTTCCTTGTGTGCGTTGGGGAGGCTAATTTGTCAAATGTAAGGCAATCCAACTTTCTTATATCTCATTTTAACACACCCAGATGTAATGTTATCCTTAGACAAGAAGCTGGTCTGCCCAAAGTTGAATTAAAAAAACTGGCAATGTGCAACACACTACTGGCTAAGAATTCATTCTGAACCGAAGAATTCATTCTGAACCTAATTCCCTTGTTGTTAACTTCCGATCCTTGTCCTATATGGCAGGGGTGTCAAACATCTGGTCGAGGTGCAAAATCAGGCCCTCGGAGGGCTTCTATCAGGCCACCTAAGCAACTGGCTGTCATCTGCTTCCTTCTCCCTCTCTCTTGCTTCCTTCTGCTTTGCAAGGCTTGCTCAATCACACAGGAACTACAGAGCAAAGCCTCTATATTCTCCATTGGCTGAGGCTCCTCCCTTGGGGAGGAAGGGGAAGAGGGAGAGCTTGCTTTGCCAAGCTCTCTCAAGCGCACAGCAGAGCTACTGAGCCAAACCTCTCTTCCTTCTGTTGGCTGAAGCTCCTCCCCCTCCTGGTCCCTGGGAAAGGAAGGAAAGAGCTTCCTTTGCCCAGTTCCCTGGATCTCATGGGAGAGATACAAAGAAAGCATCTTTAAGATCAATGCTAATGTTTAAAACATGTTTTAAGGGGTTTTTTAAAACCTTTTAATTGTGTTTTTCTGTGTCTTTTATAAAGTCTATATCTCTGCTATCTAATCTTAAGTAGGTACACATATGGCCCGGCCTAACATGGCCCAACAAAGTCTCATTTTTGTCAGATCTGGCCCTCATAACAAATGAGTTTGACACCCCTGCCATATGGCCTTCAAAGATAATCAACGCAATTAAACTGATTGGCTTGGGACCAGAAGTCTCGTTTGATATGGGACTGAACAAAGGGAAAGCTCTAATTTCTCAAAGATTAACTGATATAAAGTCCCAAAATGATGAGGCAATACTTCCTTTAAGTTATAGGAGTTAAAAAAAGGACCAAGTTATGTAGTACCCTCATACCTTTCAGATGTCACTTACGCGAGGTATAGATGGGCCTTTTCAAGAGCATACTTTGATGCATTTCCTGCCACAGGTCTATGCAGTAGATTTTCTCATCTGCCTATGCAGCAGCACAGTTGTACTTGTTTGAGTAATGTGGTTGAATCTATTACACTGTGAATATTATCAAGAAGGCAGGCTCCAGATACTTACCCCATTACTCTCCAGATTTAAGCCATTACAATATTATATTGACTTCAACTCTTTTTCTTCGGATATACCTTTTAGAAGACAGTACAAAAATTGTATCTTACGTGGTAGCAACGTTTTGTGTATTAGCTCTCAGAAAGTGAAATTGTCTAAGGAAAATGTTAAATGCTGAAATATGGATTTCCTTTTATCTGTGATCCTACATTTATGTATCAATTTTAAAAAACTTTTTTTTAAAAAAAAAATCTGTTTTTAACCTTGCTGGTCTTTTGACCGCAATAAACCTGATTTGAAGATAATGATTTGTAAGTATTCTGAAGGAAATCAATGGAAAAAGAGGCAAGGTGTATATTAAGAACAGAACCTTTGCAGAAAAGGCATCCTGCTAAATGGAAATATTAGGGAGGTTCTGCAAAAGAAACTGAGGGTTCGAAATGAGGCCTCAAGTACAGCTTAGGGTCTCTTCCAATTTTAAATGATTTTTCCCCCCCATTTGCAAATGCAGCCTCCAAGATTGCTTTATCAAGGCGGAGAATGGTCCCCTCCTCTGTGATTTTCTCACTGGAAAAGGCCCCCACTGCTCTATCTCTTTTTGCTCCCACTGTGGGGAAAAGTAGTATTTTGTTTGATCTATTTATTTCGTATGCCGTCAGAAATGACAGTGAATGGCTACTAGAATGCAAAGATTTGTTCAGAATGACTATAAGACTTGTTTTCCAAAGGATCACAGAAAGCATTAAAGACAGGGTGACTGTTTGCTCACAAGGTGATCTTTAGGGATTGTCTCCAAATTGCAAATTGGAATGCCCCTCCAGGGGTGGGGGGGCGGGGGAGAGGGAGCAAGAAAGCCAAAGGTTTCCAGCTGTCATTTTTCTTAGTATGCTAGAAGATCTGTGATCTGGTATTGCCAGCATTCATAAATAGCAATAGCCAGAGGGGTGGGAGCATCACACTTATTTTCAGTTTGGACAGGCAAAACCACACAGATTGGAAGGTTAAACCGTAGTTCTCTCTGCACTGTGTCTCTTATACGAACTTGGACCCCGTCCAGATGCTGTTTAGGGTTTTTTTTTGAAATGCTAAGAATATCATATGTTCATGGATTCCCCAACATCTCATCTAGTTTGACCATACAGAACTTAAATTTCCACAGCTTTGCAACATACACCGAGCAAACATGAAACTTTAGGCCAGAGTCAATGAACACATGAAGCTGATTCATCTGGAGTTACACTGTGTGTTTATCAAGGAATGCGCTGTTAGTTCTGACACATCTCCCACATGCTGCTTTAAGAACATAAGAGAAGCTATGTTGGATCAGGCCAACGGCCCATCCTGTCCAACACTCTGTGTCACACAATGACAAAAATTTTTATATATACACACACACTGTGGCTAATAGCCACTGATGGACCTCTGCTCCATATTTTTATCTAAACCCCTCTAGAAGGTGGCTATACTTGTGGCCGCCACCACCTCCTGTGGCAGTGAATTCCACATGTCAATCACCCTTTGGGTGAAGAAGTACTTCCTTTTATCCGTTTTAACCTGTCTGCTCAGCAATTTCATCGAATGCCCACGAGTTCTTGTATTGTGAGAAAGGGAGAAAAGTACTACTTCTTTCTCTACTTTCTCCATCCCATGCATAATCTTGTAAACCTCTATCATGTCGCCCAGCAGGCGACGTTTCTCCAAGCTAAAGAGCCCCAAGCATTTTAACCTTTCTTCACAGGGAAAGTGTTCCAACCCTTTAATCATTCTAGTTGCCCTTTTCTGGACTTTCTCCAATGCTATAATATCCTTTTTGAGGTGCGGCGACCAGAACTGCACACAGTATTCCAAATGAGATCGCACCATCGATTTATACAGGGGCATTATGATACTGGCTGATTTGTTTTCAATTCCCTTCCTAATAATTCCCAGCATGGGGTAGAACCTCTTCATGCTTTGAAGAGGTTCTACCCGCTCAGCCATGGCCCTGCCCTGCTAGCGATGAGAATGCAAGCTTATTTTGCAGAGCTCAGCTGAGTACATTTTAGTTCCTTGTTCAAGCTTCCGGTAAAGCTCGGTGTTGCCTAAGGAACCAGAAACCAACTTGTGCCTCATCAAAAACCAAATGTGTCTGAACTCACAGGAAGGGACGAAACGGGGGGAGAGGGGGGGGGCTCCTTGCTACATCCTGCAGAAGACAGGCCCTCACCCCCGAGTGCATTGCTGGCATTTTCTTACACTCTCTTAAGAGAAAGAAGGCTGTCCAGCCCCTCAACCTTATGAGGGAAAATATATTGAGCCAAGCAAGGGGTTTCCCACAGAGATGCTTCCTGCTTTCGGTTTGCAGGAGTCACTCAGGATGCTGCTTGTCGTTCTCCTACCGCCAGGATTGAAAACATGCAGGTGAGTCCGTAAGCAAAGTGAATGCAGCTTTCCCTCTTTACCCCCCTGTGCAGATATCCTTGGTAACTAGGGTGAAAGGGTGTGGTGCTAAATGCTACCATGTTATGTGATTCTTAACCTGCACTTGGCCTGCCTAGAGGAGGCTGGAAGGAAAGTTTTGAGCATGAATTCCCATCTGCCGTGGATCTTTACCATGCCGTTCAGTGAAACGGACAAGAAGCTTCTCCCTGGCTTTGCCTTGAAACTGCTAATCTGTTAGAGTTTTGCAGGCTGAATGATTTCCCCCACCACTCCCCATGCCCCTTTGTTTATTAGCATAAAAACAAAGCACAGCTTTTTATTTAAAAGGAGGGGGGGAGTAGCGGAAGAGAGAAGCAGCTTGGCTGCTTCCTCCTCCCTGCCAGGCTGCCTGGGAACTGGATTTCATGCCATTGCTTAAGAACCATGGCTAACTTTGCCACAGAAAGGTCGCCGTTTGAACTTAGCTTTGATAAGGTGTCCTTAGTTTCTGGCAGAGATGATATCAGGACATTTTAAAAACTGCCATATTCTGGTCACGAAGGTATATGATTTTGGGGGTGGCCTGAAGCTATTTTGGGGTCCTTAGGGGGTGGATTTTCCCATGTGCCTGAACATCATCCTTTGTCTCTTGGAAGCAATGACTCCCAGAGGAAAGAGGAAACAGCTTGTGTGTGCCTCAGTCTCAGCCCAAACTAGAAAACCAGTGGTCCAAGCAGCATAAGGGCCAGCATCTAACAGCCAGCCTCTTGCATCAGGTACGTGCTACAGTTCTAGGTAATATAACAAGACCCCTAAGCAAAACTCGGTGCTGTGGTCTTGTTCAAGGTGCGCAGAGAAACTGAGGAAACAGTGCAAGGGAAATCAGGAGCCCTAAGCGCCCGTAAGACGGAGCTGTTCTGCCGGGCTTTTGGTTGAGGCAGTGGTGACCTATTCCACCAACTATTCCATCAATCAGCCTCCCTTGTTGTGACATCATGCTTTATAGCCTTGTGGCGGTGCTGAATCTGGTTATGAACACCATCGCGTCTTCTTGGGCCAAAAACTGTTGCATTTTGTGAAATGTGCCCTTTCCCCCGTGATACGCCTTATTTTGTTTTATCGTTCTACTGTGTTGGTTTTATTGTATTGTTTTTAAATTTGAATTGTAGGTTTTTATTGTCTGATTTATGTTGTGATCCGCCCGGAGCCCGTTATGGGAAAGGGTGGGATATAAGCCTACTAAATAAAATAAATAAGCCACACGAAAGCAGGTCTTCTTCACCTGAGCCCACCCAAACTGCCCAATGTATGCCAGCAGAACTATGCAACTCTCTTCATGTTGCTTATTCTTGAACATTAAACTTCTCCGTAAGGAAACAGTCCATAAAGTTGCTGTGTGGCATGGATTCTCGCTCTGCATCGTGGAGCTTGCAGACTCATGGAAACCGTGAAGACAGGGAAAAGGAGAACCTGCCTGATATAGGGTTAAGATACATCTCCCATTCATCCAGATCTTGTTTCTTCTCAAAATTGTATTTAAGGGATGTCTTTTAAATTTTCTTTATGTTCTATTTATTATATGCTGGAGCCCAATCTGAGCCCCGCATTAGTAGGGGAGAGTGGGATATAAAATAAACAAGTAATGTGTGTGCGAGAATCAAGAACCTCTTGAACGTACAAGGCGTGGGATGGATAAATTCTACATTTGACTTCTGTACGCAAATCAATGAGAGATCAGGCTCGTTCAATGCTGCACTGATGTTCATGCTAAGTGATTTTGAGAGGATAACTCATCGCTAGGGTTGCCAATCCCCAGGTGGGGCAGGGGATCCCCCCGTTTGGAGGCCCTCCCCCCACTTCAGGGTCATCAGAAAGCGGGGGGAGGGGAGGGAAATGTCTGCTGGAACTCTGTTATTCCCTATGGAGATTTATTCCCATAGAAAATAATGGAGAATTGATCCGCAGGTATCTGGGGCTCTGGGGGGGGGCTGTTTTTTGAGGTAGAGGCACCAAATTTTCAGTACAGCATCTAGTGCCTCTCCCCAAAATATCCTTCAAGTTTCAAAACGATTGGACCAGGGGGTCCAATTCTATGAGCCCCAAAAGAAGGTGCCCCTATCCTTCATTACTTCCTATGGAAGGAAGGCATTGGAAAGGTGTGCCGTCCCTTTAAATGTGATGGCCAGAACTCCCTTTGGAGTTCAATGATGCTTGTCACAGCCTTGATCTTGGCTCCACCCCAATGTCTCCTGGCTCCACCCCCAAAGTCTCCTGGCTCCACCCCCAAAGTCCCCAGATATTTTTTAAATTGGACTTGGAAACCCTACTCATCGCAGTTACTAGCATGGCTATGGAGTCAAAAGCAAAAGTGCAAGTGGGACATAATGCTGGATTGCTGGAGAGGCGGCTGTTCTCTACATTTCTGGGTCACTTCCACACCAGCTATTTGGCCTGCCTCCTACGCTCATGTGTAGCAGGTCCCTTCCCCCCCACACTTCTCCACAGCATTGTGGGACTCTCGTGCAACTTCCACCTTACAGGACTTTTCTATGACCTTTCCTAAACCTTCTTTATGATAATATCTTTGGGGAAATGGCTGCTTTGTGGATGGATCTTTCCCAGTCCCACACAAAATGGCACCCGCTACAGTTCCCCATAGTGATCCTCCCTTTTGCACCACCAAAGGGCTTTTCAGGAGTATTTTTTTAACTGGCAGTTGACAAATTGCTATAGTTTTTAATTTCATTATGATTTTTTTAATTAAAAAAAACACTCTGGTGGCTGGGGGAGATGGCCGCCGTGGAAACCCAGGCCAGAAGATCTGCTGTTCTCTCTATGGTAAGTTAGTGTGAGCTAGCTCAGTTTTTTAGCCTCTGTCTCACACATTTTTGCCTTAGCTCAGGAAAAATAACCCCTGGAGCGAACTAATTTATGCAGTAGCTCTCAACTTTAATGCCAGTAGCTCACAAAGTAGGATTTTTGCTCACAAGACTCCACAGATTAGAGGGAACATTGAACTGACAGCCGTAGAAGGGCTGCTAATCCCCAGTTGGGTATATAAGAGAACACTTCCATGAGAGCTTTAACTAATATATATAGAAAACAATATTTTAAACAATATTTTAAATCACAATATTTCCACATTCATTTGACATTATTTTACAGTCCATTTTACAATATACAATGCTTTTCTTCATTTGCAGGACTTCCTGAAGTCCAATTCACCAAGGCAGTTGTGATTGTAGTTCCCAGACTGGTGTGGCTGCAACTGGACTGCAGCTTCCGCCCACTTTCAGAGAATCCTTCTTCAGGCAGCTCACCAAGGGACACAGTTTCAATTTGGCTCGGCTCTGCTTATCTCCAGAGATCAAGCATGGCTCCACATTTCTCTTTGTCCTTAGCTTCTTTTGAAAGGGCCCTTTCGAAAGAAGCTAAGGTGAGAAATCCGGATGGAAGGAGATACGGAAGGACGCTTGTGCGTTGAGAAACACCGAGCAGAGGAAGATTTGAAAATAAGGCAGAGTGCATGGAAGGGACACCAGGAGTTAAGTAGGCAGCGTTATAGGCATATGACTTGGCTGGGTGGTGGTACAAAGGCTGGCTACAGTAAGGGGCTTCGGCCTACAGCTTTAGAGGGCCAATAATTTGTGAATGAACAGACATGGCAGATAATACTTGGGGTGATTAGGTAATGGAATGATAGTTTGCTCAGAGTCTTGAGATTTTTCTGAGCCAGAGAAATAACTCAGGTTTTCCAGTAATTAAGACCTAAGTCACAGTCTATTGTAAGTAAGACAATATCCTTCCTTCACATATGTACCCCGGAGAGCACTGAGGTCTGGTTCTCAGAACTTATTAACAATCCCTGGGCCAAGAGAAGTTAGGTTGAAGGCCACTAGGGAGCAGGCCTTCTCGGTGATAGCCCCTCGCTGGTGGAACGACCTCCCAGAGATGGTGCGAGCCCTGCGGGACCTGAACCAATTCCGCAGGGCTTGCAAAACATTTCTTTTTCAGTTAGCATTTGAGTCACCATGTGGCAACTAAGACGGAACCTGATTAATGAATGAATAGACACTTAGCCATCTTAAATACATCATTTCAGCACCTATTTTTATATCTTATATGTTTATATGTTTTTATGTATTTTAAATAATTTATTATAATTAATGTTTAAGTTGTTATGTTTTATGAATCACGGGACTCCCATGTCTATTATTGTTTAATGTGAATCATGAGACTCCCGTGTCTGTTAGCCGCCCTGAGCCCGCCTAGCGGGGAGGGCGGGATATAAAAATAAAATATTATTATTATTATTACATGTTGGATGGAATGAATGATGTCTCCTCAGGTTGCCAGCCTCCAGGTGGGGCCTGGAGATCCTCTGCTTTTACAACTGATCTCCAGCTGGCAGAAATCAGCTCCCCTGGAGAAAATGGCTGCTTTGAAGGGCACAAACCACGAACCCCACAAACCTAGTCGACTTGCATACAGACTGAATCAGGTTTGTGAAGTTCATGCTCAAAACTGAGGGGGCAGCCTGCTCCTTTGGCTTGGTTGTTTCACATAGGAGCAAGCTGAGTGCCTCCCCAGCTCAACTGTTAAGACTGGAAACAGGGGAGCCATGAGGGCAGTCAGCTCCCACAGTTCAGCTGTTTAAAGGACTTTCTTGGGCAGCCAACCCAGTCAGTCCCAGGCTTGGAGCCATTTAAACCCCTGCTTTCTGCTCCCTGCAGCTTTTCATGGGGAGCAGAGAGCAGTGCTTTAAATGGCTCCCAGTTTGATCTGAAGAAAACAGAAGAAATCAGGTGGCATGGGAATAAGCCATATTGCTCATAAAATAGCTGTTAAACAGAAGCAGGATAAAGATCTGTTTGTAGGCACCTCCTGGAAAACCCCTGAAGCAGGATAAAGATCTGTTTGTAGGCACCTCCTGGAAAACCCCTGAAGCAGGATAAAGATCTGTTTGTAGGCACCTCCTGGAAAACCCCTGAATGCAATTCTAACACAAATGCACATCACAAACCATCTCTCCGTCAGGGTCTACTCAGACTGGCAGAGGCTCTCCAGGATGGACTTTTTCCATCACTGAGCCAAATAAGAGAATTCCTTCAGAGGCCAGTGAACAAGAAATACAAACATCTCCAAAAAGGGGGGGCGGGAGAGAGAATGAGCGAGCTTGGTAACTTGGGAGTGGCTGAAAGGACGCTTGAGTTTGGCTCTTTGCATTATCGCTTTCGCTTCCTGCAGGAGGATGGATCATGAAGCTTGGAAAAACACAGAATGCATTTGCTTCCCTTCTTCTTTTGGTAGAGTTGATAAATGGGGCTTGTTCATTCATTCCTTCCCATCTCCCTTCCCTTAACCAGGTCGACAGGGTGCACATAGCCCTTCTCATTGCAGCTGCTGAAGGTGGGCATTGTAGCTAGAGGCCACATGCAGAATGTCCGGCTGGTGGAGCTTGGTGTTGCGTGGCAGCACCCAGAACAGGCTGGTCTTGAGGTGCAAAAATGCCTTGTGGGTAAACTTGTTTGCTTGCACTTGAGTATTGGCTATGTTCTGTTTAAGCTCTGTTGTGGCTGGCAGCTGCATGTTCTTTTGCGGCCCTTACCTTTGCTGGCGCTGAGTGCTCCTGGAGCCCACCTCTGTTAATGATCTGCAACCTGGGGTGGATTGCCCCATCATTGGTATGTATGACTGGTGACAGGATCTTTTCCAAAAATGTTTGATGAGGCAGGGCACATTTGGGGTGGGGTGTCATTCTTGTCAGCCCTCCGGTGGCTGCAGGCTTCAAGTTTGTGATGGTTTTTCAATTTGTGAACATTGCTTCACAAAGCATGAACCAGCCAAAATTCATGATGAACTTTAGCTCGTCAGCCAGTTCATGCCCACCCCTGTTAGAAAATTATAGCATTGGGAAAAGTGCAGAAAAGGGCAATTAGAATGATTAGGGGCTTGGAACACTTTCCCTATGAAGAAAGGTTGAAACGCTTGGGGCTCTTTAGCTTGGAGAAACGTCGACTGTGGGGTGACATGATAGAGGTTTACAAGATAATGCATGGGATGGAGAAAGTAGAGAAAGAAGTACTTTTCTCCGTTTCTCACAATACAAGAACTCGTGGGCATTCGATGAAATTGCTGAGCAGTCAGGTTAAAACGGATAAAAGGAAGTACTTCTTCACCCAAAGGGTGATTAACATGTGGAATTCACTGCCACAGGAGGTGGTGGCAGCTACAAGCATAACCAGCTTCAAGAGGGGGTTAGATAAAAATATGGAGCAGAGGTCCATCAGTGGCTATTAGCCACAATGTGTATATATATGTATGTGTATATATAAATATATATATAAAATTTTGGCCACTGTGTGACACAGAGTGTTGGATTGGATGGGCCATTGGCCAGATCCAACATGGCTTCTCTTATGTTCTTAAAAAGCTATATTTGAGTTGGATAACACGGTGAGCCTAGACTGACTGATAAATTTTTTAAACCTAGCCTCAAAGGTCCACTATCATCAATTGGTTCTTAGTAATCAATTTTCAGTTGCAAAATAGCAAATGCTGTAGGTAAACCGGTGCAAAGGCTGTTAATTACTGGGTAGTGTTTTGTTACAACATGGAAAAGAATGCATTTGCATAGAGTTCTGTTCAATGTAAACATTAGATCTTATGGGCCAGGCTAATTCACTGAAAAAAATTAAATAGAAGCAAAATAAAAATGTCCAATTTATTAGGACTAAAAGGCACAGCTAGATTTTGAAATTTATGTTAAGAATTAATTTTCTCAAGGTTTGATCAAAGATCTGCCATTTAAAATTACCTCAAAATGTAATCGCAGGTTTTGGTAATCCCAAAAAGTACAATCTGTTAGAAAATCTTAGTCTTTTTGTGTACAGAGCTTTACCAAGTAGTGCCGAGGCATCAACGCTCTGTGTCAGCTTTTTACTATTAAAGGTATGTAGGGGGTACATACCTAGGTAATCCCCAGGTGGGGGCAGGGGATCCCCTGGTTTGGAGGCCCTCCCCCCGCTTCAAGGTCATCAGAAAGCGGGGGGAGGGGAGGGAAATGTCTGCTAATCTTTTTGAAACTTGGAGGGTGTTTTGGGGAGAGGCATAGAACTCTATACTGCAAATTTGGTGCCTCTATCTCCAAAAGCAGCCCCCCCAGAGCCCCAGATTTCCATGTATCAATTCTCCACTATACCTTATGGGAATCAGTCTCCATAAAGAATAATGGAGTGCCCAGCAGACATTATCCCCCCCACCTCTCTGCTTTCTGATGACCCTGAAATGGGAGGGAGGACCTCCAAACTGGGGGATCCCCTGCCTCCACTTGGGGATTATATATACAAAACAACCAAGGTTATAGCGACCAAATTACTAAGATATCATTCATCAATTGCAATAGAATATAGAATAGAGGGCACAATATCCAATAGCAATTTCAAAAAGAAGTCCCGACGTACATATAGCGGATGGTGCAGAGTTGTTTTCTGTTGCCTCAGAAGGTCGGACCAGAACCAACAGGTTGAAGTTAAATCAGAAGAGTTTTCAACTAAACATTAGAAGGAACTTCATAACAGTTAGAGGTTCCGCAGTAGGAAAGACTTCCTTGGAAGGTGGTGGGCCCTCCTTCTTTGAAGGTTTTTAAACAGAGGCTACATGGCCATATGATAGCAATGCTGGTTCTGTGAACTTAGGAGAAGGTATTTGTGAATTTCCTGCATTGTTCAAGAAGAAGAAGAAGATATTGGATTTATATCCCGCCCTCCACTCTGAAGAGTCTCAGAGCGGCTCACAATCTCCTTTCCCTTCCTCTCCCACAACAGACACCCTGTGAGGTAGATGAAGATATTGGATTTATATCCCGCCCTCCACTCTGAAGAGTCTCAGAGCGGCTCACAATCTCCTTTCCCTTCCTCCCCCACAACAGACACCCTGTGAGGTAGATGAAGATATTGGATTTATATCCCGCCCTCCACTCTGAAGAGTCTCAGAGCGGCTCACAATCTCCTTTCCTTTCCTCCCCCACAACAGACACCCTGTGAGGTAGATGAAGATATTGGATTTATATCCCGCCCTCCACTCTGAAGAGTCTCAGAGCGGCTCACAATCTCCTTTCCCTTCCTCCCCCACAACAGACACCCTGTGAGGTAGATGAAGATATTGGATTTATATCCCGCCCTCCACTCTGAAGAGTCTCAGAGCGGCTCACAATCTCCTTTCCCTTCCTCCTCCACAACAGACACCCCTTGAGGTGGGTGGGGCTGGAGAAGGCTCTCCCAGCAGCTGTCCTTTCAAGGACAACTTCTGCCAGAGCGATGGCTGACCCAAGGCCATGCTAGCAGGTGCAAGTGGGGAGTGGGGAATGAAACCCATTTCTCCCAGATAAGAGTCTGCACACTTAACCACTACACCAAACTGGCTCTCAGGGGGTTGGTCTAGATGATCCTGGGGGATTCTAAGACTGCAGAGATCTGTTTTTGTTGGGGAAATGGCTGTTTTGGAGAGTGTGAAACAACTGACAAAGATGTTGCATATTCTCAAAACTATACCACGACACTGTATATATGCTAATAAATTGTATTGTGTATAACAACGTAGTGAGTGTCTAATTTTTACACAAATAGTACAAAAACCTCAACTACACCTTATATGAGAACTTACTGTCTACAAACTCTACTGACTGTGGAACAAACATCCTAAGCCGCTGCTGGTATTATCAGTACACTGAGTCCCACCCTACACCCACCCAAGCTGTATAAAACAAAGTCACCATACGCGTAGGAAAAAGTCCACAAGGTGCCTCAATTATACCATTGCAGACAAGGTTTCGTGGTGAAAACTTCTCATTGTGTGGTTGTACTTTATCAATGGCAAAATCCAAAATCCATGCATGTAACAGACTTGTCGCACTACATTCGGATGACATCATCAATTGGGTAGTCAAAGGATTTAAAATCCAAAAGCAGACTAATTTTTATAGCTAGAGGACAAAATTTAGAAACCACTCTTCAACTGGCTGCGAAGCCTTCCGATGCAGAGCAGAAATTCACCACTGGCATAATAGAGCACATGGAATTTTGTTCCCCAGTTCCCTTGGCAGTCCTGGCTGCAAGTCATAACCAATCATCCTCAACTACTACTATCCCTCCCCCCATTTTTTCAGAGCAGGGGAAATTCATGCCACATCACTGGGGATAAGGAGGGAGGCATTCTTTAAAGAACTCCATTTTAAAACGGGAGAAAAGGGTTCAGTCACAAGCCAGTCGTGGCTATGGGAAGAAAGAGACGGTTGCCTGTATTCTCCAACTTAACAGAAGTGTGCGTGCAAACGTGAATACGCCATTGTTTGCTGTAGTGAAGGAAACTCTAATTAATTGATTTACATATTTTAATTTAATCTCTTTCATAAAATGACTTGGGCACATGTTAGACCTGTTCTTTATTAACTTGTCTAATCTTCTTTTAAAGCCAATTTAATTGTATTTATTTTATTTTATTCTATTTTTATCCCGCCCTCCCTGCCAAAGCAGGCTCAGGCCGGCTCACAACAATTACAGACATCTGCAGATTTCATTTGCATGCCTGCATGCCAGGACTATACCTGCTAGTCTCACTCCACCACCGTAACCAAGGTATTAACGCTGCAAACTCACACACTGGCGCTTTCTTGTGATTCCGTATCACGTTCCCAAGAGGCTCTCCAAGTACCCCAGCATCGCTGGGTAACTTTGGAGGCACTCGATAGAAGAACAAAAAGGGTGTAGGGGAATTCAGCTGCTTTTAGGGTTGCCAATCCCCAGATGGGGGCAGGGGATCCCCCGGTTTGGAGGCCCTCCCCCCCCTTCAGGGTCGTCAGAAAGCGGGGGGAGGGGAGGGAAATGTTTGCTGGGAACTCTATTATTCCCTATGGAGATTTATTCCCATAGAAAATCATGGAGAATTGATCCGTGGGTTTCTGGGGCTCTGGGGGGGCTGCTTTTTGGGGTAGAGGCAGCAAATTTTCAATATAGCATCTAGTGACTCTCCCCAAAATACCTCCCCAAGTTTCAAAAAGATTGGACCAGGGGGTCCAATTCTATAAGCCCCAAAAGAAGGTGCCCCTATCCTTCATTATTTCCTATGGAAGGAAGGAATTGAAAAGGTGTGCCGTCCCTTTCAATGTGACGGCCAGAACTCCCTTTGGAGTTCAATGATGTTTGTTACAGCCTTGATCTTGGCTCCACCCCTAATGTCTCCTGGCTCCACCCCCAAAGTCCCCAGATATTTCTTGAATTGGACTTGGCAACCCTTGCTGCTTTGCCACTTCGCATGTTATTTTCTGAGGGAAATGTTAGGCGTGATCGGCGCATGTGTGACAAAGCGATTTGCAATCGTGCCAGATAAGCAGGAATTCTACATGGAAGACAAACAAACCCAGGACAAGAATGGACAGAGAACAACGAGGCCAGTATTGTGAGCGATATCATCTCAGTCCTTTAACGAATGTCAATATCCTTTGCAGGCAAAGTGAGGCAGCGCTATGGCAAGCGACAGAGAACTTCTTCCTGTGATCCAGGACTTAAAGAGTAAGTGCACAAAGGACCTCTCTGGCCTTTCTATAGAGTCAGGCAGTATTATTACTATGGGTAGTATTTAAGTTGTGCTTTAAAGGTTGGGCACATTTCTAAATAATCTGCTATGTCCATAATATATTACATTATATAGACCTGTATAGCCTTCCATCCTTCCGAGGTCGGTAAAATGAGTACCCAGCTTGCTGGGGGGGAAGTGTAGATGACTGGGGAAGACAATGGCAAACCACCCCGTAAAAAGTCTGCTGTGAAAACGTTGTGAAAGCACCGTCACCCCAGAGTCAGAAACGACTAGTGCTTGCACAGGGGACCTTTCCTTTCCTTTCATAGCAATTTTCAGCTTTCCTGCCAGGACTTAGAAATTACTGATGATAACAGCAGAGTAAACAATTTCCCTGTCTTTCCTTTACCCATGAGCCCATACTCATTTTAAGCTACAGGAAGTACCTTTTGCTGAATCAGCTCAGAGGTCTGCCTAGCTGAGTACTGTGTATCTGGTTCTTTCCCTGAGTACTCCAGGGTTCAGATCTCCAAGGCTGTAAGCAGTGGTCTTTCCCAACCAAGTTACGGAGATCCTTTCACTAGAGATACCGGGACTAAGCCTGGCACAATTTCCATGGAAAACATTGGGCTGCCATTGAGACATAGTTCCTTTAAAGTGGACTGTACTATTCACAAAATAGGTCTGAGTTCAAACGTCAAGTGGGTTAATCTCATTGAAGCTGAAACTGTTGGGTGACTCATTGATCGGAAAGCCATAGGCAACAAGTTAAACTGCTGTAAATGGGAAGAAATGTCTGGAAGAAAGAGAATTTGTCTAATGACCTTTTGTGCACTTCTTGATTACTTTTGTAGGTATGAATGTTGCCTGTGCAGCTAAATTTCTTTGGTTGTATTAGCAGGAGCTGTCTTCTAAACACTATATTTCTCCATTGTACCAGTCACCACCAAGAACTCTTGCATTGCAGCATATTATAGTAACAAATCTTCGGACAGCTGTAGTAATATAGCCAGGAGATCCTAAGATTGTCTGGCAGCCAAAATTTGTAGCTCTTTTAGCATTATGTGTGCAGGACTTATAGTGTGATCCTCAACAAAATTATATCCTTCTAATTATTATTATTAATTATTATTATTATTTGTTTATTTACATTCCACCCATTCCCCCATTGGGGGCTCAGAGCAAAGTACAGCAAATAAAAATAAAATCACAATAAAATCATAATAAAACCAATTACATCATTCATCAAAGTGCAGTAAGATGATTCAGCAAGGTGACATGACAGCAAGGTGGTATAGCACAAAATAGAACCACAATACACCATCACAGTATAGTAGTGCAGTAGAGGAGCAGAGCAGTAGAGGGGAGGCCAACCGATCGATAAATAGATGCCCACTGCCTCATCCAAAGACCTGGCGGAACAGCTCCATTTTACAGGCCCTACGAAAGGCCAGCAAGCAAGGTAGGGCCCGGATCTCCATAGGGAGCTGATTCCACCAGGTTGGGACCAGGATCGAGAAAGTCCTGGCCCTGGTAGAGGCAAGACAGGCATTCCTTGGGCTGGGGACTAACAGAAGATCTTGGGAGGCCGAACAAAGTGACCTCCGGGGCGTATATGGGAGGAGACGGTCCTGTAGGTATGTTGGTCCCAGGCCACGCAAGGCCTTAAAAGTCAAAACTAACACCTTGAAATGAATCTGGTACTCTATAGGCAGCCAGTGCAGGTTGCAGAGCACCAGCTGTATGCTCACCCGTACAGGTGGTGCAGTCAGCAGACGAGCTGCCGCATTCTGCACCCACTGCAGTTTCTGGATCAGTTTCAAGGGTAAGCCAGCGTAGAGCGAATTACAGTACCAGAACGGCACCGCCCAGGGCTGGGAGCTGGGTGCATGAACCCCCCCCCCTCAACTCAGGTACAGGACCTCCATTTTAGTTGGATTTAACTTCAGTCGACTCTAATGTGTGTGTGTCGACTCTTGGTTTGTGAGCCACCCTGAGCCTGCCTTTGGTGGGGAGGGCGAGATATAAATTAAATACATAAAAGTAGAACTGAGTGTCATCCACATATTGGTGACACCACAGCCCAAACCTCCTGATGACTTCTCTCAGTGGCATTGTGTAGATATTAAATAGCATACAGAATAAGACCACACCCAATCAGAACCCCACAAGTCAACAGTCATGTGGCAGAACAGGAAAACCCTAGCACCATGTTTTGAGCCCAATCCCCACCAGTAAGAATTGAACCACCATAACAAAGTTTCCCTAGTCCCAGTGCTAAGAAGCAGCTCGGGAGAACCTTATAGTTGATATATCAAAGACTGTTGAGAGATCCAGCAGAACTAACAGGGTCACGTTTCCTGTGTCTACTTCTTGTTAGAGGTCACCATCCAAGGCAACTAAAGGAATCTCTGTTCCAAGCCCTGGCCTGAAGCCGGATTGAAATAAGTCCAGGAAATCAGTCTCATTCAAGAGCCCCTGGAGCTGTATGCCTTGTCCGAGAATGGAAGATTGAAGACTGACCCAAAGTTCTCCAATAGAGTAATATAGCCAGGAGATCCTAAGATTGTCTGGCAGCCAAAATTTGTAGCTCTTTTAGCATTATGTACCGCTAGGTACTAGCTAGACTTATTTTTAAGGCAAGAGATGTTTCAGAGGTAGTTTGCCATTGTCTGACTCTGAAACATGCCCCTGGTATTCCTTGGAGGTTGCTCATCCAAATACTAGCCAGTGCTGGCCGTGCTTAGCTTCTGAGAACTGATGAGATCAGGCTAGCCTGGGCTATCCGGGTCAGGGGAAGTGTTTTAAAAACACATTAAGTCACTGCCTCTTTGAGTGCAGGTGGTACAACCTCCATCATCAAGGAAGCATATACCACTCTCCTTACCCAGTCAGCCAGCCTCCTCTTTTATCAGCCAGGGAAGGCAAGGGCCAAGAGTGGTAGGTCTCATCTCTCCAAGGATCTGGGCCTGCAAAGTAAGTAGTAAATTGGTTACAGCTGGCTGCTGTGTGATCAGAATCCAATTCACTGGGGCTACGATAGTCCAGATTATCTTGATCACCTCAGATCTCAGAAGCCAAGCAGGGTCAGCCTGGATGGGAGATCACCAAGGAATACCAGGGTGTTTATGCAGAGGCATGCAATGGCAAACCACCTCTGAATGCCTCTTTCCTTGGAAACCCTATCGGGTCACCACAGGTCGGCTGTGATTTGATGGCAGAAAAAAAGGATGCAGAACCACACAAAATGGCTCAGCTAGATGATTACATGCAGATGCAATGATGGCAGTGAAACATTGCCTTTTCACTGATATCACCACCACAGAATAGGTGCTAATATGGGTTGTATGCCATGTTTGATCAGTCTAGTTCTGAGTTTTCTGCCAGCAGCACTTTTCCCTGGTAAACTGCTTGGCTCTGTCTGTGAGGAGAGGGTACTTAGGGGCAGTGGTGTCAACAGTCTGGGCCATTTCCCTTTTACAGAGTGTGGTCAGGGCCTTGAAGTCACCCAAGTCCATCAGCCTTGGGTTCTCCGCTAGCATGTCCAAGACGAATTCAGTTGCTCAGGAAGAGAATCAGCTGGCACCAGGGTGTACGGTACACCAACAGAATCCTTCCCTTGTCCTGATCACCTACCTTCAGGAACCCACACTCAAAACTGGCACACTGTTGGAGGAGGCATTTCAATAGATGGATGGAATCGTGATAAACCACTGTGATCCCACCCGTCAGACCCAGAGTCAAGGAAAAGACAGTTGAAGTTCAAGATCTTTATTCCAACTTCATGAGCATATACACGCACTGTCGGAACTGACCTCTCTGTCAGTTCCCCCAACTTATAAACCTTTGCCCTGACCGTTATAATTCAAGCCAAAGCGCGCCAAGCAAAAGCGGGGGTTTTGCGCGGAGGTTTTGCTAAGTTCTCATCACCACAGGTGCCCACTATCCGTTCATGGTTCTCATCTCCTCCAGCTCTTTGCCCTTGGTTACCTAGCAACTAGCCAATTCCCAGACATGCCATCCTCCCTCCAGATAAGCAACAAGTTACAGTTATATCAAAGGCATAGCAAGCGCAGCATAGCATTGAAACACAGCATAGCATTGTACAATTGAATAAACATGACAAGAGAAACAAGATGGAGTGACCCTATCCCTCTGGTCTAGCCTATTGCTCTACAGAGGAACCTTGAGGGTACTGTTGGGTCATATTTACACATACACAAGCAAGTTCGTAAAGATATATTATGTTCTGAAGCCAAATTTTAATTGCTATTTTATATACCCTATTTCCTACTGTTATCTAATGCGATATTTGAATATTTTATAAGTATTTTAGCTTTTGTAATTTTTTTCTGATTTGTGCTGGTCGTTGACCGTATTAAAATCAAACGAACGAACATACACAAGCAAACCCGGCTTTCTAATTGCACGTCCCAAAGCTGGAAAAAGGAAAAGAGGAAACCTTTCATACTGCCAAGATGAGATTACAAAAGGGTAGAACATATGAGTGGAGGGAAATGCAATGAAACTATCTGTCAAGCATTGTATCTTCATCCTCTGTTATAGTATTTAATAATAATAAGTTTTTTATATTTATTTAGATTATAGAATTGTTACTAACCATGAACTAAGTTCAGGCACATCAAAGTAGCAACGCCCACCTTTCTTCTTTCGCTTTGACTAACAAATGCAGGAATGTCCTCTTTGAAGATAAGACCTTTTGGGACTTGTTCTCAGGCTCAGCCAGACCTAAACCCAGGATGTGCTAGTCGCAATATAGATAAGGAGCCCAGCGTGTGAATTTCACATGTGAATGTAGAATTGTTTATAGAACCTTTGATGTGCCATTTTAAAGCATGTATTCTAGTGTTACAGAGTATCAGTTCCAATCCCTAGCTCGAATGAGCCACATGGATTATCAATAAACCAAACTTTGTTTCAAGATTCAAGGACTGGTTATTTTGAGATCTCATGCTTGACACTTTCTTGAGTCTACTAATACATAACTGTATTCCAACAATATATACAATAAAGATTACAGTAGTATGAGTGCACTAAATAACTACATACAATATAAATATGCATGAAAATAGTGAACAAAGAATTAAATATATGACAGATAACTAGTTTCTGTTCTTACATAGCGGCACTGTGTACATGTGCCACCACTTCCTATCCCATCTTCTAAATCTAAGGAAATTCCTCTCATCCCTATTACATAATGAAGACCAAGATGTTTATCAGCCATGTCGGGGTGATTAGGATGGAATTCTCCTCACACCTGATCAGTTAAGCAAACAAGTAGTGAGGCCTGCAATGGCATTATACCCTGCCGAGGTCCTTCCCCTCTCCAAACTCTGCTCTCTCAGGTTCTAACCCGTGTTCCCTCTAAGCTGACTTAGCATGAGCTAGCTCACAGATTTTTAGCTTCCAGCTCACACATTTTGTCTTAGCTCAGGAAAAATGGCCCCCGAACACAATAATGTATGCAGTAGCTCACAACTTTAATGCCAGTAGCTTACAATGTTAATATCAGTAGCTCACAAAGTAGAATTTTTGCTCACAAGACTGCAGCTTAGAGGGAACATTGGTTCCAACCCCAAAACTCCTGGAATTTCCCAACTTGGAGTGGGAAATCCTACATTCTACATTCCATGCCCTTGCAACTAATGATATCCCTTTCTTTATCTAGGTGCAGTGACTGATTTAAACCAAAATTACCAAGAGCAGGGGCTGCCAGTGACAGATGGTAGTTGGGAGCTATATCAGTTCTGTGCCCAGCTGGAGTTCCTGCTACAGGTAGAGTATTCGGTTGACTGATCCAAGTCCTTGGCTGCCAGTATGATCCATAAGGGATGTATCTGCCTGTCATGGTACATCACAAATGCCGCAGCTTGAGGGTGTGCTTGCTTATCCTCCTCTCCTTTGGGGCTGAGAAGGCCAACCTGCATTCTTTGACAAAGCAGGCTGCTACTCAGGCGCAAGTCTTTTGACCTTTGTTATAAGTGATTCAAACCCTGAAGTCAGGGCATCAGAGTCTCATCATTAGACAGAATGGTGCAGGAAGTAGTTGAAATTCCTCCATAGGGAAAGGTGTTCGGTGCTCCCTCAAAGGCTCTGTTGTTTTTTAATAACTCACTAAATATTTCAGGATTTGAGCCTGGCACTGAAAATAGATTCCAAGGCTGTGAGCCCTGACTTAAATTAATCTGTGAATTAGCATCTGCCTCCCTGACTGACACTGACTGCTGCTGCTTTTTCTCCTTTTGTAAACCCAGGTTACTTTTAATTCCTTTCCCTGCATATTTTTTTTTTTCTTCCATGTGATTTAGTATGATATGAAAGAGAAGAAAAGCCTCTTTGGACAGAGGAAAGATTATTGGGACTTTCTATGCTGGGTCCTGACAAAGCTGCACAGTGGTGCACATGCAGGGGTGGAATATATCGCCTCTCTTGACAAGGTAAGGTAGATTTGTACAACTAAGCGCAATATGAAAGGAGGAGGGTGGTGCTGTACGGTTGCTAAGGCTATGTTAATATCAACAAGACAGTTAGCTCTTAGGCATCGTTTAAAAGGAGAGCCAGTTTGGGGTAGTGGTTAAGTGTGCGGACTCTTATCTGGGAGAACCGGGTTTGATTCCCCACTCCTCCACTTGCACCTGCTGGAATGGCCTTGGGTCAGCCATAGCCCTGGCAGAGGTTGTCCTTGAAAGGGCAGCTGCTGTGAGAGCCCTCTCAGCCCCACCCACCTCACAGGGTGTCTGTTGTGGGGGAGGAAGAGAGCCAGTTTGGTGTAGTGGTTAAGTGTGCGGACTCTTATCTGGGAGAACCGGGTTTGTTTCCCCACTCCTCCACTTGCACCTGCTGGAATGGCCTTGAGTCAGCCATAGCTCTGGCAGAGGTTGTCCTTGAAAGGGCAGCTGCTGTGAGAGCCCTCTCCAGCCCCACCCACCTCACAGGGTGTCTGTTGTGGGGGAGGAAGGTAAAGGAGATTGTGAGCCGCTCTGAGCCTCTGTCCTTGAAAGGGCAGCTGCTGTGAGAGCCCTCTCCAGCCCCACCCACCTCACAGGGTGTCTGTTGTGGGGGAGGAAGGGAAAGGAGATTGTAGGCCGCTCTGAGCCTCTGTCCTTGAAAGGGCAGCTGCTGTGAGAGCCCTCTCAGCCCCACCCACCTCACAGGGTGTCTGTTGTGGGGGAGGAAGGGAAAGGAGATTGTAGGCCGCTCTGAGCCTCTGTCCTTGAAAGGGCAGCTGCTGTGAGAGCCCTCTCCAGCCCCACCCACCTCACAGGGTGTCTGTTGTGGGGGAGGAAGGGAAAGGAGATTGTAGGCCGCTCTGAGCCTCTGTCCTTGAAAGGGCAGCTGCAGTGAGAGCCCTCTCCAGCCCCACCCACCTCACAGGGTGTCTGTTGTGAGGGAGGAAGGGAAAGGAGATTGTAGGCCGCTCTGAGCCTCTGTCCTTGAAAGGGCAGCTGCAGTGAGAGCCCTCTCCAGCCCCACCCACCTCACAGGGTGTCTGTTGTGGGGGAGGAAGGTAAAGGAGATTGTGAGCCGCTCTGAGACTCTTCGGAGTGGAGGGCGGGATATAAATCCAATATCTTCTTCTTCTTCTTCTAAAAGCACAAGGCCTACTTTTTTTTCTTCACACATACTTTTTATATTGGAGTTCATATATACTTTCCTCCAACAACCTTTATGTGAGAATAATGTAACAATGCCGAGCGTATTAAAAAATTACACTCAATTTCAAAAATCGGTAGATTTGATACAGGCTGTTTTGCCTTGAATCACGGGTGTAAATCTCTGCAGGGTGATGTGGCAGTTTGTGTTATACGGCAGATATAGTTTCCTACATAACTGAGCGACTTCCCGCAGGGTTATCTGGATGAACCACAGGCACGCGGACTCTTAGTGACAGAACTCATATCCTTCGCTGATTGCTTCATCTTATATCTTTGTGAGATGTTTTTCCATCGTTTAATCTCACCTTGTCAAACAAAACTTGCAACCTCCTCCCCCAAATTCCCACCACTGTCTCCACCAGTCTTAACTGTACATGCATTTGATGAAGTAGAAGCTTGCCTATGAAAGCTCACACTTCTACGAAGGGGTTATCGTTTGAAGTGCATCTTCGAAGTGCAGGTCTTTATTTCTAAACTGCTGTTGATGCTGCAACATCCTTCTTCTTCAAGCTCCAACTTGAAACAAAGCCAGGGTTAGGGCTCCTAAAGACTCTATAAGTGTGCTTGCAGAGTATCAGAAGCTCAATACATGTTACATAGCTACACGTTAGGTTTACACTTTGCATCCTGCCAAGCACACAGTCTCTGTTGAAACTTGATTCTCGGGTTTGTGGGAGACCCAATTCAGATCAGAACCATTGCGCATGAAGAAAGGAAACCCAAGCCTGTCCCTTGCAAATGGTCACAAGATGCTATTACTTGCCCCAATAGGAAAACTTTATATAAGCTACACATAAGTTTTCTCAGTGGCACTGATAGCACTCCCTGAAGCCATTTCAAGTTGGGAAAACAGTGCAGACGGAGTGAAGCCTCCTTTTCCCACGCTCTGCAGTTCTGGTTTGACTTGGGCTCCATATACTGGAGGATTTCGGTTTCAACAGGGAACTCACAGTGCAAGCCTTCTGTCTGTCAGTACCTAGGGCAGACTTGTAAATAGTATAATACATAGTTAGGCCTAGTCCAGTTTCTTAAATACTGGATCTCTCCTCCATTATGTGAGGTTCATCCAGAGCTGCTGCTGACTCTCCAGCTCCCATCAAACACTTTCTTCACTGAAACATTTATTTGTGGGTATCCTTGCAAATTGTTGTTCAACCTTTATCCCTTCGCCATCGAGGGTCAGCCTTTTTGTTAGGCAGAGTGGGGCAGACTGCTTTGAGCAACGGATTGGAGGAGGTAGGGTTGCCAATCCCCAGGTGGGAGCAGGGGATCCCCCGGTTTGGAGGCCCTCCCCCCGCTTCAGGGTCGTTAGAAAGCGGGGGGAGGGGAGGGAAATGTCTGCTGGGAACTCTTTTATTCCCTCTGGAGATTTATTCCCATAGAAAATAATAGAGAATTGATCTGCAGGTATCTGGGGCTCTGGGGGGCCTGTTTTTTGGGATAGATGCACCAAATTTTCAGTATAGCATCTAGTGCCTCTCCCCAAAATACCCCCCAAGTTTCAAAAAGATTGGACCAGGGGGTCCAATTCTATGAGAACAAAAGAAGGTGCCCCTATCCTTCATTATTTCCTATGGAAGGAAGGCATTGAAAAGGTGTGCCGTCCCTTTAAATGTGATGGCCAGAACTCCCTTTGGAGTTCGATTATGCTTGTCACAGCCTTGAGCTTGGCTCCACCCCTAATGTCTCCTGGCTCCACCCCCAAAGTCTCCTGACTCCACCCCCAAAGTCCCCAGATATTTCTTAAATTGGACTTGGCAACCCTAGGAGGAGGGGAGGCATTAAACAACAGAAAATTGGCTATTTTTTTTTTTTTAACTATGGCAAGGATCACTGTTTAAATGTTCTACCTCAGGCACCAAAATGTTGTGAGTTGACTCTGGCATAGTCAAGCACTCCTTTTTCCCAGGCCTTCCCCTCTGATGCCTCTTGGCTTCACTGTGGAAGAAAAGTTAATCATTATGCAGTTCCTGTAAGAAGCAGCTGGCAATTTTCAGCACAGGACTCCAATGCCTTTACCTGCTATATATAAGAGTACAGTTTCTCCTGGGAGAATGCAGCAGGAAACAACTGCATTTCTTCCTTCTGTATGGCTAAATAAATAAAAATATGTCCTGCGAGTTAGGTTATCACGGCCCCACGAGAAGGCAGCACCATGACTAAGGGAAACTGCCAGACATGATCTTAGTTGAAAACTATGAGAAACAGAGGTTTGGATTGGCTTGTAAAAGCGGTAAGACACAGCTAATGATGAATACTTCCATTGGTGGCAAGTTGGAGCTGAAGCAAAGGAAGCTTAACTGAAATTTCCTGCTACGCCAGGTGAATTGAGAATGGAGGTAACTAAGGAGTTTTGTAGCTCAAAAAGCAATTTTAGATGCCTTTTTGCCTTTCAAACTGTGAATCTTTTTTATCTTGGTAGCTGAAAACAGCCATGGGGAAAGGTCGTGCATTCATTCGCTATTGTCTGGTTCATCATCAGCTGGCTGAGACATTGCAGCTTTGCTTCTTGGAGCCAAAAGTCACCAGGTAAAAGGTGCTTTAAGTAGAGGGGTGTCATGATCTGTGCTGTGCTGTGAGACAGAGGCCTAGTGGGCCTAGGGAGCGTGTAAAGTCTGTGTCTCAGTAGAAAGAGACAGCCTACAATCCCCAGAGTGCTTGCTGCTGGTTTCAGTCAGTCAGCGTCCAAGTAGGCTCTGAGGAGAATTGTTTAAAAGCTCTTTCAGGAGACAGACACTATTCTTTCTTCCTGAGAGGTTGAGCAGGCAGGACAGCTGCTGTTAGGAGGAAGACCCTCACTCAAAGGGAGAGAGTGAGCAGGCTGAGGCGTGGGGCCTAACAGACAAGGGAGAGTTAAGTTCAATCGTGTTAGGGACTTTATAGCTGCAAACAGACCGGCACTTTGGGCCGACCCAGGGATGCCTCAGGAGGCGACCCAAAAAACCCTCCACATACAAATATCTGGTGGGTGTCCCGATCCCATACTCACCGTGTCCTCTGGACCGCTCCACCCGCCTCAAAAAGGCACCACGTCAAAAGTGCCACCTTTTCGCTGGGGCACCTCCGAGGTGGCTTCCATCCATCTGGAAGGCTCGGAAGCACCTGAAGAGCACCCGGGGAGCCACGAACGGGATGCATGAGCGTTCCAGATGCTCCCCTGGTGCCCACGACCCGCCCCTTTCTGAACATAAGAGAAGCCATGTTGGATCAGGCCAATGGCCCATCCAGTCCAACACTCTGTGTCACACAGTGACCACTAATTTATATATACATATATACACACACTGTGGCTAATAGCCACTGATGGACCTCTGCTCCATATTTTTATCTAACACCCTCTTGAAGCTGTCTATGCTTGTAGCCGCCACCACCTCCAGTGGCAGTGAATTCCACATGTTCATCACCCTTTGGGTGAAGAAGTACTTCCTTTTAGCCGTTTTAACCTGACTGCTCAGCAATTTCATTGAATGCCCACGAGTTCTTGTATTGTGAGAAAGGGAGAAAAGGACTTCTTTCTCTACTTTCTCCATCCCATGCATAATCTTGTAAACCTCTATCATGTCACCCCTCAGTCCCTGCAAGTGTCATCCAGAAGCTCTGGGGAACTCTATTTCTGGCCAGCTGTATTTGGGGCGGCTTCAAGCCGCCCCAAAGCAGCTGTCTGCTATCAGCCCATGTTTATTTTCCTTCACCCACATTAAAGCACCTGATCTGTTCACTTCTCCTTTATTGATTTGCCTGTTTAAAATAAACCTTTTTCTTGTTCTTGAGTCTGTGGGCCAAAATGGATGTGACAGTGTCCTCGTGTTTATTATGTGGATGCCGCTCCTATGTTAAAGTGATTTTAAAATGCTGTGAGGGCCCAAACTCAATTGGCCCCACAACACAGTGAGCTGAGATGCTCTTTTCCTCCTCCCATGCCTTTTCATGAGCTGACACTTGGAAACGGAGGGAGGGGCACAAGAGCCCCTCAGCCCCCTGTGCTGGAAGTCCTTATGGCATTTTAAAATCACTTTGAAATGGCAGTGATGTCCCTGTGGTAGACACAAGGACACTGTCTTGTCTAGTCTGGCCAGGAGCTAGGAGGTGTTAAGCCATTTCCTTGCGCAGTGCCAAGAGCTAGGTTGTGTCAGACAACTATTCTGGGAACCCATACAAACCCCACAAATTCTGAAGTCTCCCAGCCTAGTGCTGTCAACTCACCCTTCCTCCCTGTCTCTGTAGCCTTTCAACAGGGTAGTTACCTTTCCTACAATGGCCAGTCCCCAAGTGGGGCAGGAAAGAGGCTCAAAAAAACCTCCCTGAAAACCAGCCTCCAAAAGCAATAATAAACCAACTACTTCAATAAAGATCAAAGGAGTTTGTTTCAATACAGATTCAAAACATAATATATAAAGAGAACCCGCAAGCCCACACCCAAAGTCACTCAAAAGCAAATTAACGTCCAAAAATTCTTAGCAAGAGGGTGCGGGCAGTAGTTCCGTTGGTAAAGTTGTCCACGGAGAACAGAGCTCCACAGATTTCTTCCGTACAGCAAGGCACATTAAAGAGAATGCGACGCGGTAGTACTCGATCCCATGTTTTGCAAAGGCTTCTACGAGCTGTACATAAATATAAATAATAAACCATAGATGAAATATTTAGCCTAACACCCTAGGGAAATACTGTAAGCAGAATGGAACCATACCTTACAAAAAGTCTTATACAGTTTACATGCTGATGCTAACAATCGCTTCTGCCCAATATGCTTGTAGTCGTTTCTATCTAGCATGGTCAATTTCCTAGCCTGCTTCAAAGAACTCTCGTTTATAAAACCCACAGGTGAATGCAATCTCAAAGTTCCTTAAAGTTACATCATAGTAATTGTAATACAGTGTCTCCTCCCTGACTTTAATTTGTAAGTTGAACAGCAAAACAATCCTATGAACAAAACCTATAGAAAACAGGAGGGATCCCGGGCATGATTTAGATCTTTCGGTGTTAAGGTGCGTGATACAAATATCCAAAAATCTGTGGAGCTCTGTTCTCTGCGGACAACTCTACCAATGGAACTACTGCCTGCACCCTCCTGCTAAGAATTTTTGGACATTAATTTGCTTTTGAGTGACTTTGGGTGTGGGTTTGCGGGTTCTCTTTATATATTATGTTTTGAATCTGTATTGAAACAAACTCCTTTGATATTTATTGAAGAAATTGGTTTATTATTGCTTTTGGAGGCTGGTTTTCGCGGAGGTTTTTTTGACCCTCTTTCCTGCTCCATTATCCGCCTAGGTCTTTGTCGCTTACCCAATCCCCAGGTGGAGGCAGGGGATCCCCAGTTTGGAAGCCCTCCACCCACTTCAGGGTCCAATTCTATGAGCTCTACAAGAAGGTGCCCCTATACTTCATTATTTCCTATGGAAGGAAGGCATTTAAAAGGTGTGCAGTCCCTTTAAATGTGATGGCCAGAACTCCCTTTGGAGTTCAGTTATGCTTGTCACTCCTGGCTCCACCCCAATGTCTCCTGGTGCCACCCCCAATGTCTCCTGGCGCCACCCCCAAAGTCCCCAGATATTTCTTGAACTCTAACCTTTCTGGGAGCGGGGGGAGGAAGTTCCTTGCCTTGCCTGGAGCTAACTACCTAACATATAAGGGTTGTTGTGGTACTGCTGCCCTTATAATCTGCAAAGTCTAGCTAGGGCAGTGTTTCCACTGCAAGGAGAAGTACAGAGCTGCATAGTGAATTAGCGCGTCAACATCCCTGTAGCTTCAATTTGCCCAGCAAGGCAGGTGGGCGCTTGTCAGCAACATCTGTATGGATCTAAGCCAATGGCATGTACGGAGGTGAATTTTACAGAGGGCTTAGAATCACCTGCATTTTGCTTGTTGCAGCGAGTGGTACTATGCGCGCAGCCCCTTCCTGAACCAAGAGCTGTGGCTGGACGTCTTGGGTTCTCTCTATGAGCTGGATGGCATTGCCTTCCATCTGGCACTTTGCAGAGCAGACCTGGATGCCGCATGGCCAATGGCCTTAAGGTAAGCACCAGGAGTCAAAATTTCCCCCAAATCTGGGGAAGGGCAGTTTAAATTACCACTTCTTCATACGGACATTTTTTAAGAACAAGGTAGTACAAGGGCTGCCACCAATTTCACACGTTGTCTCTGTGGAAGGTGTTCTCCCTGCATCGTAGGGCTACCACTGAAAATACTTTCTCTATACTGAAACGGACCGCTGGTGTATCAAGGTCAGTATCGTCTAACCTGACGGGCAGTGACAGAAGGGTTTTGGAGATGGGGAAATGGGGGGGGGGGCATGACGTTGCCAGTGGCACTATGTCACTTCTGGGAACCTTCTGCGTGCAAAACAGAACTGAAACATGGACCCCCCCCCCCTTTGTAAATCAGTGATACTGGAAACTTGTAATATAAGCAGGGCTCTTTAGCTGTTTTGTGACCTTAAGACACAGTAAGCCTCCATTCTTAGTGGAGATGTACTTACACAGTAGCTCACCTCTCTTTCTTTCCTTCCCATAGTCACTGCTGTTTCTTCATTATGGCCTACTATCAATGCAAAGCCATCCAGTTAGATAGAATAGTTTAGTCACTCTCTCCACTATGCTTATATGTTATGTTTCTTTAAATAAATCCACCGGTATTGGTTTCTTAACTTAAAGCATTAACTTTCAGCATATTGGCTGATCTGTGCACCATCTCCACAAGCACTCTCTCCAAGCCTTTGTGTCTGTCATGCTATATTTCTAGCCCTCTCTTTCCCTTTATGCCTCTCATTTATGGCCCCCCCAATTAGTGGGGTTTTCTTGCCCCTCTTATTTCTCTCAGAGGTTACGGCCTGGTATCTGCATCTCTTTCCACACAAAGTGAATGCAAATGCATTGTCCTGAGAGATAGTTTACGCATAGGAAGCTCATAAAATAAAATGGGAGGGCAGGTGTCACTGGCATCTCTTGCAGATTTATAACTTTAGTTTCTTTTTAGAATTTTGCCTCAGTATCCCAAGAAAACTGCTGCACACAGCCAGGTGGAGAAGGCACACTCCCAGGTAAATAATCCTCACTTCTTGGCTCACCCCCAACCTCTGCGCAGGAAGATACTGTCCCCTTGCAAGCAATGGCTTGAGACTACCAGTGTACCCTGAGGTTTCCTTGTTGGAAGAACAGACGATGTCTCTTGCTCAGTCCTCCAAGTCTACAAACACCATAGAGCAAGCTAGATAGCTAGGACAGTATCAGTCTCCTTCCTGCCTGCTCTGCTTTCACTCACCCTCTCTAACCTATAGAATATAATCTGATGGAACTTCCTTTCTCTTTGTTCTCCTCTTCCTTCTTCCCTGCACGCATCAGGAAGAACAGCATGGTGCCTCTCCTCCTGATCTGAACTAAGCAGATGGCCTACTATCAATGCAAAGCCATCCAGTTAGATAGAATAGTTTAGTCACTCTCTCCACTATGCTTATATGTTATGTTTCTTTAAATAAATCCACCGGTATTGGTTTCTGAACTTAAAGCAAAGGCTCTCTGTGCAATTTGTGAGATAATGTGATAACCATTCGACTAAGCCACACTGCTGTGCTGAAGCTCAGAAAGAGCACTGCTAAGTGAAGGTAAGGACAGCTGCCTGATCAGTCCAGCTATCCTAAATGAGACCCAAAATTCCTTTCCCATTCCTCTAGAGCAGGGGTCCTCAACCTTTTTAAATAGGGGGCCAGTTCACTGTCCCTCAGACTGTTGGAGGGCCGGACTGCCGTTACTGTACAAGGCCGCGGGCCGTCAGTTCTCCGTCTTCTGCATCTCTCTCCCTTCCCCACACCACACACCCTGGCCTGGGAACTCACCTCACCTTGGTATCACCTCACACTCTGTCTCCGCCGCCTCAGCCCAGTGCCGGAAGTGTGCGTTGCTAACGCAAGTTTAGGTCGAACGTCACTTCCGGTCTGATTTTGCCATAACCCGGCGGGCCGCATAAACGTCCTCAGCAGGCCACATCTGGCCCGCGGGCCGTAGGTTGAGGACCCCTGCTCTAGAGCCTAAGTCGCTTTGCACAACCACCCCAGAACAGGAAGGCTGTGGTTCTACAGTCTTCACTTCTGTGGACCCCATCCTGAAATGGTTGCTGCCTCTCTCAATCCACACCAGTAATTAAATGATCCCCAGTTCCCATGAGATGAGTCGAGAAGAACAGAATAGATAGTAGCCTCTGACTTGACGCATTACTCCAAGCCTACAGCATGGAGGGCCTATTCCATGGCATAGCGAAGGTTACCATGCCTTATTTGGGCCGTTCATTGTTTGTTTGTTTCCTGGAAAAAGAAGTGCCACAACTCTCAAGAGGGAAATGAGGGGGAAACACATGGGTGCCCCTCGTGAACTGTTAAATTACCGTATTTTTCGGTCCATTAGACGCTCCGGACCATTAGACGCAGGTGCCTGGCTGGGAGACAAGTGGCGAGATCGCTCCCTCCGCCCCCACCGCAAACCCAGCACTTCGCAGGGAGCGATCTCGCTGCTTGTCGCCCAGCCAGGCACGCAGGCGCGGGGGAAGCACGCCGCCCCCTCCACAGCCGGCGCTCGCAAAGCGCTGGGTTTGCAGAGGGGGCGGGTGCTTCCTCCGTGCCTGTCTGCCTGGCTTCAGCTCTGATGCTTAAAGCAAGCGCCGGGATCGGAGGGCGGAGGGAGCGATCCTGGCGCTTGCTGTAAGCGTCAGAGCTGGAGCCAGGCAGGCAGGCGCGGGGGAAGTGCCGGGATCAGAGGTGGAGGCAGCGGATCGCGCCCCCCCCCCCGGAGGAAGGTACGTACCTTTGCTCCATAAGACGCACACACTTCCCCCCCACTTTTTGGGGGGGAGGGGAAGTGCGTCTTATGGTGCGAAAAATACGGTATTTTGAGAATTTTGTTTCCATGAAGAGGTTCCAGAACTCCATTCTGCCATGTCCCCCCCCCAAAAAAGCCCTAGAGCCATTGCAACATGTCTCATTATTGAATACATAGAAATCATTCGCCACAAACCATGACCAAATTAACAAAAACAATTCATATGAAGCTTCAAACAATATTCAATAATTCATATCCAAATACTTCTACCAATACAAAATTCATATAGATATTCCAATGTTATCAAAACATACAACATTCATACAAAGTTCCCAGACTCATTCACAAATCACAAATGCAGATGAGTAACTGTCCAATGAGTTGCAAAAAGTTTAACTTCATTCAAACTGGAAGCTGGCTTCTATCATTAGAGTATTTACAATTATTTTTCTTGGAATTAATATTTCTCTGGAATAAAGCTGGAACAGACTTCTAGGACTGATCTGGTTAACCACACAATATCCTTACCGCTGATATAGAACGTTAATAGTCTACTTGTAAGGGATATGAGAGGTGGCTTGTTTCAAGGTTGGTCCAAAGCTCCAAGAAAGAAACGTCTTTGCTCTTGTATGAAAGAGAGTGAACTTTTTGCAACTTATTGGACAGTTGTTGTTGTTCAGTCGCACAGTGGAGTCCGACTCTTTGCGACCCCATGGACAAAGTCACGCCAAGCCCTCCTGCCTTCCACCATCCTCCAAAGTCTGCTCAAATTCGTGTTTGTTACATCAATAACGCTGTCCAGCCATATCATCTTTTGCCATCCCCTTCTTCTTTTGCCTTTTGTCTTTCCCAGCATCAGGATCTTCTCCAGTGAGTGCTCGCTTCTCATTTGGTGGCCAAAGTATTTGAGCTTCAGCTTCAGCATCTGACCTTCCAGGGAACAGACTGGGTTGATTTCCCTTAGGACTGACTGATTTGATCTTCTTGCAATCCAAGAAGAAGAAAATATCGACACTTTGGGCCCCATTTGGACATTATCACTTAGGGGTGTACTCACTTTTGTTGCCAGCAGTTTAGACATTAATGGCTGTGCGTTGCATCATTCTGAGGGATCAACACATTTACACTGTTATACAAGATGTAGACTCACTACTTTACATTGTAGCCAAGTGTCATTTCTTCAGTGTTGTCACATGAAATGATATACTTAAATATTTACAAAATGTGAGGGGGTGTACTCACTTCTGTGACATACTGTAAATTAAATAAGCAGGGTGACAATATACATCCTTGTCGAACTCCTTTTCCTATTCTAAATCAATCAGTTGCTCCAAATCCTGTTCCGACAGTTGCTTTTTGACCCTTATACAGGTTTCTCAGGAGACATATGAGGTGGTCTGGTACTCCCATCTCTTTAAGGACTTGCCACAGTTTGTTGTGATCCACACAATCAAAGGCTTTAGTCAATGAAACAGAAACAGACTTTTTTTCTGATACTCCCGTGCTTTCTCCATAATCCAGCGAATGTTGGCAACTTGATCTCTAGTTCCTCTACCTCTCCAAAACCCAGCTTGAACTTCTGGTAGTTCCCGATCTACATACTGCTGAAGCCCAGCTTGTAGCATCTTTAACATGACCTTGCTGGCATGTGAAATGAGTGCAATGATACGATAGTTTGAACATTCCTTGGTATTACACTTCTTTGGGATTGGAATATAAACTGACCTTTTCCAATCCTGTGACCACTGTTGCGTTTTCCAAATTTGTTGACATAATGTGTGCATCACTTTAACAGCATCATCTTTTAGGACTTTGAATAGCTCAACTGGGATACCATCATCTCTGCTTGCTTTGTTGTTAGTAATGCTTTCTAAGGCCCATTTGACTTCACGCTCCAGAATGTCTGGCTCAAGATCATCGATTTCACTGTCATGGTTGTCAAAGGACATTGAGATCCTTCTTGTATAATTCTTCTGTGTATTCTTGCCACCTCTTCCTGATCTCTTCTGCTTCTGTTAGGTCCCTACCGTTTTTGTCTGTTAGGTCCCTACCGTTTTTGTCCATGGCCATCTTTGCATGAAACGTTCCCTTGATGTCTCCAATTTTCTTGAAAAGATCTCTTGTCCTTCCCGTTCTGTTATTTTCCTCTATTGCTTTGCATTGTTCCTTCAGGAAGGCCTCATCTCTCCTTGCTGTTCTCTGAAAATCTGCATTGTTGGGTGAATTTTTCCTTTTCACCTTTGTCTTTCGCTTTCCTTCTTTCCTCAGCTATTTGTAAAGTCTCATCAGACATCCACTTTGCTTTCTTGCATTTCTTTTTCTTTGAGATGGTGCTGATTGCTGCCTTCTGTACAATGTCACGAACCTCCGCCCATAGTTCTTCCGGCACTCTGTCTACAACTCTAGTTCTTTAAACCTATTCTTCACCTCCACTGTATATTCATAAGGGATGTGATCAAGGTCAAACCTGAATGGCCTAATGGCTTCCCCAGTTTTCTTCAGTTTAAGCCTGAATTTTGCAATGAGTAGCTCATGATCTGAGCCACAGTCAGCTCCAGGTCTTGTTTTTACTGATTGTAAGGATCTTCTCCATCTTTGACTGCAAAGTATATAATCAATCTGATTTCTGTGTTGCCCATCAGGTGATGTCCATGTGTAGAGTCACCTTTTAGTTTGTTGGAAGAGGGTGTTCACTATGACCAGCTTGTTCTCTTGACAAAACTCTTAGCCTTTGCCCGGCTTCATTTTGTTCTCCAAGGTCAAACTTGTCAGTTGTTTCGGTTACCTTTTGACTTCCCACTTTGGCATTCCAGTCCCCTATGATGAGGAGGACATCTTTTTTTGGTGTTAGTTCTAGAAGGTGTTGTAGATCTTCATAGAACTGGTCCACTTCAGCGTCTTCTGCATCAGTGGTTGGGACATAGACTTGGATTACTGTGATATTGAATGGTTTACCTTGGATACGGACCAAGACCATTCTGTCATTTTTGAGATTGTATCCCATTACTGCCTTCCTCACTCTCTTGTTAACTATAAAGGCCACACCATTTCTTCTACAAGACTCTTGCCCACAATAATAGATGTAGTGATCCTCTGAGTTAAATTCACCCATTCCCGTCCATTTTAGTTCACTGATTCCCAAGATGTCGATGTTCAATCTTGCTATCTCTTGTTTGACTACATCCAGCTTACCTTGATTCATAGATCTTACATTCCACGTTCCAATGCAGTATTGTTCTTTGCAGCATTGGACTGTTCTTACACCATCAGACACATCCACAGCTGAGCGTCCTTTCGGCTTTGGCCCAGCCGCTTCACTCTTTCTGTGGTTACTTGGACTTGCCCTCCGCTCTTCCCCAGTAGCATATTGGGCACCTTCTAACCTGAGGGGCTCATCTTCCAGTGCCATATCTTTTAGCCTTTTGTTACTGTCCATGGGGTTTTCTTGGCAAGGATACTGGAGTGGTTTGCCATTTCCTTCTCCAGTGGATCGCATTTTGTCTCGGTTCTCAGCTGTGGCCTGTCCATCTTGGGTGGTCCTGCATGGCATAGCCCACAGCTTGGACAGTTACTCTTCTATATTTGTGATTTGTGAATGAATCTGGGAACTTTGTATAAATTTTGTAAACTGTGATAACTTTAAAACATGTTTGGAATATCTATATGAATTTTGCATTGGTTTAAGTATTTTGATATGAATTGTTGAATATTGTTCGAAGATTCATATAAATTGTTTTCATTAATGTGATCATTCTGTTTCCATTATTTTTTTCTGTTATTGGATGCAGGCAGAAATTTCATCATAAACTGTTCCCAGATCCGCTTTGGATTATAGTGAAGCCAGTGCCTTTTCTAGGAAGATATTAAATGCATCAAATGGTCAAAGTTGACTCGGAGAGCTGTCCCCAGTTCAAGGTGCTAACTGGATCTGTGACTTGGCTAGAAAAATTGACAAACTTATAATTTTTGACCTAAAGAAACACATCCTTTAACTTGGGAAGCTGGGAAAGGGGAGTCAGTGGCAGCTTAGCTCCATGGAAAATGAACAGTGGTACAAATCTATGTAGGGATCCATAATTAACATAGTATTTTTTTGCTCCATAAGACGCACTTTCCCCCCCAAAAAAAGTGTGTGTGGGGGGGAAGTATGTGCATCTTAAGGAGCGAATACTGCAAAAAATTCACACAAACGCCTCTACATTCACACAAACGCCTCAAAAAACTAGGTGCGTCTTATGGAACGAAAAATACGGTAATCAGTGCAGTTTGCATATTCTAGCACAGGGGGAAAGCATACATAAAATCGAAAGATACAGGGTCTTCACTTGTTGTGCTAGCCCAGCCAGCTTCAGAATTCTATGTATACCAGCAAGTTAAAGGTTTGCTTAGCTGTTATAGTGAAGCTATAAAGCAGTGCCTTCATTCATCTTTCATGTGATCTTAAGAAGGGCAAACATTTGGAAACAATTGTAAAATTGCTCTGAGGATAGGGGAGCACTGTTTTGGTTACACCTCAGGTTCCAGGCAATTGGCTCCCTCCAAAGCAAGCTTCTTCTCCAGTTCAGGGTTTGGGGACCAGTTTTTGGAGTTTGCTGCATGAGGAGAAAAGACACGTCTGAAGGGGCCATTTTGTAGAAAAAGAGGTGCCGGAGCTCGTTAGCACAACTCATTTGCATATGCCACATACCCGACATAATTTGAAGGTGTACTAAATTATATCAGCTCAGGATCTACCTTAAAATGCTTCTTGAATTATAATTGTCATCATAAAACCTTACTCCCATCATACTTTTTCAATTACTTTATCCTATGTGGCCACAGTAGCATGAGGAAGATTTCCATCTGTCTGCTTTATATGCTTTGGTTATTTTCCCATTTTTTGGTGGGGGGAAATATTAGAAAGTTTGTCAAATCTTACAGTTCAGCAAAATTCTCACAGGGAGTTTGAACAATGGAGCCCAGAAACAGGTATTTTTTAGGGGGGTGGGGTAAGAAAGAAAGAGCAAAATAAAATTTGAAGGTTCCGGAGCTCTGCTCCTATGAGCTCCTGCCCAAAATGAGGCCTGTATATTTGTGATGGGGGTGCTTTCAAATATCCCATGAATTGCTCTACAAATCTATGACAGTTCTCAGTGACCTGTGGAATTATATTTATTATCTCGTGATCAGGAAAATATTAGGTGGTTTATCGGTATCACATTAATGTTTCCATTTGTATCTGGCAGTGATGTGCTTTCCAAGGTTAGTTTTTGTGCATTAACATGTGCCCACTTACAAGTAGTTGTTACTGTAAATATCAACTGTTCCTCTCATTTTTGGAGATTCTACATGGTTAAAATGCACTATACCAAGCGCTTGTTTCTTGACCATAGGTTGGGAACTCAAATAGGGATTGCAAGAACTATCAAGGAGCCAATGAAGATCACAGGACTCCGCCAGGAATAAAGGACCACGGTGTCATTCAGTCCACTGCTGATAGCCTATTCAGGCAAGGGTTGGAAAATTCAATGGAAAAATGGATTGGGGTCTGGAGAAGCAGAAAGAACAGTCTGCTGCAGATGAGTTCTCTCCTAAAACTGAGTCCTTTCATGGAAAGAGATGCCCAGTGTTCAGCTTCTATTAAAAAGAAGCTGGTAGAAGCCCAAAGGGCAAATAGTGACTTGCAGGCACAAGTGGAAAAGGAGGTGCCAAACGATGTATTCCCCATTCAGGAACTAGGTTCCCTGCTACCAGAACTCTGCCTTTGTAAAAAGCCTGAGAGATCATGTCAGGGGACCACTGAAGGGGTCAACCAGTGGAAACAACAGGACTTGGGAATATTGATGTGGGAGCTTGGGGCTCTGCAACAGAAGATGTCCCAGCAGCAAAAGGAAAACACAAACATAAGACAAGCCCTTTCTGAGGAAAACAGGGCTCTGAAAGAAGAGATGGAAAAACTTAAAAGACAACATGAAGAAGAGATGGAAGGGGAGGAAAAACAGCAGCAGGAGCTCACCAAGGCCATAAGAGCCCTCAGAGAGGCAGAACGGAAGATTACTAATCTGTCCAGTGAATGCCAGGAGGCTTGGGACAAGAAAGTTGCTGCTGAGAAGTCTCTAGAGGAGGCACATCAGAGGCTGAGTTCTCAGGAGGTAGAGAGGAGAAAGTGCCTGGCAGACATTGAAGCCCAAGAATTGAGGCGACAGCAACTGACATCTCGATGTCAAGGACTGCAGGAGAAACTGAAGGTGTGTGAAGAGAGTCTGAAGAAATGGGAAGCTCAGGCAGTCGCCCTGCAAAGCCAACATGGCCGTCTGGAAACAACTGGGAAACAACCAAAAGAGCTGACTTGCAGACTAGCAGAAAGGGAAGAACATTCAGCTATGTTGGAGAAGGGACTCTTAAGGGAGAAATTAGGGAGAAGTCTTGATGAGATAGAGGCCCTTGAGAGGGAGAAGGAGACTCTTATTGAAACTCTGGTCTCTCAAGAACAGAGTTTGGTGTTTTCAAAACTAGAAATTCAGGATCTTCGGAAGGAGCTATCAGCATCTCAAAAGCTTGTTGTCACCCTTCAGAATTCTTCGATTGAGCAGGAGAAGGCCTTGAGGAATAGGGAAGAAGTAGCTCAGAGCTTGCAGGGGGACTTAAATGACCAATTAGCTGAGCTACAGAAGGCACTGGAGAAAAACACAGCAATGAAAGAGGAGTTGGAGGAAATGGCCAGCAAGAACTGTCAGCTCGAAGGACAAGTTATCGAAAAACAAGTCAGATGGGAGAAAAAATTGCAGGAACTGAGGAGCCAATTTGGAACTTTAGAAAAGGAGGCAAACAGACTGGAAGAGGAGAAACAGATTCTCCAGGCCACACTACAACAAACCCTTGAAGCAAAAGAGGCCTTGGAGAAGCAAGTTCAAAGCACTACCGCCATCATGGAGACACGGACCTGTGAGGCCACAAAGCTTAGAAATGAATTGGAGAATTTGACAGCCACCAGCCAAACACTACAGAAAGCCTTGCAAGAGAAAAATGAAATTGTGGTCTCAGACCTTAAACAGGAGTGTCTGAAGTTGAGAAACCAAGTTGAGCAACTGGAGCTTGACAAAATGCGAACCACTAACATAGCAGAGATGCTAAGTACAGAGCTGGAACAATGTTGGGACTTGCCAAGAGAAGACATTGCTCCACAGAAGGAACTGGCTTCTTCTATCACTATGGTGGATCTAACATCTGAAACCAGAGGTGAGGAAGTCAAGGCTCTTGCCAACGAGAGGAGCATTACAGAAAGAATCGATCATAGAGTGGCAAAGTCACAGCAGGCAGAAAAAGCAGTTCTTCAGATGGATGTGCTGAAAAACAGGGAAAGCGCCATCAAGATGGATACCAGTACAAAGTCCAGAATGGAAATCCATGGGAAGGTAGGAGCCCATTATTCCACAGGCGATACGTCAGAGGTAGCCAATAGCTGGGAAATAAGATGCAGTTGATTCTGAATACATCTGCAGGCTGGCATTCCTTTTCTCTATTGGGAAGGGAACTAGAGCAAGCTTATACCACAAGCCAAAACCAGAAGGGATTCAGATCCTGTCCCTAGGAGCCCTGGTCACCCTAGAGATAATGCAGATAATTTGGTAAGTCCTCAGACAATGGCCAAAATTCTCTTGGTAGATCCTGGAGATGGCAAGAGAAGGGTAATTTAAATCTCTCCACCAGGGAAAAGAGAGTATTAGCAGAAAGAAATAATAACAATACTTAGCATTTGTATAGCGCTTCCTGTGACCAAGGTAATTCAGACATGATCTTGCCGTAATCCTTATGAAAGGCCAGTAACAGAGATCAGCAGTTTCTCCTGTTTTGCCAATAAGGAGCTCAGGTTGAATGTGGGTTACTGATAACTAAATGGTGAGTGTAAGGCAAAGGTGAGATTTGAACCAGATAGCTCATTCATTTGACCCTCACCGTAGCTCCCAAAATAGGCCCACGCCTCTGTGAAAGAAGTTCTTAGAGTCAAGCCTCTGATCCACTCTTCGTTAACATTGAGATTAGAGGCAAGATTCAATTTAAGGTCAATTTCCCATATTTTAATTGGATTGCAAAAAATGTGAAAATTTGAGTTTCAAATTCTAGATTGTGAACTCTGAATTTAGGAGGACTCCGTTTTTTTTCCCTGTTGATCACAAATTTTGGTCAAGGGGGTTCTAATATTTATTTATTTATTTTTTATTTATTTGGGATTTATATCCCGCCCTTCCCACGAATGGCTCAAAGTTTAGTGACAACGCTTGAGCTTCAATGCCAAAAATTTGGCATTTGAACAGGTAGGGCTTTTTGTCCAGCAAGGCTTCTGAATGGCTATTGGAGATTTTATTGGCTGTTCAGTTTTCTGCAAAATGTGGCCATTAAGTCTCAGTGACCTCATGGGGACCCCAGCCTTAAACAAGGTGAGACTCACCACTGCCGCTGCAAGCTAACAGCCCTGGCTTTGTGCAATGTTGGCAGGCATCTCAGCCAGTGGCCCTGGCGCTGCACGAGCCAGCAGTCCCACCGTCATGCAAGGTGGGCTAGAGCTGTTGTAAGCCAGGGGCCCTCACTTGCCACCTATTCTTTCTGCCTTCTCATGTTTGGAGGCTGCCATTTTGCCCCCTCTGTCCAGCACTGGCTGTGAGGACCGAGAACTGCAGCTCCTGGAAAAGTGGAGGAGGAGCAGGAGGAGGCAATTGGGCCTGTGAAGAGGAGGAGGCGGTGGCCAGGGTGGCCAAAGTAGGCATTAATTGAGGCATGAGACCTTTTGTGAGCCCCTAGCACACAGCCTAGCAGGGCACCCTTCCCCTCTGCAAAAGCCATGCCAGAGTCCTCGCCCCAGTCCTACCCAGGTCAGTGACTTTACCTCCTGCCCTAGTCTTGGATAAGTCATGGGTCTCATCCTTCACCTTCCTGGGTTCTTTCCCCTCTGCCAAGGTTTTATCCTCCTGGCATGACTCCTCCCCAATTCTTTTTTCCCCATCCATCCACCTTTCCCAGTCTGTGTGGGTTGTCCTATTGCTCTCCTCCTTGCCACTGAGCTGAGAAGGGAAAATGGAAATGGCAGCTGTGGACAGGTATTCTTTTTTTATTCCCACACCCTTTTTACACTACTAATACATGCTTAGTTGCCATTTTCCTTATCCACCACAACCCCAACATTTCTTTCCTGGTATGTTCACACCACTAGTTCAAACTTTATATATGTATGTATGTGAAGTCTGGCAGGGCTGGCCAAAGGTTTTTTGGCACTGCTCTCCATTCAATAGGGAGAAACAAAGGGATAGTTTTCCAGCTCCACAGCTAGACTGTCTGGGCAAGAGTGAAGGATACATGGTCCTCACAGCCAGTGCTGGACAGAGGGGCTCTTTAGCTTGGAGAAAGGCTCTCACAGCAGCTGCCCTTTCAAGGACAACCTCTGCCAGAGCTATGGCTGACCTAAGGCCATTCCAGCAGGTGCGAGTGGAGGAGTGGGGAATCAAACCCGGTTCTCCCAGATAAGAGTCCGCACACTTAACCACTACACCAGACTGGCTCTCCAAATGCAGTATGCAGTCTAGTTGCTTGAAAAGGCATAAAACAGATTAAAGGAGAATATATGTGTCCATGGTTGTTAACTAGAGCAGATATGTCAAATTTGTTTGTTATGAGAGCTGGATCTGACATAAATGAGACCTTGTCAGGCTGGGCCATGTGGCAAATTTAGATTAGGCAGCAGAGATATAAACTTTATAAAGGACGCAGACAAAAACAATTAAAGATTTTAAAAAAAAACCCCAAATTAAAATAAACCATGTTGAAAACATTCACACCGGTTGGTCTTAAAGGTACTTTCTTTGTATCTCTCCCATGGGATCCAGAAAACTGGGAAAAGGAAATTCTGGCTCTTTCCTTCCTTCCCCAGGTGGACCAGGATGGGGAGGAGCCTCAGCCAAGAGAAGGAAGAGCAATTGCGAGAGCCTGGCAAAGCAAGCTATCTCTCCTCCCCAAGGGAGGAGCCTCAGCCAATGGAGAAAATAGAGGCTTTCCCCTGTAGCTCCTGTGCAATTGAGCAAGCCTTGCAAAGCAAGCTGTGATGCAGAAGGAAGCAAGAGAGAGGGAAAAGGAAGCAGATGACAGCCAGCTGCTCGGAGGCCTGATAGGTGGAGCCTTCCAGGGGCCTGATTCAGCCCCCCAGGCCGCATGTTTGATGCCCCTGAACTAGAGCTTCCAAGCCCCCCTGTTGCCATTGACCACCACTGAGCTGCAACAGGAGAAAAAAATAAAAATCTGCAATGCCAGCTGTGGCGTTATGTCATTTCTTGTAAAAAACCAAAATTGACAAGAGTTAGGTCTAGGAATTTCTGGGAAAGCTATGGTTTTGCCATAGAGTTTCTAGCAATTCCTGGACCTACCGCACATCACTTCCATTTTTGCCAGAAGTGGCGTTGATGCTGCAGCTAGTGTTGCAGCTTCCCCCATATCCCCGCATACAGGCCTCTGCCTGGCAACCCTGTTACTAGCCATGACACTCAAATGGAACCTCCAGGTTCAGAGCCAATATTCTTCTGAATACCAGTCGCTGGGGGAAAAGAAAAAAAAGCAGGGTGAGGATTCTGTTTCCTGGCATTCCACTCTGGGAAACAGGGTATTGGATTAGATGGACCTTGGTCTGATCAGCCAGGTTCTTACATTATTTTGCTGAGCAGGGTCTGAAATATTGCTGAAGGCGAAAGAGTAAGACTGGGAGGTGTTGGTAAGGAAAAGACAATTTGTGCTGAGCAATGGGCAGCTACAGGCTGTGAAGCCTGAAAAATCCAATGGCATATTCTGAAGTTATTTTAATCTTTAAATTTTTGCACATCTGAAACAGCCGCATACTCCTAGCCCTTGGTGATTTCTCCCCATTTGCTCCTGATTAGGGGGAGAGTGTCTGGTCTCTCTCTCTAACTGTAAACCTCTGGTCTGCTGTGCCTTTCCCCTTCCCTGACTTCCTTCAGTGTCTGACTAGTCATTTGGACAAAATGATGGATGGCGTTCAGAAGGCTAAGCAAATGCTCGTGGCCAAGGAGAAAGAGATGAAGTACCTCAAACAGCAGTTGAGCTGGTAAGTTCAGTAGCTTCCTTACTTATATTCACCAAGGGAATTTGAATTAACAGCAGCTCTATTGCCTACTCTGCGCTCCTGTTTATATTCTTTTCTAAAGCACTATGGTAAAGGATCACATTAGTATTAATTATGTCAACCATCACCAGTGGTCTGACCTAGCCTCAGATCGCAAAGCATGGAGACACACCATCCACCAGGCTGTCTCTTCCTTTGAGAACGCACGCATAGCTGGTCTTGAGGACAAAAGGAGATTGAGGAAGAATCGCACTGCTACAGCACCAACCCCAAATCAGACTTTTCCCTGCAGCCACTGTGGCTGGACCTGCCTGTCCCGCATTGGTCTTGTCAGCCACCAGCGAGCCTGCAGCAGACATGGACTACTGCACCCTTCTTAAATCTTCGTTCGTGAAGTCAAGCCAAGAGAGTATTAATTATAGCGTAATTATTTTATGCTATGCTATAGCATAATATAATATAGCATAATTATCCTATTGTTTCCTTAATGGCAGCATACATTGGCTCCTCTCCCCTTTTACCTTCATAACAACTCTGTGAGGTACTGTTATGAATTGTGAGCTATCATCCTAAGTGTCAGTTTGCCCTGACCTAGACAACCCAGGCTAGCCCAATCTCACCAGATCTCAGAAGCTAAGCTGGGTTGGCCCTGGTCAGTATTTGGTTGAGTAACCATCAAGGAATACCAGAGTCACTACATAGAACCAGGCAATAGCAAACTGTCTCTGAACATCTCATGCCTTGAAAATCCTAAAGGGTCAACCTAAGTTGGCTACAACTAGGCAGCAATTTAAAAAAAAAATTGTGTCAGTGAATATTGGTGAAAGGAAGGGCACTGGCTAGTTGATTTCTTCTTACTGTTTTATATACTTTTTCTTCTTACTGTTTTTACAACCTAAGCTGTAAACAGCAAACCCTCATGCCATGAGAGGAGAACTTAAAAGTTTGTTACCATGTAACTTAACAACAAGACTTGACTTAACAAGAGCCCCGTGGCGCAAAGTGGTAAAGCTGCAGTACTGCAGTCCTAAACTCTGCTCACGACCTGAGTTCGATCCCGGCAGAAGCTGGGTTCAGGTAGCCGGCTCCAGGTTGACTCAGCCTTCCATCCTTCCGAGGTCGGTAAAATGAGTACCCAGCTTGGCGGGGAAGTGTAGATGACTGGGGAAGGCAATGGCAAACCACCTCGTAAAAAGCCTGCCGTGAAAACATTGTGAGAGCAACGTCATCCCAGAGTCGGAAATGACTGGTGCTTGCACAGGGGGACTACCTTTACCTTTAACTTAACAGCAGTAACAACAGCTGCCAGAAATTTCGCCACACAGAGTGATCTTTGTGCCTATATAGTTGATTAGCTGTAATTGGGCAAATTGTGACACCCATACAGAGACCATCATGGTGAACAACAGTAGTCACACAGGTTTAAGAGAAATTCCAGAGGTCAAAGGTGTCCCACAGTATAAACTTAATACAGGGGAAGGTGGATCACCAAATGAATGAATGAATGAATGAAAATGATTACATGGTTACTAAGCAACTTACTCAAGTATTTTGGAAAGTGTAATGGTACAGGGTGTATTTCCTAACAGAGAATTATTAGCTACAGTTTCTGAGAATCTTTAAAGGAAGCCCTGATAGTTAAAATATAAACTAGGACAACCTCTGTACTTCAAAAATTCCTCTTTCTACTGCATAGGTCTCAACAGGACAAGCAAAAGGAGCAACAGTTGCTGAAGGAAATCCAACAAGAATTGCAGGAAAAGGAAAAGAAATACCAAGAGAAGCTGTCAGAACAGGGGGAATTAATCTGCAGCTTGAAGGGGAGGCTGGTGGAGCTACTGAGGTGAATAAAGGGAGTCTGAGGGGAGCTGGGGGAAAGAAGAGCAGCATACTTCTATGAGGGTAACTTTAAAAATGTGGCACTTATAACACAAAAACCAAAGCATGCTAAATAAGACAGAGTCCATCAAGAATCACGTATTCCTAGTTGGGCCCCCTCAGTTGCAACCCATATTTCTCTGCTATTCCTGCCACGGGCTTCTTAGATGTATCTGAAGTTATTAATAGAATGCAGTTGCGGAGCTATTCCAATGCCATTAGCTATATGTCTGAACAACTTTCTGACTAGCCATTGAGAAAATGAAACTATGTCAGGAATGATTTAAATTTGCTTTTCATAAAGATTTTTAATAAAGGGATTTAAACCCCAGCAAGTCCTGAATCAGTGCAAAAAAATGTGGCTACCCTGGGATGCCTTTCACATCTCTGGGATATCAAGAAGGAGGAGGAGGCCTAGCTTTGTTTCAGGCTAGTCGACAAAGAAAGAAAATAGTGATAGATGACTTCCTCTCTGTTTCCCCTTGTCTTCCTCAGGGAGAAGGATGCCCTGTGGCAGAAGACGGAAGGCATCACGTCCCCAGCTGCATGCTCAGCTCCTCAGACCTCGGGGATGTGTGCTCACTGCAAAAAGGATTTCAGGATCACATCACGCCGATACCAGTGCAGGTGATGAGGCCAGTTCGATAGTTGGTGGGAAAAACTGAAAGGGTTAGATACCTTTGGGGAAACTAGCACGGAAGGTGTGTCTGAACAACCTGCTGACCCATGATAGACATTCCGTTCGGCTTTCTGAGGCATCTAGGCTCCTGGAGACTTTTCCAAGTCTGCTCAGTGACATGCCTTTCTCCTGGCTCACCTGACTCTCACTTCTCTCTTTCTCACTTCTCCTTCAGTACACTGCCACCAACTGGTTCATTTAGGAATTACCTGTCAAGAGGCCTCTTTCTCTCGGCTTCCTGTCTCATGTTTCTGTTCTAGCGCTCCTCCTAATGCCTGCATCTCCCGCTACACAGCAGCTGGTTAGCGTGGGGATGGCTTACTGCACTTACTCATGGGGAAATTTAGTAACTGGCTGTCTCCCTTCCCCTGATACCCATTTTAAATAGCTTGTTTGAATGGTGGAGTTCTACGTGGTACAGAGAACAACTACCAGCATTCAAATTAGTAAAGAATTTGTTAAAAGTAAAAGTCCACATGTACTCTCTGCACAGCAATGGATGCAGAAAGAAATGTAAAAGAAAAGTGCAAACACACAATTCCTGTCCTTTGAACATATGAAGCTGCCTTATACTGAATCAGACACTTGGTCCATCAAAGTCAGTATTGTCTTCTCAGACTGGCAGCGGCTCTTCGGGGTCTCAAGCTGAGGTTTTTCACACCTATTTGCCTGGACCCTTTTTTGGAGATGCCGGGGATTGAACCTGGGACCTTCTGCTTCCCAAGCAGATGCTCTACCACTGAGCCACCGTCCCTCCCCTTTACTCTATACACACCCCCGGCTGATCATAATCTAAGGCAAGCTCTTTAATTTAAAAATTACAGTTTCCTGAGAGCTTCATATTACCTTGGACTCTTTGTCCAGGAATCCAGCCCCTTGTCTGCTCCACATGGCATTGGTTTCTATCAATACAGAGCTCAGGTGTGAGAATTCTCTCCTCCGGATATACTTAGCCAGAACAAAAGTGACCCCTTCCCCCCATGCCAATCTCCCATCCCTTGTGGATCAAATAATCCTTTTCTTGGGCAAACAGGAGAATCATTTGCCACTGATGAGCAGGTCTGTCCACATTCTGCCAACAGTGGAGCCAGGTGCCTTGGATTCTAGCAAAGAGATAGATCTAGCAAGGCAAAGAGCAGTCCCTATGGCTGGATTTGTCAAGGGAGCCGGGGAACTGTCCAGCCAGAGCAAGAAGCAAGATTGCTGAAGCAGTGGGGGAGCTATCCAGTTAGGGCTGAAATATAAAACAGGGATCTGTTCTGAAGGAATCTGCAGCAGCAAAAATCAGGCAACTTTATAGCTAGCCCTGCGGCTTCTTCTTCCTAGTGTGTTAGTGAAGCTGATTCTGGTCCTGGGTGTGGGATTCTTCCTCATGCATTCTCCTTTCTGAAATGGCTTAAGCCTAAGCTTTTTGCCTTTTTTGTTCTGGGAGCATTGATGGTGATTATGGGAGATCCTGAAGTGGGGAGTTATCCCTTATGTCTGGGCATACTTCAGACTCCAAAATTTCAGCAAGGTCCACTGATACATTTCTTGGACAAGCTTCTCAGACACCTGTTCAGAGTATAGTAAGTCCTCCCCCTGAGGTACTGAGGCTTATAGGGCACCCTCAGTGGGACCTCTGGACTCTACATTGTTTACAAAGGATAACCCATCAGAGTCTGAGAACTCTGACAACTTTGCTTTCTTGCTCTGCTTTTAGCCAGACTAGATTGAGATCTGAAGGCACATCAGCATCAAATCCCTGCAGATTGTTCTAGTTATGACGTTTTGCACATGAATTCCTCTGCGTCGAGTTCAAACATGGTGCTTTCAGCAATATTAGAACTGTACATTATTCAAAGGCCTAATAAGGTGTAGTGGGTTAGAATGTTGACCTAGGATCTGGGAGACCAAGGTTCAGATCCCCACAGAAGCTTGCTGGGCGCCCTTGGACCAGTCACAATCTTTCAGCCTATCCTATCTCACAGGGTTGCTATGAAGATAAAGTGGAGAAAAGGAGAACGATGTAAGTTGCTTTAGGTCCCCACTTGGGAGAAAGGCAGGGTACACATGAAGTTAATTGATTTAAAGTTTAAATTTAGAGAACCTTGGCTTAAGATCATGAACCAGAAATTGTGGTCTATTGGTTTTACCACAGACTCAGCCAAGGAATTGGGGCTCTCTGAATCAGTAATTATAATTTTAAAACAGATTAGGCAGATTGATTGTAATAGTTCTATTCTTTGGGCTCAACGAGTTTGCTCTTCACCAGGGCTTTTTCTTTGTAGAAAAAGCCCAGCAGGAACTCATTTGCATATTAGGCCACACACCCTGACACCAAGCCAGCTGGAACTGCAGTCTTATGTGTTCCTGCTAAAAAAAAAAGCCCTGCTCTTCATTAAATACTTCCCTCTGTTTCTTTTCCTGGTATGTTTACCATCTGAATTTGCCTAGTCGTCTTAGGACTTTTCTCTTTTTTCACTCTTGCAAGAACGAATGCCCATTCAACAGAAGTTACAAGAGGCCACTCTTTGCAACTTCCTTTCTCTTCCAGAATTTGCTCTTGCTCCCTTGGTAAAACAGACACAAGTTCTCATATTTTATCGGAATATCTCTGTAGTCTAACTTGTTGCTTCATTCTGCCGTGGTTAGTGAATGTCTACTATTCTAATCCAGGCAGAGGTGGTCCCCTTCCAACTCTTGGATCAAAATCCTAATGTAGCTTTGGATGTTGCAAAAAAAATTTTTTTTTGTTTGTTTTCATTTGGGGTAATAAATAGAGACTATAAAGGAAATTTCAGAATGTTATACTGCTCAAGACATGAAGCCATAGAGGTTTTATGGGACAATGGAAAGGAAAAAGAGACATGTAGGAATTAATTAGCATCCTAGAAATGTACATGGATTAGCAAAGAGCATCTGTATATTGTTTTTTTTAGATTTCTTTCTCACCCTGTCCTAGCAGATGAATGTATCAGTTCTCATTTTCCTCATAACATTTACTTGTAGGTTAGCCTAATAAGGATTTGATAGTAAATTCTCAAGCTCATCCAGTGAGAATCAGTGAGAATCACAGTGAAGGAAGGATTTTAACCTAGATGTCACCTGGCACTCTTATTGATGCAACACAGCCGAGATCTAACACCACCGCCCCCCTTGGTAAACAACAGCTGCAGAAAAGGGAAGTCTATACCCAAAATAAGAAAATGCTCTGGTTTTCACAAACTGTAAGAGTGGTAAGAGCTGTTAGTAGTGGCATTAAGGTGGGAAACATCTCACAAAATACAAACTGAGCACCTTTTGTTTTTAGTAGCTATAGTTGCTTTACTTCATATTTTTGGCCAGAAAAGGGATAGAAGGAAGCTTGTAGAGATGTATAAGGTGGAAGGAACTGAGACTGAGCTCTTAGCTTGCGGAAGACTCATTCCTTCATTGATGAGAGCCTAGTTTATACAATCAAATGCATTCCAGGTGTGTGGGTGGGTGCGCACACACACAATGTGAATCAGAAAATGCACAGAATTCGGCTTCCTGAGAAACTCTATTTTCATTTAAAAAAAAAACCTATTCTTGTTCATATAGCTACGAGGATAAGCTTGAAAGTGTGTGGTCAAAACCAACTGAAATCTCAGTATTCAGAGATGAGGCTAACAGAGCAATCCTGAGGAGGAGGGGGAATCAGAATAGGAAGCCAACTGACCCCTACCTAACTCAGATATATGCTGGTGCAAGGGGTGTTTACACCAGTATGGGGCGCAAGCAGTACTGCACCGTGCATTCCACTGGCATAGCACCACTGCAGCCACATGCTGGCAGAGTGACAGTGCAAACCCCCATGCCAGCAAATATGCCTGCCTCGCCCTACAAATGGCTCCGGGAGGTTGCCCTACAATTCCACAATTGGGGGAGAGACGGTGGCTCAGTGGTAGAGCATCTGCTTGGGAAGCAGAAGGTCCCAGGTTCAATCCCCGGCATCTCCAAAAAAGGGTCCAGGCAAATAGGCGTGAAAAACCTCAGCTTGAGACCTTGGAGAGCAGGGGAGGGATGGTGGTTCACTGGTAGAGCATCTGCTTGGTAAGCAGAAAGTCCCAGGTTCAATCCCCGGCATCTCCAAAAAAGGGTCCAGGCAAATAGATGTGAAAAATCTCAGCTTGAGACCCGGACCAACGTGAGTGCGGAATCACCCCAACTGTTCTTTTTCTTCTCTTTCTTCCTTCTGTTTCCCCAAACTCCGCCCTCCACAGGCACTGCCCCCAAATCTCCAGGAATTTCCAAAGCCAGAGCTGACAACCCTGTTTTCAAGGAGATGCACAAATGACCTTAAAATGATTTCTTAACGGCATCCATGTCTGCAGGATTTTTGCTCATACACGATGAGGGATGATTCTGTCATTTGTTTCAGATCAGATGGCTAAATAAGTAACAGTGTGTTATCTCTGTCTTTGCAGGTTATGCCACAGCACCGTGTGTCATGCTTGCTCTGTGAGCTGTGGACACAGGGAGCGCTGCTGCTTTCTGTGCTACCAGAAGAGAAACAGCCAAGGCACCTGACGATAGGCTTCAACAAGCTGCCATGTCCCCCCCCCCACCTATGAGTCATCCAGTAAAGAGCCCCCTCCCCGAATATCTTCTGGGAATGGACTTGGCTTCATTTGGGGCAGGCAAAGTTGCAGATGAATCAATAAGGTCACATGGTAGCAATCAGGATGCTTTAGCCTAATGCTCTGATGGAGCAACCAGTTGGTTAGGAGGAGGGCACATTTCCTGCCCAGTGTAAATTGCAGAAAACGATTGGTCGACTTTCTAACCTGTGGTAGCTACTATAGATGCTTGGAGAGGCGAGTGTATATATGCATACCACTGATTTCTTCCTGCGTGTGAGCAGCACGTGCATAAGGTGGCAATGACTGAATGTGAAAAGTAGCAACTTCGTAAGAACGCTCTCCCCGCTGTTATCTTCCATGTATGCTTATCTGCGGCAGCCATAGCAAAAAGGAAGAGGAGCTGTGCCAGTCAAAATGTACCTAGAACCACTTCCGAAGCCAGACCATGGAAGGAATTTTGTTTCACCCTAAAAACCTAGCACAAAGCTGGTGTGAACCTCTAGATAGACCATTTAGAATATTGTGGGGGTGGGGAATGATGGAAGGAAAGAAGAGAAAAGATTGGATTTATACCCTGCCCTTGACTACCTGAAGGAGTCTCAAAGCGGCTTACAATCTCCTTTCTCTTCCCTCCCCTCAACAGACATCCTGTGAGGTAGGTGGGGCTGAGAGAGCTCTCTTAAGAACTGCTCTTGAGCAGAACAACTCTGAGAGAGTTATGACTGACCCAAGGTCACTTCATAAGTTGCATGTGGATGAGTGGGGAATCACTCCCAGTCCCAGATAAGAGTCCACTCACTAAACTACCACATCAAATTGGCTACTGTTATCCTTCCATTTCCATGGACTTTGTAGTCAAGGGCTGGAGAGAGAACTGTTGTAAACTGGGAGTCATAATTTAATCACATAATTGCTGTGATAAATGACAATAGTGTTATTTATTGGAAAGTTAGTTATGAAAATAAATGTGTGGGTACGTACGAAAATAATTTGTTTGGCTTTTGTTTGGTTCTTTCCCTGTCTTTTTCATAAAATAAAACCTTTTTAAAAGCCTGTTTTGTTTTTCCGACTAGTACATTAGCCAAGAAATCCACAGTAGTATTTTATTTTTTAGCTGCATTTTGGCTGCTGCAAATGATGTTATTAAAATGCAATTTAACTAATCTGGAGAAAGGATGATGGCTCACAATAACTGTTGAATATGTAATGCAGCGTACAGGCCAAGGTTTACTGTTCTGACTTAATATTCAAGGAGATACAGAATTAGTGCTTTTATGAGGATACAAAGGCAGGATGTAATGGGGAGGGGGGGAGATAGACGCAAGCGGGAAAACTCAAACATAAAGTTAACCAGATCTTCACTGTGCTCAACCAATTAAATTAAAACACTTTAAGGGGTATGGTATACTTAGACGGAGGTAAAAGTCTTCCTCCTGGTGCCATAGACTTTGGACTAGAAAAATACAGCATTGTAGAGCAGCCAGAGTATCAAATTAGCATCTGGGAGACCCAGGTTCAAACCCCCAGTCTGCAATGGAGCACACAAGGTAATGTTGGGCAGTCTCTCTCTCTCTCTTGGCTTAACCAGCTTACACAGGGTTGTGAAGGTCTTGTGAAAATACAATGTGAACATACAATGGAGACATTGTACGCTGTTGTACATTTGCACCATTTAGAATATTGTGGGGATGGGGAATGATGGAAGGAAAGAAGAGAAAAGATTGGATTTATACCCTGCCCTTGACTACCTGAAGGAGTCCCAAAGCGGCTTACAATCTCCTTTCTCTTCCCTCCCCTCAACAGACATCCTGTGAGGTAGGTGGGGCTGAAAGAAGGGAAGGCAGGGTTAAAATGTGCTAAATGAATAAACTATCTCAAGGCCACCATCACATTAAATTCCAGTATCTTTGTTATCCGGCCTTATTGTATATATGATGGCTGGTCAGTGATATACCAGAATGCCCTGATATACGAGGGGTGCCCTCCCAAGCTGCCCATTTAAAGTCTTCACAATGTATCTATGATTTACATTGAAGTTCTTCACTTAAAAATGTATGTCCATCTTCAGGCTCAGAGCTTTTTTTGAGCAGGAATACAGTTCCAGAATGCTTAGTGTCAGGGGTGTGTGGCTTAATATGCAAATGAGTTCCTGCTGGACATTTTTTTAAAAAAAGCCCTTTGCCAAACAATGGTGACATCAGGGGGTGTGGCCTAATATACAAATAAGTTCCCGCTGGGCTTTGTCTACCAAAAAAGCCCCATTCAGGCTTATCTGAAATACTTGAGAGTGTGTCTGTGCTTAAAATACCTGTTATTCTCAACTGATCTGCTAGTTTCATAAGGTAATTCACCTTGGCCTGACTAATAGAACACATTTCAGAAAGTAAGTTCCATTGAAACCAATATACAGGTACATATGAACATATGAAGCTGCCTTCTACTGAATCAGACCCTTGGTCCATCAAAGTCAGTATTGTCTACTCAGACTTGCAGCGGCTCTCCAGGGTCTCAAGGTACTCTAACCTTGTTGGTTCTCCTACCTCAAACAAATGTTATTTTTCTTGCTTATACTATGGCCAGTTTAGTTTCATTTGTCACTACAGTGTGGATTAAAAAGCAGAGGGGTGCACAGTAGCACAGTTCTCTTCAGTGATTTAAAACTTCGATACAGGGTAAGGATCTAGACAGGTAGTTGGTGGCTCATAGGCCAGGTCTGGCCTATGAAATTCACCCGCAATTAATATGTGCTGTTCTAAAAGAACAAGAAAAATATTCTCTGTGTAAAGAAACAATGTCAAAATATAATTACAATGATTCCACCAATATATTATAGTAACAGCAATATAAATTTCCAGTGACAAAAAGACCATCCGAAGCACTTAACTACTGTCCATGCAATGATGCAACATTCCCTAAATATAGTCCAATGATGATGCAAAATCGGTCCGTTCTCATTTCGGATCCATATGATCCTTCCACTGGGACCGTCTTATTTTATTTTGGGGTGCAGTAGTCTGATGGTGCCTTATTTCGTTACAATTCACTGTTTTCTGTGAACAAATTATACATTACAATTATAAACACGGACTGAGCTACTCTAAACCTCTCACGAGGTTTTTTTTTTTAGTTATTTTATTTAATTGCCAACTTACCCAGGCTTTCTCTAATTAATTTCCTTATTCAGAACGCTGCTGCCATTTTCCATCTATCAGCATTTATGGCTCAGACACTTTATTCCTATTCTCTCACTGTGGACTATGGAGTGCAGAAACCACAACAACAATCGTTAGACGCCTTTATATCGATCTAGAATACTGCCTGTTTCATTCAGACACAGAATTCATCAAATGTGCATGAAGATCAGTTAGTGACACGCGTGGATGGCACATCCATAAGCCAGACCGTAAAATGGTATGTTGATCACAGAGGTACTATTTGCATAACTTACTGTATTGAGACAGTGTAGCGTTTACAGCCTTAGATTGCTCCATGGGTGCTCTGGGTGATGCTATTTCCCACACACATAGTTCCACCCAAACACACCAAGCTCCGTCTCAACTGCCATTCCGGGGATAGGAGATCTTTGTCTTCCCCTTCCTTGCATTGAATAAAGATTGTGCTGTCAGTCATTACTAATCATTCTACTGCCAATGAAAGACCCCAAAGGACAATGGCTGCCTTCTTCCTGGGTAATGGGACAGAAAAGCAGAGGCACTCACATTTGCCAAAGATGGCAGCAGACAGGCCACTTAGAACCCCCAATGGCAGGGTTCCCATAGTCCCTTTGCATTCATTAACTCCCAGTTCTCATGCCACAACATCTCAATTGATGCTATTTTAAACAAGAGTCTGGGGTTAATCAGTCATTTGCAAGGTCCGGGAATGCAGTCCCAATGCCCCCCATTCCAGAAAGCAAGTTCCATTGAAACCAGTGAGGGTTAATTCTGAATAAATATGCTCAGGAAATAAGAAATTTGCCAGTCTGACTGGAGAATAAACGAGCCGCCCTCCAGCCAAAGCGGAACAGTTCGGGTTCCCTTTGATTGTCAGATGCTGACATCCTCCTTTTAAAAAGACCTAAAAATGTTTCCGTATGTCTGGATGATGCCCCATCAAACTTTCTCCAACTCTTTTGCGAGAAGGGAAGTTTAAAAAGCATCACTGCCAGAGTATGTCCAAAAAGGCAAACTAATCAGCTGTCCCCTATTTGAACAAGAGGACACTCCGGACTCCCTCTGACACTACAGGTATCCTAAGCACAACATGCAGTGGTCACTCGGAAGCTTACTTGTTTACTGTAAAACTACTTTGCTCTCAGCTCACTGTAAGCTGATCCAAACATAGCCTGCTCCTATGCCTTTTCTCTATGTCTTTTCTCTATGGAGAGCCAGTTTGGTGTAGTGGTGAAGTGTGCAGACTCTTATCTGGGAAAACCGGGTTTGATTCCCCACTCCTCCACTTGCACCTGCTAGCATGGCCTTGGGTCAGCCATAGCTCTGGCAGAGGTTGTCCTTGAAAGGGCAGCTGCTGTGAGAGCCCTCTCCAGCCCCACCCACCTCACAGGGTGTCTGTTGTGGGGGAGGAAGGGAAAGGAGATTGTGAGACACTCTGAGCCTCTGTCCTTGAAAGGGCAGCTGCTGTGAGAGCCCTCTCCAGCCCCACCCACCTCACAGGGTGTCTGTTGTGGGGGAGGAAGGGAAAGGAGATTGTGAGACACTCTGAGCCTCTGTCCTTGAAAGGGCAGCTGCTGTGAGAGCCCTCTCCAGCCCCACCCACCTCACAGGGTGTCTGTTGTGGGGGAGGAAGGGAAAGGAGATTGTGAGACACTCTGAGCCTCTGTCCTTGAAAGGGCAGCTGCTGTGAGAGCCCTCTCCAGCCCCACCCACCTCACAGGGTGTCTGTTGTGGGGGAGGAAGGTAAAGGAGATTGTGAGCTGCTCTGAGCCTCTGTCCTTGAAAGGGCAGCTGCTGTGAGAGCCCTCTCCAGCCCCACCCACCTCACAGGTGTCTGTTGTGGGGGAGGAAGGAAAAGGAGATTGTGAGCCTCTCTGAGCCTCTGTCCTTGAAAGGGCAGCTGCTGTGAGAGCCCTCTCCAGCCCCACCCACCTCACAGGGTGTCTGTTGTGGGGGAGGAAGGTAAAGGAGATTGTGAGCCGCTCTGAGCCTCTGTCCTTGAAAGGGCAGCTGCTGTGAGAGCCCTCTCCAGCCCCACCCACCTCACAGGGTGTCTGTCGTGGGGGAGGAAGGGAAAGGAGATTGTGAGACACTCTGAGCCTCTGTCCTTGAAAGGGCAGCTGCTGTGAGAGCCCTCTCCAGCCCCACCCACCTCACAGGGTGTCTGTTGTGGGGGAGGAAGGGAAAGGAGATTGTGAGACACTCTGAGCCTCTGTCCTTGAAAGGGCAGCTGCTGTGAGAGCCCTCTCCAGCCCCACCCACCTCACAGGGTGTCTGTTGTGGGGGAGGAAGGTAAAGGAGATTGTGAGCTGCTCTGAGCCTCTGTCCTTGAAAGGGCAGCTGCTGTGAGAGCCCTCTCCAGCCCCACCCACCTCACAGGTGTCTGTTGTGGGGGAGGAAGGAAAAGGAGATTGTGAGCCTCTCTGAGCCTCTGTCCTTGAAAGGGCAGCTGCTGTGAGAGCCCTCTCCAGCCCCACCCACCTCACAGGGTGTCTGTTGTGGGGGAGGAAGGTAAAGGAGATTGTGAGCCGCTCTGAGACTCTTCGGAGTGGAGGGCGGGCTATAAATCCAATATCTTCTTCTTCTTCTTCTTCTTCTTCTTCTTTTCCATAGCATTGTCCACAGAGTCATCAAAAGATGATGAGATTCCCAGATGGCACAAAGTTATCATCTGTTAATGTATGTATACCAAAGGCATAGCAAGAGAGGCTTGTATGGAGCACTCTGTGCCCCACCCTGTGACTGTAACCCAGGGTGATTCCACATTAGCCTTTTCTCCGGCCTCGGTGCTTTGTTTCCCCTGGGGCAGATGTTGGTTTCCACATCCCTTGACTCGGAGTGGCAGTTTGACCCACCTCTAAAGCGGTGTCACCCAGCATCTAGGAGATCGTCATTTTGCGAGAAGTTTATTTTTAATGCGGTTTCGGGGCTCGAAATTTATGCGAGGAACTCACGCCAATGCGCTGTCAAACTTCTCGCGTCAGTAGAACACACCCACATAACTCCACGCCCATGATTCCGCCCAGTTATTTCGTCATACTTCCTTAATTTTACTCCCTTTGAAAATTATCCAATATTTTCCTGAAATAAAGTAATTTTTTTAAACAAATCACGTTTCTCATTACAACGCAAAAATATATATAACGATGTAACGCGATTTTCTTTTACTGAATACATCCCTTGCTTCCACCCGCCCCATTCTTTATGGTATTCCACGTGATTTTGAAAATGTGTCATTGCATTGTGATTACTTTCTTCCCCCCTCTGATTAAAATCACTCCTATTATAATTTTTTTTTTCAAATAAGATCGTTACAACGCAACTAAATAAATAGCGATGTTACATGAACTACTTTAGAGATGCACGATTGCCACCTTTATCGATCCCTCCCCCCCCATATGGCCTCATATGAGAACGGGAATTTGGTTATGTTTATAGGTTTATATTTTTGATAGGTTGGGGAAACTTTCTCCCTCAACCCCTCTGCATAAATCTCCTCCCCCCCCCACACACACATACCTTCGTGCATCTGTTTGTAATTTGTTATAGCTTTTAATGAGAAACCGTGGGCTTAACATTCAGTGTGTGTGGATAAAAATGGTGGATCGCCGACTCGGATTTCCCGGGGCTTAGATAACCTGCCAATGGCAGAGCTAAAGGAAAACACATGACTTTGCCAGTATTATGCCTCTGGCATTACATTGTAATGCAAAGAAGATCGCGTTGTAACGTGAACATGTTAAAAAATAAAAAAGGGAAATGTATGAGGGAGGGGGAAATTGCTACGATTGTGGGGGAAACTTCGGGAGCAGCAGTAATGTGGAATCAGAACACACGGAACAGATTGGGAATTGAATCCGGGAGAAATCCTCTAGTGCGGATTCGGGAAATCACACCAGCATGGAACAACTCCGGAGCGAAAGGGAGGCAAACACCAAATGTGGAATCAGTCCAAGTCAGCCATGGACTGGCAATCCTAGCTCAAAGAAGCTGCCTCACAGTAGTAAGACTTGGACAGCTAGCTGTATGTTGAACCTATTCTTTCTCCACACTGTTTTTTCCCCCTTATCTGACTGTGTGCAGTTAGGCAACTGGGTGCAATACTGGGCAAGCAAGTTGCCTCAATTAGCCAACCTTTTGTTCCTCTGTACAGGTTTCCTGGTGCTGTTGCAGAAGTCTGTTACAATCAAGTTTCTTAAGCAAGAGGACTCCCAGAGGTAATTGCAAAGAAAATGCTGAGTGCCTGGACCAAAAAAGCAAGAGAAAAGTTTTGTGTGGATGGGGGAGGATCTTGCCCAACCAAAGAAATCATAATCAGTTAATAATTTTCTGAGTTAATACAGTTGCATCTATGGTACATCTTTGTACAGTAGCTTGGTCAGAGTGTCAGAATATAGTTTAGGAGACCTGGGTTCAAATTCTCACTCTGGCCTGAAACTCTCTCTGCTTAACCTGTTATGGGAATAAAACGGAGGAGAAGAAAATTATGTATGCCACACTGGAATGACTTGGAGAAAAGTCAGGCTAAAAATGCCCTAAATAAATAAAAATGCATATGAATAAAGCCACAGTTTTTAATTGAAAAGTATTCAAAAAGAGTAGAGATTCAGACCTGGATTTCCTCCCCACACACACACACACTGATCCTAATCTAACCACTACATATGCTAGTTATAAAGTATTTCAAGTGCCTGAAACAGACATTCAAAAACTGCAATGGGAGCAGCATAGGTACAAACCAGACAGCATGTCTGCCATGAGTCCCGTTGGAGTGGCCCAACCTGACTTGCAGACAGATGTTATGTCAGGAAAAAACTAACGTTCCCAAACACACTGGGGTCCAATTTGGCTCAGGAGTGTGCTGCAGAGAGAGGGCTTCAGCTTCCATTCCCACACGGTTTTCAGGAGCTGAAACGAATGTGTGAAATGACCATTCCCCCACTATGGAGCTCTGACTTATGGGACATGTATCACCTAGTCGGACCTTAAAGCTGACAGCTTAAAAACTGGTCCCTCCAGCTGCCCCTGCAATGTTTGATCAGCAGCACTCGTGGTATTACTTGCCCCAGTGCCAAGGAAAGCTTCAGCTGCCCATTCCCATACTTTAAGAAGAAGAAGAAGATATTGGATTTATATCCCGCCCTCCACTCCAAAGAGTCTCAGAGCGGCTCACAATCTCCTTTCCCTTCCTCCCCCACAAGAGACACCCTGTGAGGTGGGTGGGGCTGGAGAGGGCTCTCACAGCAGCTGCCCTTTCAAGGACAGAGGCTCAGAGTGGCCTACAATCTCCTTTCCCTTCCTCCCCCACAACAGACACCCTGTGAGGTGGGTGGGGCTGAGAGGGCTCTCGCAGCAGCTGCCCTTTCAAGGACAACCTCTGCCAGAGCTATGGCTGACCCAAGGCCATGCCAGCAGGTGCAAGTGGAGGAGTGGGGAATCAAACCCGGTTCTCCCAGATGAGTCCTCACACTTAAGTCTCTATTAAAGGGACAGAACAATTTTCTCCTGGCTAGTCGACAACCATGCAGCAGCTTCATACCTTCCCCAGAGCACTGAACAAGGCAATAGCGTAATCCTGGATGGAATTAGATGGTATAAACTCTTACCCAATACAAGAGCAGATGCTGTTAGCTATACAACACGCAGAAATTCAGCGGATGCAGCTTTCACTGACAGTGCATCTTTGTGCTGGCAAAAAGTCCATTCCTTAACTTCAGCTAGTGTGCTTTCTCCAGCGATCTTCTGGAGGAAGCATGCCAGGCAGACCAGTCATATGTGTCCCTGGATCCTCAGAAGAATTGCCAGTTCTTTCCTCATCCTCTGCTCCTGTGTTTTAGCGGCTCCTAAGTCAGCAGGGATTGGCAGGTGACGATGTTACTTCCGTGCTGGGCATAACATCCTTGATGATTTTACTGCTCATTAAACTGATGTTAATAATGCAGCTAAAAGTGCAGACAAAACAAACCCCATCTCCAAGCATAGGCTAATGGGGTCTGAACTTGCTGAGACTGAGAGGGGGAAAGATCTTGGGGTCATAGGAGAGAAGATGGGAGAGAAGAGGAGGGTGCCAGCCATAATCAAGCCTCTTGCTGTCCCCAACCAAAAGCTTGGCAGAACATCTCCGCCTTGCAGGCCCTGCAGAATTGCATTACGACTGGAATTCTGTACAGAACTGAAATACTGTACAGTTCTGGTCACTGTATGTCAAAAAGAACATTGCAGAGCTGGAAGAAACACAGAACAGGGCAACCAAGATTATAAATAAGTTGGTGCACCTCTGCTGTGAGGAAAAGGCTGAAGAGTCTGGAACTTTTCCATTTAGAAAAGAGGCAACTAAGGAAGGACAAAACAGAGGTTTATAAAATTATGCACGGGGGGGGGGGGGGGAGAGGGAGAGTTGACAAAGAGAAATTTTTCTCCCTCTCCCAAAAGACTAGAACTTGAGGGCATCCACTGAATCTCATGGGCAGTAGGCTCAGAATAGACAAAAGGAAATACTTATTTTCACAGAGAGTGTCTAAACCATGGAATTCACTGCCAGAGGATAAAGTGACGGCTACAGGAATAGACAGTTTTAAAAGGAGATTTAATATATTCATGGAGGATAAATCTATTGGTGACTACTCGCATGGTGACCAATGTCCCGTCTTGTGAGCAAAAATTCTACTTCGTGAGCTACTGGTATTAAAGTTTTGAGCTACTGGCATTAAAGCGGTGAGCTACTGCATAAGTTATTGTGCTCTGGGGTCATTCTTCTTGAGCTAAGACAAAAATGTTTGAGTTGGAGGCTAAAAATCTGTGAGCTAGCTCACGCTAACTCAGCTTAGAGGGAACACTGATGGTGACTGAGGCAGTTGCCCTCTGCATCTCAGTGCTAGGAGGCAACATTAGCGGAAGGCCTCGGTCTCTATGCTCTGTTGTTGGCCCTCCAGAGGAACTGATTGGCCACTCTGTGAGATAGGATGCTGGACTAGATGGACCACTTGTCCGATCCAACAGGGCTCTTCTTATGCAAAAGGCAAGCTGGGCTTTCCTTTACTTAGTCAGTTCACTCAGGGTCATATAACATCCATAAACCCATGGAAATAAATACATATCTGGCTGCGCATTTGAATGAGAAAACCCAGGAGCACTCTGTAACTGTGCTATTTTGAGGTTTCCACAGTGACACTTGACATCATCATATTGTGTTTTCCTCTCTCAGCTCTGCCGTAAAGATGATGTCAGCAGGTTACAGGACATGGGGAGATGTACAGGATGTAGGGGCTTTTGCGAAAACCAGTTGGGTAACAACTGGTGTGGCATCCTGAAAATGTCAAGTGTCTGCAATGTCACGTTCCATTCAGTCTTCACAGAATGCTCGGAAATTCCTTTTCACGGATTGCAGCTGTCTCTGGGACAGAGCTGCAACATAGATGGGGCAGAGAAAACTTAGGTTTAAAAAAACCCCTTATTTTGCCCAAATCCCTTACCCAGCAATCTCTATAGTTTTAACTGAGGAGTAGTCATTGGCCAGCTGGGCAGAGCCAGCTCAATCATTAGGCAAACCTTGGTGATTGCCTAGGGCACCCAAATTTTGAGGGACACCAAATGGGTGAGAGGAGCCTCCTGTGCTTGGCATCAGCTGGCTTCTAGAATCTCTAAATTCTGGTCTTCTATATGATGCAGGAGGGAGGGTTTTTGAAAAGCTTATCTATTTTTACTTTGTTCATTTTCCCTTATTATCATATAGTTTTTGCCCGTAAGGTCTCATTGGATTTTTTTTTCTTAATAGTTTCTTGTGCACTGTGGCTAATAGCCACTGATGGACCTCTGCTCCATATTTTTATCTAAACCCCTCTTGAAGGTGACTATGCTTGTGGCCGCCACCACCTCCTGTGGCAGTGAATTCCACATGTTAATCACCCTTTGGGTGAAGAAGTACTTTTCCTTTTATATATATATAAAAGGAAAAGTACTTTTTCACCTCCTGTGGCAGTGAATTCCACATGTTAATCACCCTTTGGTGATTATAAAAGGAAAAGTACTTTTTCACCCAAAGGGTGATTAACATGTGGAATTCACTGCCACAGGAGGTGGTGGCGGCCACAAGCATAGTCACCTTCAAGAGGGGTTTAGATAAAAATATGGAGCAGAGGTCCATCAGTGGCTATTAGCCACAGTGCACAAGAAACTATTAAGGAAAAAAATCAAATGAGACCTTATGGGCAAAAACTATATGATAATAAGGGAAAATGAACAAAGTAAAAATAGATAAGCTTTTCAAAAACCCTCCCTCCTGCATCATATAGAAGATCAGAATTTAGAGATTTATATATATATATATATATATATATATATATATATATATATATATATATATATATATATAAATTTTGCCACTGTGTGACACAAAGTGTTGGACTGGATAGGTCATTGGCCTGATCTAACATGGCTTCTCTTATGTTCTTATGTACCTTAACCCCATTTTCTTCTATCCAATCTCTAAGTGTTCCTTCTAAAAGCTTATTGTTTATCTCTTCTGAGATCCCTGCAAATATAAGGTTGGCTCTCCTATTCCGGTCTGATAGCACTATAAGCTGGCTAGATAGCTGTTCTATTTTTTGTTTATTTTTAGCAGCCAGCTCATTAGCTGTGGTAGCCATCTGCATTGTTTCTTTAAGTTCAGCTGCTAAGTCTGTAACAGCTTCCTTCACTGTATGGTAGATAACTCACTGAAAATGTCAAGACAGTGTGTGATTGCAATAAAGAAGGCCAACGCCATGCTGGGAATTATTAGGAAGGGAATTGATAACAAATCAGCCAGTATCATAATGCCCCTGTATAAATCAATGGTGCGGTCTCATTTGGAGTACTGTGTGCAGTTCTGGTCGCTGCACCTCAAAAAGGATATTATAGCATTGGAGAAAGTCCAGAAAAGGGCAATGATTAAAGGGCTGGAACACTTTCCCTATGAAGAAAGGCTGAAACGCTTGGGGCTCTTTAGCTTGGAGAAACATCGCCTGCGGGGTGACATGATAGAGGTTTACAAGATAATGCATGGGATGGAGAAAGTAGAGAAAGAAGTACTTTTCTCCCTTTCTCACAATACAAGAAGTTGTGGGCATTCGATGAAATTGCTGAGTAGTCAGGTTAAAACGGATAAAAGGAAGTACTTCTTCACCAAAGGGTGATTAACATGTGGAATTCACTGCCACAGGAGGTGGTGGCGGCTACAAGCATAGCCAGCTTCAAGAGGGGATTGGATAAAAATATGGAGCAGAGGTCCATCAGTGGCTATTAGTCACAGTGTGTGTGTGTGTGTGTGTGTGTGTATACAGAGTGTTGGACTGGATGGGCTATTGGCCTGATCCAACATGGCTTCTCTTATGTTCTAATTTTCACTCTTATCTGTTCCTGAGAAGTTGTTACAATATTTTGAAATACAGACAGTTGTTCGGAAAGCTCTTTTATTGTCTTTGCCATTTCTCCCGCTATCTTCCGGTGAGTTTAATGAGAGCTTTGTGTTCGCCCTGGGCGTTACCGCCTTAGAAGGGTAATAAATAATTGCTTTCTTACCCTCTGAGCGCTCGAATAGAAATTCCTTTGTTCTCCAGAAACTCCTACACCAATTTCCTCTTTTAATTGTCCTTGAGGATGGACTAATCACATTCTTTTTGAGCTTTTAAGATAATAGTTCTAAGGAGGGGTCGAGCAAGCTGCCGGCTTCTCTCAGCGCATGTGTACTATTCATTTTGTCCATTTTGAAAGAGCAGTAAACAGGACTTTTTTTATAGCAGGAACTCCTTTTCATATTAGGCCACACACCCCTGATGTAGCCATTCCTACAAGAGCTTACAGGGCCTACTGTAAGCTCCAGGAGGATTGGCTACATCAACGAGGAGTTGCCTAATATGCAAAGGAGTTCCTGCTACAAAAAAAAAGCCATGGCAGTAAATAAAATATTCATTCTCACTTTTGTCTCTATTGAACTAGGAGGAGGGGACACAGTCTAGTTTGCCTAGGGTGCCAAAAAACACTTGGGCTGACACTTTTTGGTTTGGCAAAAAGCTACTAAGATCCTCGTGCATAAATAATCAGTATTTTTCTTGGATAACACATCACACGTCATGAAATCTGTCTCAAACTTGATCTTTGGGGACTGATTTGACTTGCAAAAATAAGGCAGTGATAAGATTAAGTGGTAGTCAGACACTAGAATGTCTGAGAACCATCCCTTCAGCTCTGGGCAGACTTCAAGACAGGTAGAACGATATATTCGGCCTTTGAATGTAGTGGCTAAATGATGGAACCGTTAATGTTCTGTTTTCTGACCAGCCAATTTTGCTAGAGAGATTTGTATGGATAACACAAACCTAATAGAAACTGGGCTACTCAATGACTCTGTAATGGTTTCAAAAACAACCAGTGTTACCTATATAAGGTTATACTGCTTACGTGAAATTGCTGCTTTTGCCTTGGGCTGCCAGCCTCCTGGTGGTGGCTGGTGATCTCATGTTATTACAACTGATCTCCAGGTTACAGAGATTAGCTCGCTTGGAGAAAATGGCTGCTTTGGAAGGTGTATTCTATGGGACTGAAGTCCCTTCCCTCTCCAAACTCTTCCCTCCTCAGGCTCCATCCCTGAAATCTCCAGATATTTCCCATCCAGGAGCTGACAACCCTACTATTGCCCGATTCTATACTCACAGTCATTAACAGGAAATGGGGACTAGTGCCCTCAGTTCACCCACAAACACATCTAGAAAAAGCAGGGGGAAATTCTTTACATCTCTAAACCACTTTGCTAATTAGTGTGAAAAGGTTGATGGAGCGTGTTGTACATTCTAAGTATATTCTAAGGACTATTGACGTCATGAACACATGAAACTGCCTTATATTGAAATCAGATCATCATCCCAGGGCTTTTTTGAGCAGGAACGCACAGAAACGGAGTTCCGGCAGGCTTGGCATCAGGGGCGTGGCCTAATATGCAAATGAGCCCCTGCTGGGCTTTGTCTACCAAAAAAGCCTTATGTGAAACAATGGCGATGTCTGGAGGTGTAGCCTGATATGCAAATGAGTTCCTGCTGGGCCTTTTCTACCAAAAAACCCCTGGTCCTCCCAAAGGCCAATGGGATCAGAAGGGTATAACTGTATTTAGGGTTGCACTGTTAAAGTTTCATTAGTGTGCATAGTGCTTTTGCAGCTTTTGAAACGGAATTGGGGCCGGCCTGCTCGGGAAATAAATTCCCTTGTGTTTGACATATGACTGTCTCATTCAAAGTAAAGTTAGGGGAATTGAGGCACTATGTGTTATAACTATGTGTAATGGTGGTTTGACCCTGAAACTATTATGTTTTAAAATGAGTAAATTTCAGGTTGTGAAGAGTGGTGTTTCAGACCATGAGCAGCAATTTGTGTCACACGACCAGTCGTTTGTGCTGCTTTTCCTGAGCACTGTCAAAATCCAATGTTTGGACAATTTGAGCATCTTTTCAAGCTGACATGTATGAACGAAAACACTAGTTCGTCTAGCTAAACATGCCTTGGGAAAAAATGACGGTATTAATTTCCCCAGAGTTGGATCGGGAAAAACAAAATTGTTGTTCCCTTTCCACATAACCCAGCGAAGTATCCACGGTAGTCTTTTGCAGCAAAAACAGAGGAACTTTATAGCACCTACAAGACTAAAGTCCAAAGAGCCAGTTTGGTGTAGTGGTTAAGTGTGTGGACTCTCATCTGGGAGAACAGGATTTGATTCCCCACTCCTCCACTTGCACCTCCTAGCATGGCCTTGGGTCAGCCATAGCCCTGGCAGAGGTTGTCCTTGAAAGGGCAGCTGCTGTGAGAGCCCTCTCCAGCCCCACCCACCTCACAGGGTGTCTGTTGTGGAGGAGGGAGATAAAGGAGATTGTGAGCCGCTCTGAGACTCTTCGGAGTGGAGGGCGGGATATAAATCCAATATCTTCATCTACCTCACAGGGTGTCTGTTGTGGGGGAGGAAGGGAAAGGAGATTGTAGGCCGCTCTGAGCCTCTGTCCTTGAAAGGGCAGCTGCTGTGAGAGCCTTCTCAGCCCCACCCACCTCACAGGGTGTCTGTTGTGAGGGAGGAAGGTAAAGGAGATTGTGAGCCGCTCTGAGACTCTTCGGAGTGGAGGGCGGGATATAAATCCAATATCTTCATCTACCTCACAGGGTGTCTGTTGTGGGGGAGGAAGGGAAAGGAGATTGTAGGCTGCTCTGAGCCTCTGTCCTTGAATGGGCAGTTGCTGTGAGAGCCTTCTCAACCCCACCCACCTCACAGGGTGTCTGTTGTGGGGGAGGGAGATAAAGGAAATTGTAGGCCGCTCTGAGCCTCTGTCCTTGAAAGGGCAGCTGCTGTGAGAGCCCTCTCCAGCCCCACCCACCTCACAGGGTGTCTGTTGTGGGGGAGGAAGGTAAAGGAGATTGTGAGCCGCTCTGAGACTCTTCGGAGTGGAGGGCGGGATATAAATCCAATATCTTCTTCATCTTCTTCTTCTTCAAACTAGACAGTGTTCTCGTGGCTTCCACAAGGATGTCACCACCATTTTAAAGTCATTTTAAAATGCTGTGAGCACACAGTCTTGATCAGGCCTGCAGCACAACAGGCTGAGGTGCTCTTGTCTCCTCCCGTCCCTGTCCACACACACCATGGTTGTTCCAGTACTTGAAAAGGTGCAGGGGGGAGGAACAAGAGTGCTGCACTGTAGCCCAATCTCTCCAGCCTTTTAAAATTATTTTAAAATTTAAAAATGATGGCTACATCCTCATGGCAGCCATGGACACATTGTAACATCTAGTGTGGCCCTAACAAAGCCTGCAAAAAGTTATGCTACAATAAAATAGTTAGTCTTTAATGTGCCACAAGATTCATCTGCTTAAGATGCTGCAAGGCCCATGCAGGGTAACTATTAGAATTCTGGTCAAACTATATTCCAATAGCTGCTCACAAAAATAATAAAATTTCAAACGTTCTCTTTTGTTTTGATAACAGGAATACAGCTAGCCAGCTGAAAACAGATGTGAGCCCATTCGAACACATTTTGAAATGTAGTTCATTGTTTTATTTATTTCAAAAAACAAAACAAAACTGTGCACACATTCATAGGGATTGTAAGGTCTATTTTGTGGCAAAGTTGCCTACACTGTAATTTGTTTTAGGTGACAATCTAACAATCTATTCCATCAGAACATTAAGATTACACAAAGATCAAATGATGTGGGAGAACAAAAGCTTCCCACACCTCAAGTTTCAGAAGCAAAAGTATTATGCTGAAAGGAGTTTTTGACTTCTGGAGTTACAAGAAATCCAATTCCCCCATTACACTGCTTTTTATTAACACTGTAGAGAGCAATATTGTAATATGTTCTGTCATGCACAGGTTGCAAAACCCAGGCCTGTCTCAGCTGCAACACTAATCATTTTACTTTGTGATTCAAGATTATCGTAACTCACAAAATCCCTTTCTCCCACTCCCAGATTTCCCTAGATCAGTCTGACACTGATCCGTAGCAAGCTCTCCTAGACAAGCATGACCAAACAGCTAAACAACTTACAGCCATTTCACACATTCCACAGTTTTTGTACACAAATTAAATCTGTGCAGGAAACAGGATGAAACCCATATGCAGATTTTCACATATGGCTTGTACACCTGGTCGCTATTCACTAGTTGAACGACATGTGCTGGGAAGCTGCAGTTGGGTGAGTTTCACAATGTACTTGTGGTGTGTGCATAAAGGCGGCTGACACATGCAACAATCTGCAAACAAGGTCCTTCCAGACTACATTTTCTGCTAATGGAAAGGGAGATGTAATTTCTGCCAGTTCCCCCTGTGGGTGTCATTCCTGAGGATCCCTTCTGTCCCAGGAGAAGCATTTCAGGGAAACTAGTGGGCTGCAGCAGGAGGCAGGAAATGTCTAATTTGCTGACAGAAGTGCCTTCCTTTAATGGAAAACTTGGTCTGGATCAAACCCATAGATTTCACTCTGTTCGCGGCACGGAATCGTTTTCTTTGTAGGAAATATGCAAAATATTAAGTTCTTCAATGGCTTTTGCTTTGAAATAGAACCGTAAGACATAACAGTGAAAACATATCCTAATACTCAGTTGCACTGTTACATGGGGAAACATTTCAGTTATGTCATAAAACCAACTGCCCGTGTTCTAATAAAAATTGTGGTATGCTGTACATCAGCCTGTTGGCACTAGCTGAAATTTGGGAGAGCATGGTGGGCACCACTTCATAGTGGCTGCCATCAGAGGTGGCGGTACCAATCACAAATTGGCTACCATCAGAGGTGGTTGTACCAATTTTATTTTTTATTATTATTTTATTTTTTTTTAGCCAATCACAAATTGGCTACCACGAGGATTGGATTTGTTCACAAAATGTTGCCGGGTTCCAAGATAAGCATCCACCTATGTTGGAGGCAGCAATTTCAGAACTGATGCTTCTTGCAGACCCAAAGATGAACATATGAACATATGAAGCTGCCTTGTACCAAATCAGACCCTTGGTTCATCAAAGTCAGTACTGTCTTCTCAGACTGGCAGCGGCTCTCCAGGGTCTCAAGCTGAGGTTTTTCACACCTATTCGCCTGGACCCTTTTTTGGAGATGCCGAGGATTGAACCTGGGACCTTCTGCTTCCCAAGCAGATGCTCTACCACTGAGCCACCATCCCTCCCCTGCTCTCCAGGGTCTCAAGCTGAGGCTTTTCACACCTATTCGCCTGGACCCTTTTTTGGAGATGCCAGGGATTGAACCTGGGACCTTCTGCTTCCCAAGCAGATGCTCTACCACTGAGTCATCATCCCTCCCCAAGATGATGCCTCCCTGGGGTCCTCTGAAGCACCTCCTGCTCCAGTGAAGTGGAGCAGAGTCAGGAGTGACTCTTTGCTTGGGAGAAAAACTGGGTTGGGGAAGAAGCAAGTGGGCACCAAGAAACATATCAGTAGGCTCCGTGGCATCCATGGGCACTACACCGGAGATGACTCCTCTACGTAGAGAAATTTAAGAAATATGAAATAGATAATGAAAATGTTTTTATTTGCCCAATATCTTACCCACTGAGATATCACTTTATTTATGGTGTATCAGTTAGAACACATGTTGACATAGTTGCTGCCTTCCTTTCTAGTTTGTAGTTCTGGCAGAACAGTGTCTGTGGGTAACGGAGGGAATCTCAAATAACTTGTACAAGGGACATCTTGCATCAATAGTGTGCAGACTGCAGAGGTCAGCTAGAGCCCTCGCTTTTCCCTGCCTGCCCTGTGGATGATTGTCTGTTTAATATATTTATATCTCGCCTGTCTGAAGCAGTTTCCACATAAAAGCGCACAATACGACAAAACAAATAAAAGCAAGATGAAAATACAAAAGCAACAGAAACAGCATGAAAAGCACAAAATAGAATAAGAATAGCACAAATGCAACCAGCATAAAAAGCTGCAAAAATTCAAATAGTAGGATTAACAGCTCAATCCTAAGAACCTTATACTGAGAGTAAGCACCATAGTGTAGAATAAATAGACCTGCTAAGGTTGGAATTGCAAATAATTGAAGATCCCCAAATATTAACAATTTAAAATAAAGAAGATTCTCACCAGAAAGTTAGCAGATTTTGCACAGAGAAGAGGGCAGAGGAGTAAAAGGCAGGCTTCCTACAGATAAAGCAGTGCTTTAGGCTCTGGCTTTCGTGGCCACCCAAGATAAAAGCACAGATATGCGGGAAACAGATTCATGAAAAAAACCAACCCTGGCGGAAGTTTAGCACAAGTGAATAATGGGAATTCAGGGACTCCGGCTGAGTGCATCAAACTAGAAATCCCTTCCTCCCCCCTATAGATCCCACATGGAAACAATCGCGTCACACACACAAAAAGCTGCACAGTAAACACATATATCCAGCCAAATATATAATGCAAATATATTCTGTTTAAAAATATACAAGAAACAGGCTACGGGAAAGAAAATAATGAAAAAACAATCTGTGTAAATGGAAAATTAAGGCTGCCAAAACCATGCATATAATTTTATTTGTAGTTGCACTCGGATGAAAATGATGGCTGCCTTCATCCAAAATTTAACCACTAGTTGCATTTGGAACAGATGTAATTGGAAGGATGGGAGATCCTTTAGGTACTGTTCCTAAAGCCCACTACAGCATCACATTAAGCAGAGTTATACTCTACTAAGTCCGTTGAAGTCCGTGTGCTTATTAGGGTGCGACTGTTTAGGATTGTTCTGTATATTTCTCTGTAGCAAACTAATTTGGGAGCATTTTACTTTCTAAAATTCATAATCCTGAATACTCAGAGTACTTTTACGGAGGCTCTTCGGGGCTGGAGAGAAGCATATCTGCTCTTACGGCAAACAGGGAAAACTTACTCATGGCATTAATTAGCATTGTCAAATAAAGGCTAACACAGACAACTGCAGTTCCAAAAGCATCTCACAGGTATCGCTAAGTTATTCAAAACTTCGTTTCTGAATCCTGAAGTCCACTACTTCAACTTAACAGTTGTAGAACAGTGTTCGGGGACTCTCTTCACCCTTCTATAGGCCTCACTATTAGAGGGTTGTTGAAGTAATAGCAGAAGTAGATGAGGCAGATCCCTTCCTGTACCGTAACACGGCAGTTTTACTGATGATACCTTGTGCAGCCAAGATCTTGAGGAAGTTGTTCCGGAACTTCTGCCCTATAAAGGCATATATGATGGGATTTACACAGCTGTGAGCAAATCCCAGGATTTCAGTGCTTGAAATAGCAAGGTCAATGCTATTACGACGCTCACAGGTTTCAGCAATAACTTTGACCCTCATCAGGCTATCAGCGAGAAGAGAGAGGTTGTAGGGCAGCCAACAGAGCAGGAAGACCAACACTACAGCTATGATGACTTTCATGGCTTTAGTCTTTTGGCTGTTCTTGGTCTGGAAGAGTCTGTGTACAGTTACACCGTAGCAAAACAGCATGACAACCAAAGGGATGATGAAGCCAAACACTTGTGGCAGGATTCTCAATATCACCCTCCACTCAGCTGTTTTCTCCTTCTGAATATTCTCATAACAAACCACCGATGAAGAAGAGTTATTCCAAAAAGCACTACGGAAGACAACCATGGGGAAGGAAATAAAGAAAGAAAAAAGCCAGATGCCAAAGCAGAGAAATTTGACCCAGTGTCTCTTCTCAGTGACTGCCCGTGTAGCATAAACTATGGCCAGGTAACGGTCGATGCTGATAAAGGCCAGCAGGAGGACGCCACTGTAGAAATTGACTTCCTTCAGGATCGAAATAGCTTTGCACATGATATTGCCAAAGATCCATTCATGAGCTCGGTAAATAGCCCAGATCGGCAATGTGAGTGCAAAGAGCAAGTCAGCAATGGCAAGGTGCAGGAGATACACATCGGTAACAGTACGGTTTCCTTTGTTGTAGTTAACCACCAGCACCACCAGGGAATTACCCACCAGGCTCAAGAGACATACCAGGACATAGAAGAATGCCACAAAGTACTTCAGCATAGCTGAGGTACTGTCAGTTTTGCAAGGTGCCACAGATTCAAGGTTTGGGATACCGGTGAAGTCATACCCATAACTGAAATTATCATTGTCGTAAAATAGGCCAACCAGATCTTCACTCTGCAAAAACATGTCTCCCATTTGGGATGTCTTGTTCTGGGCCTGTGGAGAATGTAAAGACACAACACATACATGAACATCTTGATTATCAGTGGAGTTTGTATCTAAGCTATACAGAGAACCTGGATGATCTGATGGTTATCCAAAACCAACTTCTCTTAAATTTTCCTTGAGGAACTCCAGCTGCTGTGCTTAAAGCTGAGGCTAAGCTGGTCTCCCTCACATTATAGCACAAATACACAAGGACAGGATTTTTTTCCCCTCAGCTAATGCTTTCATCAGATGCCAGTAAACAAGACTTCCTACAAATGTATGCTGATTTCAACTATGTTTAATAAATTAATTTTGCAATGTGAACATTTGTTATCTTTTTGTAGCACATCTAAGGAAACTTGACTAATATTGAGCCTGTGCTTTTAAGGAAGACAGATGGTTTTAAGAAATCTAGTTACTGGAATCTGATGGACTCTATCCAATACAACAGCACAATCTGCAGTTATCCTAAAAGTTAAACACATATACTTGCCAAGTTTTACATACTCCAAAAATTTTTCACAAGACTTAGGTATCAGACTATGTCCACGGTCTATTTTGATGGGAAATATTCTAAAATTCTGGTAGATCAACATCTTCATATGGGTTGAAGATATCATACATAATGTCTTACATCTTTCCCTAGATTATGTGTGTCATGACATCTTAGAACATACATGATGTCCTGACTGTTCTGGATTTTGAACTTAAAAAATTGCATTGCTTTGCTTGGCATTTCTGAAAACACAGACTGTGGAGATTTTGGAGATCACGTTGTCCCTTTCTTGCCTGTTGAAATTGTTGATACCAATGGAGTCACAACAGCTTAGAATGTTGTTCTGCGAAGCTTTGCGGAAAGTTTTCTTTTAGCTAAAAAGAGGAGGTAGAATCAACCGGGGAGGGAGAAAGCCTGAAATGATGCCCAAGAGTCTGCCGTACCTTTTCCCATGCTTATTCTTTAAAATCTGCCACTTATTTTTATAGATATATATGCTTTCATAATTTAAAAAAAGACACAGTGCTTTGGATTCTCTTTTTATTTTGTAGTAGGAGAATAATGCTATTTAATGGCTCCTCCCCCTTTACTAGTAGCTGGCAACCAAGGTAACTGGATAATGTGACGGCTTCCTAGATCCCGGTCTGACTAGCCTACCAAAAGTGACGTTTCTGACTGTGTCCAGAGCCAGATCTTAATCATTACTCCAGATCTAGTGATATAACTAAGATTTATTTTCTACTCTGAAGTCCTCTGTAAGGTCAGAGTACCCACAGAGTATCTTTGTGTGCTTTAGCAGTTTATAAACTTGATTGTAATTTTGTTGAGACCATTGTTTTCTGTTATGAAGACACCTTAGTACAGCCAGTAGTGTTGTGTGTGTACACATATACACAAACATACCAAAAATATTCTTCTGTGGTCTCCCAATGCTTCTGACATGCTTTTTTTTTTAAGTTATAGTTACAGCACACTAAATTGTGAAGTTGGGAGGAGCTTTCAAATACATAAAATAAATCCCGTAGTATCAGATCTATTCCGTCCAGCAGTTTCTGTTCAACATATCTTCTTTACAGGAGGCTCGTGCTGCCACTGTACATTCTGTGATGTTTCCAGTTGTTTTATCTATTCTTTGTAAAGGGCTTCTAGAGGCAATAGAAAAGATTCCATCTTTACCAGTTGACAAAGCTATAGTATTCCAGAGATTTTTTTTTCTTGAAGGTACTTAAAACAGACCTGTTCAGGAGAACAATTTAATAAAGCAAATAGAGATGTGATAAAACAGAATTGTTCAAGAGGGCACTTTTAATAAAGGGGATAGGGTTACCATTTTAATTGTCTGTCAAAAGTTTTATGCAATTCTGCCTCCCTTCCCATATTGCATCATTTCCTGGATGTATTATATATATTGCATTGTTCCTGAATTATATAATCTAGTTTAATTGCATTGTTTATTGCATGTATTGTACTGGTTTAAAAATGCATTATTTTATAATTCCATAATCCATTTAACAAGCAAATACAACAATAAATGAAGTAAAGATGATTGGACAGGTACATTATTCATATAACTTGGCTGAAACCTTTGAACTATTTGGAAGTGCCGGGTAAAAGTTTCTAAAGAAATAACGCAGATCAAAATTACATCTAATGTTTTTGGAATGTGATTTTAGGTTTGTTTGCATTACATTGTTTGTTAAATGCATTGTTTTATTTATTGCATTGATTTCTAATTCTGTCATATCATTGCTTCTCAACAAGAAAGCCAAACTACGAATGAAATAAGTAAGCAAATCAAATATTGCATTGAGATAATTTATGTACTTTGAACTCAAAGGTTTAGAAATTTTTTTAAAAAATAATATCTAGAACTATAGAACTAGAGATCTCCGAGAAATGAGGCAGCCATCGGATTCAATCCATTTGCCAAACAAAGCATATATGGTATTGTAAAATACCAGTTTTCATTACAAAAAGGGTTGAGCCTTTTTCCGTGGGCCTAAAAAATATCCATTCTGTAGCTGTAGAACTACTTCGTTGTAAATTTGTAGTCCCTCTGGTTTTTCTTACACTTATTCTCATTTCAAAATAAATGTTATATTTTTATATTGTATCTTGATTACAAGAGAGCTGCATCATCTATAATTTTTCCCGAAGGACTCCTTAGTGTTTATTCACCCATAACAAACAGAGAAAATGAAATCCACAAATGGATGTAGAAGAACAGTCTTCCACACATACACGGACAAAAAAAAAATATTCCAGGGCTATTTCTCTGATTGGTTCACAACCCTACACATGGCTTAGAAAGACTTGAACAGAAGGACAGTACTGGGTCTTTGATTATAAGCTCCATGGATGAAATCTTTACAAATAAGTGTGGCAGAAGGGCCAAGTTTTCTAGGAGCAGTGCTGTTTGGAGAGAAGATAATAAGCTTTTAGGATTGCCAGCTCCAGACTGGGAAATGCTTGGGATACCTGGAGGGGAGGGGTGCCTGAGGAGGACAGGGTTGGAGAGGGGAGGGACTTCAATGGGGTATAATGCCATAGAGTCCATCTTCCAAAGCAGGCGTTTCCTTCAGGTAAACTGATCTTTGCAACCCAAAGATCAGTTGTAATCCCAGGAGATCTCCAACCACCATCTGGAGATTAGTAACCCTACCTTTCCCCCATATAAAATTTCCCCAATCTAACCTCTCCTCCAATGCTGCTGTTAGATTTGTAGGGAGGAAAGCACAGCAACACCCTGAAGCGCAATTCAGAACTGGAGAATGACACAGAAGAAAAGGGTTCAAGACCACCTCCCCTCACAATGCCATTCAATATGCAAATCCCTGTTTGAACAACAAAAACGAAACAGGGTATCCAGTTATGGATCTCTCACATCACATGTAGTTTAGTTTAAAGATACAAAACGATGTTAATTACTGAAAGGGCAAAGGAAGATTGAAAGTAAAGAGGCTGAGACCTAAGAAGGGGTCTAAGATGACAGGTGGTTATGGGACTATGAGCCCAGAGGCGGGATGGAATAATTGCTCCTATTGATTGATCAAACTAACCTCCTTTTCTGGCATACACCAACTGCAGAGATATGGACAGCAGATGCCAGAGAAATTCTGAGCAGGCAAGATTAATGGAGTGCAAGATATAGTTGTTTGCTCAGAATCACATGCAGGCAAGGTTTATACAGTTTCTGAGCAGACTTAGAGGTTTGGGAACTGACAAAAGAAGTGTGGGAAACTTGGTATTAAATGACTCAATGGTTTCCTCTCTGTGTGTGTATGTTGAGGGGCATACA